>NC_065443.1:300966323-301280316 GCF_917563875.1 Diabrotica virgifera virgifera | reverse complement strand
TAATTTGTTAATTAAAAATTTACATGATATAAATATAAGAATAACTATGATTTTTGCATAAAAAGGCACTATACCTCTCTAATGTACTTACAGAATTTAAATTGGACTATTTAAGCGTCCTCAGGAATATTTTAAAATTATAAACAATTTTTTGGCTTATAAACAAATAGAATATCTCGGGAAAATGTTCTCCATGAAAATTGCTCCATGAGAAACCAAGAAAATGCATTTTTTTAACGTATACCGATTTTGAACTTTGAGATTCCATTTTCTCCAACCTGATTTTTGAGCGAAATTTTGGTATTTTTGGTATTTTTCACTCGTAATACCGATAGTTTTTATTATTAGAATATATGTTACGAGCCTTTTAAAGATACGAAAGTTTGTGTGGAGAAAGAGGACCGAAATAAAAAGGTGATAGTTCGAAAATTACCATCCTGTTGTTTATATCTTCACCGTATATGCCGGCCAACTTTGACCGGTTGTATCTCAGGAACCACTCATCGTAATTAAACGTTTTTGCTTTTAAAAGGATAGTCCAAGTAATGAAGCTAAAAACAAAACGGACACAAAACCTCGGAATTTTTGCTTACACGGAATGCTGAGACTTCATGTGCTTAAATTACATTTTAAATTTCAACGCAATTGGTCAAATAGTTTAAAAAATATTTAATTTGTTTATCCCATATTAATTTTTTTTTGCAACACTATAAGTCAGAAAATTATGAGGTTACAGTAATATTCGGACAGTTTATGAAAGAACATTTATACTATTAATAACTTAATTAAAAAATATGTCAAAAAGTAATTTTAAACAGTGTAGAATTATTTTGCACAAACATGTCCATTTTTTGCTTACTTATAAACAATTAGAATAACTTTTTAACCGTTACAGGTTGAAAAATTATTTTTTCATATTTAGAAAGACTGAATTTTTATACACATTTAGAAAGAAAACAATTGTCCTAGGACAATTAGGGACGAAGTTAGCTCCCCTTTTTAATTTCACATGTTCTTGCAAAATAATTTTGCAATATTTAAAATTATTTTTTGTCATTTTTTTAATTAAATTAATAGTGTAAATCTTCTTCTATCATAAAGTATCCAAAGTATTACTGTAACTTCAATCATTTTCTGACTTATAGTTCTGCAAAAAACTTAATTTGGGAAAAACAAATTAAATAACTTTTAAAGTATTTGACCAATTGCTTTTAAATTTAGGTTATGATTTAAGCACCAAAAGTCTCAGCATTCCGTGTAATAAGAAGGTTCTAAGTTAATTTTTACATAAGTTATGAATATTTATATAAACTCAAAATTTATGATTTGTTTTGCAATTTTCTAAAAAGCAACCAATAAGGATAGACATGACATATTCAGCGAACGCCATATTGAAGTTTGTTATACGATTTATGAGTTTTTCACTCTCAAATTTGTTTAAAATGCTTAACTTTTTGGTACCTAATAGACGAATAAAGCGAAAATTTACCGTTTTTTGATCTTCATTTTGTTTATAACTATGTATATCATCAAAATCGGCTGCAGGAAACGTATAAGTTATTATTATAGATGTCCATACTACTAAAAAAATTTGGTTTCGGCCTGGAGGGGGTTGTGTTACCAACAGGATATTTTTTTCCTTATTTCTCTGAACTATATCGAACAATCATTCAACCCCGAGTCTTTATTTTAATGTACGGACCCATTAACCTTTTGGCAATCACAATTTTCGTGTCGACGTTGGCCACTATTTAATGTTTTGTGTAGGTCAAGCTAATTAAATTACCAAGCATGCTACCCCGCCACACAAGAACATAAATATTCAATACGTGGAAAGATTACGAGGTTTGGTCGGTCTTAGAATAGAAAAGTATAAGAAATGTTTTTTTTATACATTTATGTGGAGAAAAATGGGATACATTGTTACGTTATGTTCATATTTGTGTAGCTATGAAAAATATTGTTTATAAATTGTTTTCCAAATCGGCGTAACTTTAGAGAAGAAATATTATTTTATTTATTCACGAGGAAGAATTTCCTGTAGCTGGCTTTATATCAGTAAAAACAAGTAAATTTAATGAAAGATTCGTCTTGGTAAAAGGTATATTAATTTAAAAAGCCCCTAGAAGGGCTACAAATATAAAAATAAAACGTTTTCGCTCTGTAACAAGAGCATCATCAGTGTTACAAGAACATGGTGAGCCACCCAAAAATACAAAGGTTAAAACATTTTAAAAATATGGCTCAGTTTCCCAGAGCCCCTTTGTATTATGTAATGCCTGCCCCGCCCACCTGTTGGATGGAAAGTTCGTTTGTTTTGTTAAAGTGTGACAATGGATGTTTCTTTTAAAAAGGTACAGTACTATTTTGATTGTAAATTAAAAGTGATTAAATTCCAAGTGGATATTAGAAGTTGGTAAAATATTTTGCTTTCACAATTTCACAATGGTAATTTTCGGCAGAGACATTTGACAGCAGAATGACAAATGAAATATGTAGGTCAAATCTTATTTTGACATACACTGCCCGGTAAAGTTGAAGATTTTTTTGTATTGAAGTCATGTAAGAAAATTTGTAGTTGTTCATATTTTATCCTGTAGTAAAGTCATTCATTTCCTGTTTAAATTTTTTGTTTTAAAAAATAGAGTTTGAAGTTCAAAATAAAGTTTTTGAAAATGTACCTATTTTTATTTTCTTTAACCCTTTGGAAAGTTATTAACCAGATTTCTAATGCAACTGTAAGTATAAGTTTTAGAGTAGAGAAAAGAAGAAATATTCTAAATGTTGATGATACAGAGAGCCCGATTAAGCCCAATCGAGGAATCTAAGATGCATGCCTCCCCAATTGGTACCCGTAAATACAGAATATGTCCAGTAAGTACTCTGTAATGAACCAGAGGATTTATTTCAAACGTCGTCCATTTTTAAATAGTAGGAAAATCCTCTAGTCTGTGTAAGTATCCTTTGCTTATTTGGTTATGGTAGTTAGTCATCTTTAAACCCTCTCACCCCCCTAACGATTCCACGACCCGCCACCAACAAAACCTGAGCTGTGGTTCGCAAAGAAGCTTTATGTGCCTGCTCCTTCTACTTTAGCCCATTTCGACTCCCCAGTATCTTTATAGTTAGTCTTATCCTTGACCTCATCAGAGCAGACATGTAAAACGCTTCAAATAGACTAAATGTCTTATATTAAGTGTATACATAGTAAAATTCAAAGGATGAATATAATCCCTATGGATATGGCCTTAGGGCAACATATGACTCCCACGCGTGGTACGTGGGTTACTAGGTAATAATTGATTATGTCATTATTTATTTATTTATTTATTTATTTATTTATTTACGGGCGAACCCATTTTACAAAATAAGTACAATTTTAAAACAAGTACAATAATTTAAAAAAAATACAATTAACATGTCAAAGGTTTAAAACAAAATAAAACATTTATAAGCTAAAAATTACAAGATAATTAAACAAGAAAGTATACAGACAAATAATATAAATAATAATCATAAAAAGTAGGTACCTACATCTGATAATAACTGTCGTCAAGTGATATTTGACAATACGGCCTTGAATCTATTTAAGCTGTAGGAAAAGTCGAGTTCCTGAAATTGATTTGCAATTCTTTGGCTTCGAGATAAAAACGAATAATGAGCATAATTTTTTCTATGCATTGGTACAGAAAATGAAACCAATTGTCTTGTCTGGCGGTTGGGAACTGCGAAATTAATTTTGGCTAACATATCTGGGCAGTGGATTTGTGAGTTAACCAGCTTAAATAATATAATTAAGTCGTGATGTAATCGACGGCTTATTAATGTAGTAATATTTAGCATCTGTAAAATATCGTCATAATGCATATACTGGCCAAGTTTAAACGCAACATGTCTAAGGAATTTATGTTGCACATTCTCAATTTTATCACTATACAATTGATAATAAGGAGACCACACCGAAGAGCAATATTCCAGATGAGATCTAACCAACGAACAATATAGAATCTTTAATGGTTGGATGGACGTAAAATCAGAAGTAACTCGTTTGATATATCTAAGAAGCCTCAAAGATTTGTTAATGATGGTTTTAAAGTGCTCATGAAAAGTTAGTGAGGTATCTAGCCATATTCCAAGATCTTTGATTACAGTTTGTGATGAAAGAACAGATGTATTAATACTGTAATCATATAGTAAAGGGTTATTACTTCGATAAAAACGCTTGACATGACACTTACTTGTATTCAGTTCCATACCATTATTGATGCACCAACTTTGAAGTTTAGTCAAGTCGTCTTGTAATTTTTCAGCATCTTCACTTGACCTTATGACAGAAAATACCTTTAAATCATCAGCAAATAGGAGTACCACACCATGGTGAAAACTTTTAACTATATCATTAATAAACATATTAAACAATAAAGGTCCCAAGTGGGATCCTTGTGGTACGCCAGAAGCTCATTATGTTGAAAGAGGTGAAAGACAACTCAGTTGTCTACTTAGTCTATTTTTAAAAGGTTTTAACCTTAGTATTTTTGGGTGGCTCAGCGTGTTCTTGTAACACTGATGATGGTCTTGTTGCAGAGCGAAAACGTTTTGTTTTTATATTTGTAACCCTTCTAGGGGCTTTTTAAATTAATATACTTTTTACCAAGACTATAATATATAATAGGCGTCACTTGCCTTCGAGAATGGAACCAAACATACCAATTAACTAGGCTTAGAGAGCACAGCACCTTTCGCCTTCTTTGTCGCTCATATGAGTAGTTCCTGTTGGCTGTTTGGCATGTTCAAGTCGAGGGAGGGGGCATCTCTTGCTTCAGTAAGCTGAAGTTCGGAGGAGACTATGTTCCGATAGGCACCCAGTTACGTGTGGTTATAAACATAATTTATATCCCTGTCCAGAGTTGCAGGTGAACATCACAACGATGATGAAGGTGGAGAATATATTATTCCGTACAATGAATACAACAGAAGTGGCAACCTTGTTTCTAGGGATGGTATAGAAACAACATGGTGAAGGGTAGCAGCAAAGGAAATGATCCTATACCGGCTTCTTACTAGAATAGTAGGTTAGACTGAACCATCAGGACTTACACCAAAGCTAAAAATGTGTATAAACTCAGCAACAACTTCAATCTTCACAAGAAAATTAAAGGAAATAGCTGGAGTCTTCAACAAAAAACAAGTCGCTGGTATACATAATAACCAAGATGAACTAAAATAACGGACACTCGTGATATAGGCATTTAATATTTAAAAAATGTACGCAACTAATAGGCCTGGATCCCGCGTACCAAAAAAATGTTGATTGATAGCAAGTTAAACATTTTTAATAGCATAACGGTGTCTAGTAGGACAAACTTTGATGAAGGGGAACACTCGAACAAGCGAAGATTTAATTGTGGAACAGGTTACGGGTTTCGAATGTCAGACTACGAAAACGTTCCATGTATTTTGTCCGACAGAACTTCCAATTGATTTGTTACCCTTTCATTAAACTCTCATGCAATTGAAAGTTTGCTATTGAATAAACTTAAAAACAACCTGCTAGTTTTCACAATCATAAACTTGTCAGGATGACACGTTCAACAATTAAAATCACGTTTCACAATTAAAACTTCCCCTGTTCCAGTGTTACCACACATCAAAGTTTTTCCGACTAGACACCGTTAAGCTATTAACAAATTTTCAGCTTGCTATTAACCAACTTTTTTTGGTACGCGGGATTCAGGCCTATAATATAAATATGTCCAACGAATTCAGAATACAAATGCCACCACAATTGGAAAACTATAGATATACAGTGCGTCCATAAAGTAACGCATAAATTCATTATTGACTAAATAAACAACCTTATTAGAAATTCCCAAAACGGTAGATTTTTATTTTTAAATTACGATTTTTTGGCATATATATCATACTAGTGACGTCATCCATCTGGGCATGATGACGTAATCAATAATTTTTTCAAATGAGAATAGGGGTTACGTCAGGCAACTTTCTATAATAGACTGCGACCCAAAATAGTCCCTTTCGCTAATTTTTAATCTCGTCAAAATATACAATTCATTAATAAGTCGCGTGGTAACAAATTACTGACTTTGAATATGTTGAAAGCTTGCAACTACAGTTTAAAGAAAGCTATTGCAAAACTTAGGAAGTTTAATTGGAAATAAAAAAATATGAAAAAAATATTTTTAAGAAACGCTTTTCTTTAGTTACGAGTGACTAAAATTAAAAATGTTATAAAAAAATCAACTAAAAAGAAAAAAATAAAAAAAATAAAAAAAATCTAACACATTCGTCAAAGAAATGCGTGTCGCGTTTTCATCGAATAAACGGTTTTCGCACCACGCTTTTCTTTAACGAATGTGTTGGAGTTTTTAAATTTTTTTATTTTTTGCTTTTTAGTTGATTTTTTTATAATATGTTTAATTTTAGTCACTCATAACTAAAGAAAAGAACTTCTTAAAAATATTTTTTTCATATTTTTTTATTTTTTACTTTTTAGTCTTACACTTTTCAAACATTAAAATATATAAAAAATAAAAAATGAATAACCGTTTTCAATTTCGTTGCAAAACGAAAATACAGCCGAACCATATTCCAGTCCAATCAGAGAGTGCTGCAAGCACCTCTACCGGTTTCGAAACTTATTAGTCTCTCATCAGGAGGCACAAATGCTGCTCTCCCTGATCCAACCAAAACAAACCCCAGCGTGCAGTCCCGAATTGCAACGAACGAAATGGCATAGATGCCCTAGCGGCAACTGCTAGCAAAAGACTAAGTTTTCACTCTAATGGCATATAACATATCCCACCAGAATGAAAACAATGGGAACCTTCTCTGGTTACACCTCCGAGGCTTCTACAATTTGCAAGCCATACGGATGCTGAGACTAAGGAAGATGAGGGAATTCTACAATTTACAATTCACGTCACATCTGCTCAGCGCGGTAAAGTTCCAACGAGACTGGTTCCCTTCATACTCCACACAGAGTAAATGTAAATAAAAAATGAATAACCATTTTCAATTTCGTTGCAAAACGAAAATACAGCCGAACCATATTCCAGTCCAATCAGAGAGTGCTGCAAGCACCTCTACCGGTTTCGAAACTTATTAGTTTCTCATCAGGAGGCACATATGCTGCTCTCCCTGATCCAACCAAAACAAACCCCAGCGTGCAGTCCCGAATTGCAACGAACGAAATGGCATAGATGCCCTAGCGGCAACTGCTAGCAAAAGACTAAGTTTTCACTCTAATGGCATATAACATATCCCACCAGAATGAAAACAATGGGAACCTTCTCTGGTTACACCTCCGAAGCTTCTACAATTTGCAAGCCATACGGATGCTGAGACTAAGGAAGATGAGGGAATTCTACAATTTACAATTCACGTCACATCTGCTCAGCGCGGTAAAGTTCCAACGAGACTGGTTCCCTTCATACTCCACACAGAGTAAATGTAAATAAAAAATGAATAACCATTTTCAATTTCGTTGCAAAACGAAAATACAGCCGAACCATATTCCAGTCCAATCAGAGAGTGCTGCAAGCACCTCTACCGGTTTCGAAACTTATTAGTCTCTCATCAGGAGGCACATATGCTGCTCTCCCTGATCCAACCAAAACAAACCCCAGCGTGCAGTCCCGAATTGCAACGAACGAAATGGCATAGATGCCCTAGCGGCAACTGCTAGCAAAAGACTAAGTTTTCACTCTAGTGGCATATAACATATCCCACCAGAATGAAAACAATGGGAACCTTCTCTGGTTACACCTCCGAGGCTTCTACAATTTGCAAGCCATACGAATGCTGAGACTAAGGAAGATGAGGGAATTCTACAATTTACAATTCACGTCACATCTGCTCAGCGCGGTAAAGTTCCAACGAGACTGGTTCCCTTCATACTCCACACAGAGTAAATGTAAATAAAAAATGAATAACCATTTTCAATTTCGTTGCAAAACGAAAATACAGCCGAACCATATTCCAGTCCAATCAGAGAGTGCTGCAAGCACCTCTACCGGTGGACTTAGTCTTTTTATTAGAATATATCGTCATGTTTATTAAAATATGTATAAAACATATTATGATGTACAAACATGAAAAGTAGTCGGAGTCGGCAAAAAATTTGAAACTTTATTGTTTATTTATGAAGCATAACGTAAACAATTATTGTATAAAGTGAAATTATGTATAGTTCATATCATTAGCTGCAATATGTAAAAGTTTCAAGTTTCTTCATTGTAAAAAACAAGAGAATTTAAGCATTTTCCGTTAAAATCGTTTTTTTAATTTTTTTTTTATTTAATGTTGTAATATTTACAATCTGTCCTCAACTGAGAACAATAGGTAAATTATTTGACAAAAATTGAAAATTTTGACCTGTAGAGGGAGATCCAGTGATCACCCTCTTTACATAAATTAAATTAAAACAAATTAAAATAAGTTTAGTTATCACAGATTATTCGAATCTTCTTGCTAGATCCACTACTTTGAATCTCTTCAGGCGTCGTACATCATTGTGGTCATCAGTAAGGTTGCTGGCTAACTCATTTGGATGAGATTCTAGTCTCTTGGAATATTTTTTGTAATATTCCGTTATTACTGTTTTTATGGATGGCACATTGAGGTCTTGCTCTATCACATAGTTTGGCACGTACCAAGGGGCATTCAGCATTGTTCTAAGGACTTTGTTCTGGAATCTCTGCAATATTTCTAGGTTAGTTTGACTGGCTGTCCCCCAAAGTTGGATACCATAGGTCCACACTGGTTTTAATATAGTTTTATATATCAGCAGTTTGTTTTCAAGTGATAGTTGAGATTTACGACCGATGATCCAGTACACTTCTCGAAATTTTATTCCTAGTTGTTTTCTTTTTGTAAAAATGTGTTTTTGCCAAGTTAATCTCCTATCAAGATGGATTCCTAGGTACTTGACAGTATCGGTTTGTGGGAGTTGAGTTTCATTTAGTGTTACAGATGGACATGTTTGTCTTCTCATGGTGAAGGTTACGTGGATGGATTTACTCTCATTCGCCTTTATCTTCCATTTTTTAAGCCATATTTGTATATTATTAAGGTCTTTATGAAGGGTTCTGGATGCTGTATTTGGATCATGGTGAGAGGCTAGTACAGCAGTGTCATCAGCAAAAGTTGCACACGTTGTTTTGTTACTTGTGGGTAGGTCAGCAGTGTAGAGCAAGTACAATATCGGTCCCAAGACACTTCCTTGTGGTACTCCGGCTTTTATTGGTCTTAGGCTTGTGTATTCATTATCCTGCTTGACTAGGAAATGTCGGTTGGAAATATAGCTTTTTAGGATTTGATAAAAAGGATGAGGAAGGTTTTTCTTTAGTTTAAAGAGCATACCAGCATGCCATACCTTGTCGAAGGCCTGACCAATGTCCAGGAATGCAGCAGAACAATACCTTTTATTTTCTAGATCACTTCTGATGTGTTTTACCAGTCTATGTACCTGTTCTATCGTTCCGTGTTGTGTTCTGAACCCAAATTGGTGTTGGGGAATTAGTTTCCTTTCTTCTATAACTGGGGATAATTGTTTAAGGAGAAGTTTTTCCAAAATTTTTGATAGAACAGGTAGCAGGCTTATTGGTCTGTATGAAGTCACCTGAGTTTTATTTTTCCCTGGCTTAGGTATGAGTATAATTTGAGCAACTTTCCATTGTTCTGGGTAGTAACCTAGCCTAAATATTGCATTAAATACTTGCGTTATCATTTTCAGACCTTTGCATGTCAATTGCTGCAGTACTTTCCCGTTGATCAGGTCATACCCTGGAGCTTTTTTTGGACTGATTTCATGCTGGATCATATTTCTAACTTCTTTAGTGGTGATTTTTTGTATAGGTAAATCCATCTGGTAGGGCGATTCCAGGAAGTCATTTATTTCTTCCTCTGTGTCACCATCTTCCATGGGATGTGGCTGGAATACATTAGTGAGGTGATTTGCAAATGCTTCGGCTTTTTCCTTATTATTTCTACACCAGTTTCCCTCTTGGTTTCGTATTGGTGGTATTTGTTGTTTCGGGTGTTTGATTTTTCTCGTGGCCTTCCAAAGGGTATATTCACTATCTGCGTTTGCTGATAAACCTGTAAGATATTCTTGTATTTTGTTATTTTTGATATTATGCAATTGTAGTTTAATTTCCTTGGTGATTTTATTTAATTTCGCCTTGTTCTCATGTGTTCTTTTTCTTCGCCACTCTTCCTTTATTTTTCTCTTTCTAGCAATCATTTCCTTTATTACAGTTGGGCAATTCTCTTTCAATTCTGTTTGGTAGCAGTCAGGGGTAGCATACCAAGCAGCTTCTTGTATAGATTTCTGAAGATTTTCTACTGCTGCGTAGATGTCACTTTCTGTTTTCAATGGGATGTTTATGTCAATTAGTTCATCTAGTTTAGTCTTGAAAATGCTCCAGTCTGTTTTGTTACTGTATAGTGATGGTTGTTTAGTACTGTTTGTTATTTGTGCATACCATGTCGCGATTACGCTAGAGTGGTCAGAGGGTAGATCGTAACAAGATTCTACTTTTGCCAATTTAACATTAATTCCTTTAACAATATAAAAGTCGAGTAGATCAGGTATTTTTGCATTGTCGGTAGGCCAGTAAGTTGGTTCCCTTGTGGTGAGGTAATTTGCATTGGTCGCATTTATAGCTTTAAGAAGTTCTCTGCCTTTTGTGGTAATAATTCTGGATCCCCAGGTAGTATGCTTAGAATTAAAATCTCCTCCTGCTATAAATCTATTTCCTAATGTTTTAAAGAAATTTTCAAACTGTTCCGTTTTGTTATTGTGCTTTGGCGGACAGTATATAGCTGATACTGTTAGTGGGCCTAGTTGATCTTCCACAAGTTTTTTTAATTAAACAATTAATAAACCAATCTTTTTTTATTGACTATTCGTGTATTTTTCCCGCGAATGCAAATGTCTGCAAATTTTTAGTCATTTGCATTGAAGAAAAGACAGTCAAATTAACGTCCAAAAATTTGGCCCAAACGATTTAAAAGCGTTTAATTAATTATTACGACAAAACGAATTCTAATGTTAATTGTAGCACAAAATGTCTCTACCGGTGGTTTTTCTAAACTACGATAAAAACACGAATTTTTTGAATTCGAGTTTTGGTTGAAGTTTTATTTCGTATTTTATTGAAATTTGACACGAATAAACGCCGATTTATATATAAACAAGTATAATACGAGCGTTCAAAATTTGAAACTTTATTGTTTGTTTATGAAGCATAACGTAAACAATTAACGTAAAAAGTGAAATTATGTATAGTTCATATCATTAGCTACAATCCGTAAAAGTTTCAAGTTTCAACATTGTAAAAACAAGAGAATTTAAGTATTTTTCATTAAAATCGTTTTTTTATTTAAACAATTAATAAACATAATTTTTTTTATTGACTATTCGTGTATTGTTCCCGCGAATGCATATTATGTCTGCAAATTTTCATTCATTTGCATTGAAGAAAAGTCAGTCAAATTAACGTCTAAAGATTTGATGCAAACTATTGAAGTAAAGAAAAGCGTTTAATAAATAAATATAATAATATTTATTATTTGGCAATTTATTAAGTTTACAGTGCAGGTTGAATGGACTCTAATTATTAAAATATTACTAGATATGTTTCCCAATGTTTCAATTATACACGGTGAAACTATAAAAGTTTAGGAAGTTAAGAATAATGTGAGATTACAAATTAAGGGATTAATTTGAGATTGAACACTGATCTTCTATTTCCTCATATTGGTTTTCGGTACGTTCTTTTTTAAATCGACAGTCCAACATTCCCAATGAGCTAATAACGCTTATACTTCTGTAATTTTTACAGTTCTTTTTGTACCTTTTACTGTGCATAGAGCTTATACATTTCGGATGATATTTCAGAATTATATAATCAATTATTTCACTTCTTTTAAAAGAGAAAGTGACATGACTACACGTCGCTTCCGGAGTACAAAAATAACGATCCTTTTCATGCATTCGTTTATTTCCATTCGCTTTTCGCAAACCTAAAAAACCTTTTTCAACTCCTTTGACGGTGCTAATCAATTTGGAAGATTCATGGGCTGTGGAAAATGGGAATTATATTTACTGTTTTTCGCTAGCACTTTACTGTTGGATGTAGGGTTAAATGATAAATAAGGGATCAGTGTCAGTTGGTGAGCAATTCCGAAATTGTGGATTAAAGCAAAGATAAATTGTGCGTTATACGGTATAAACATACTTTATTGCATTTTGGGTTTATGGATATGGAGTTTACCATAATTTTTACAATATATTTTGTATATAAATGATACAATTAAGTTAAAATGTAATATAAAAGCAAGAACATCTGAGTACATAAATAACTACGAGTGAAAGAAGTAATCTATTTTGCACAAAATTGAAAACACTGGATTGAACTGGGCGAGGACTATGGCCAAAGCTGGATTACTTAAGGCCGAAGAAGAAAAAGAAAAAGACGTAATATAAATTACTTGCTTACTTATTCGTGGCTTTATAAAGCGTATTATGTTTGTCATTTACCAAATTCCAATCGCCATTTCTTCTTGTCATATATATATCATGTTTAGCGTTCTTTTCCATTGCTCTTTTTATTTGCCCATTCCACTGCAATCTAGGACCTCCTATTTTTCTTTTTCTATTTGTCTTTTTATTTCCAAGTTCTCAGCGGTATTCTTGTCCCGTCCCAGTGGCGTACTGAGCATGGTTCCGCGGGCTCCGCGGAACCAGGGCCTGAGCCCCGCAGGGGCCCCTCTAACCCGCTTTTTGCTTCTTTTGTTTCTTATTTGTTGGGGACATTTTGAACTAAATTTTAATTTTTGTGTAGGTATTTATAAATAAAAACAAAAAATTATTTCTTGACTTATTAGACTTTTGATTCAAAAAATATCTATTCATAAAAAAATTTGAAAATCAAATTTATTACGAAACACAGAGAACTCTATTGTAAGGGTAAGGTTCCTTCATTTTACATGCTAAACAAAGCTCTTGTCTTAACACTTGATAGAATAACCGCCAGTGCCTGTCTAAAAACGTGCTAACACAAACACTTTTGTAATTTTTATATTAGCATGATCCATAAGTTGTAAACTGCAAAGTTCGGAAACAGATATTCAATTCAAGTTCAAAAAAATAATCCCAAGATGCTGGATGCATCTTTTGTTCGTATTTATAGCACCCTCATAACGCTGCATTAATGTAGACAATTATAGTGGTATGCATAATTAATAAGGATACAATGTAGACACTAATTTATTTTTAAGAAAATCTCGTCGTTTGATTGATATCAACCTCACCGATCCAAGTTTTTTTTTTATATTTTGTTAACGCTTTTATTTAGGTCAATCGTTTGCGTCAAATCTTTAGACGTCAATTTGACTGCCTTGTCTTTAATGCAAATAAACGACATTTTTCAGACATATGCAGTCGTGGGAACAATACACGAATAGTCAACCAAAAAATTTGTTTTATGTTTATGAATTTTTTAAATTAAAAAACGATTTTAGTGGAAAATGCATAAATTCTCTTATTTTTCACAAAGTAGAAACTTGATACTTTTACATATTGTAGGTAATTATATAGACTATACATAATTTCACTTTTTACGTTAATTCTTTACTTTACGTTATGCTTCATACATAAACAATAAAGTTTCAAATTTATCCAGTTCTGTCTGATTTTTATCGAGTTTCTGTCTGATTTTTATCCACTTTTCAGTGAAAAAAAAGTTATAGCACCGCAGAGAGACGAATGCTGCCCTTAGGATTGTCGTGGACTTTGGCTGTCCATAAAACTCAAAATTCGACTGTTATGTTAACTACGCTGTCGTGAACTTGGGCCCGAAAGTGTTTGGGTAAGGCTACGGCTCCACGGGCGAGAAATTGACGCTAGCAGCAGCAGTAAAATGAACTTAAGGTTCCGCGGAACGGAATGGGAATAGCCGAACTGAACCGACTACGCACAAGTCCTGTAGTCAGTACAGTTCGGCTATTCCTATTCCGTTTCGCGGAACCTTAAGTTCATTTTACTGCTACTGCTAGCGTCAATTTCTCGCCCGTGGAGCCGTAGCCTAAGACGGAAAGACTGAGAAAGCTGTAATAGGTGTAAATAATGATTTTGATTTAAGAAATGTATGAAGAAATTACAGAAAATGTACAATGTATGTATTAAGAGTTGAAATAAATGCAAAAAATGTATCTGTCATAATATACTTACATCCTTTTTTTAAATATGACGATATCGTTTATTGCTTGAAAAGTGTAAGACTAAAAAGTAAAAAATTAAAAAATTAAAAAAAAAATTTAAGAAACGCTTTTTTTAGTTATGAGTAGAGCTCGGGAAATATGCACTTAAAAAACCCTAAAATATGCATGCAAATATGCACAAAAAACAGTTGAAATATGCACTAAAATATGCTTTTTGCATATTAATAAAAAACGCAGTAATCCTTGTTTTGAAGGTATTTAATTATTTATTTTATGCCAATGGCCCTAGCTCTCGAGACTCGAAAAAAAATATTTATTTTTTGCCAGTCACAAAAAATATTTATTGAAATTTCAATTACCTACATAATTATATTTATTAATTATTTATAATTATCACCATCATTCTTTATTATATTATTACCACTAAAGTTATACAATACTAAACGTTTTTCTGAATTTTCTACTGGAAAACTGAGCCGTCTATTTGATAATAATTGTTTATACACGGAAAAACTTCTTTCTACTTCACACAAAGTTAAAGGAGCAAACTTAAAATATTTAATATTAAATTGTATATTTAATATTTAATTGTATAATTGTGGTTTCTACCTATACCTATAACATTAAATTATCTTTACATATTCCCATCTTAATAATATTATTTATTTGAATTATTTTTTGATATCACTCATTTTTCTTTAACACCGCACCGTGCAGAATTTTTGATACACTTTGGTGGTTTCCCCAAGATGTTTAATTTTTTCATTTAATGAATTGATAATTTCAATACTTTGGTTTAATAAAATGTTTCGCTTTTCTAATTTAGTAATAGTTGGTTCAGCAATATTTACAAAATTGGTTTGGATATGTGTCAAATTACTTTTTAATAGCGGTTTTTTAAAACATCCAAAAATTTTTTTATAGCACCTGAGTTATCTACATCGAAACTACAAATGACGCCTCTAATTCCCTCAAAATTATCGGTTATGAAATTTACAGAACTTAACCATGTTCCCCTGGTTACCACTGGTTATCACTGGTTCAGGTGGTAAAGACACATTAGGTAAACAACACTATTCGCACCTCTATAATACACCTCTATTCGCAGAAGGGCTTAACAATATTTTTTTATATTTGATACAAGGGTATTGATTATTGGAAATTCTGTCCTTCCAGTTTCTGCTACTCTATTAAAGTTGTGCTAAACAAGCAGCAAATTTGAAAAAAATATTTTTAAATGTTGTCCATCTTTATTCATTTGGCGCAGCATCACTTAATAATAATAAAAAAATTTCACTAACAAAATGTGACTGCATATTACAGAGTCACCTTCGTCTCTTTTATTCGTCATATCGTTGCCTTATAAATTGTAAAAGGCAGAGATTAAGGCTACGGCTCCACGGGCGATAAATTTACGCTAGCAGTAGCCGTAAAACGAACTTAAGGTTCCGCGGAACGGAATAGGAATAGCCGAACTGAACCGACTACGCACAAGTCCTGTAGTTGGTTCAGTTCGGCTATTCCTATTCCGTTCCGCGGAACCTTAAGTTCGTTTTAAGGCTACTACTAGCGTAAATTTATCACCCGTGGAGCCGTAGCCTAAGGATGTTACCAGAAAGTGGTTCCAAGGGAATTTTCAGATTTATTGTTTAGATCTGGGACTTCATTCTCTTTAAATTGTTTTCTGTTTGTATCGCTTGAGGCAAAAAAGTCAGAAAATATGCAATTTTAATAAATGCCTATGCACTTATAAAATTTTGCATATTTCCCGAGCTCTAGTTATGAGTGACTAAAATTTAAAATATTATCCACTAAAAGGCAAAAAATAAAAAAAATCAAACTCGAAGGATTATTTGAAAAAAACGTTCGTTAAAAAACGAAAAAATCTAACACATTCGTTAAAGAAAAGCGTCTTCATCGAATAAACGGTTTGAGGATAGCGCCCCACGCTTTTCTTTAACGAATGTGTTAGATTTTTTCGTTTTTTAACGAACGTTTTTTTCGAATAATCCTTCGAGTTTGATTTTTTTTATTTTTTGCCTTTTAGTTGATTTTTTTATATTTTAAATTTTAGTCACTCATAACTAAAAAAAGCGTTTCTTAAAAATGTTTTTTTCAAATTTTTTTATTTTATTTAAGGGTTTTATCTCCCTAGAGATTTGTATATAATTATTTAACTTATTAATAAATGTATTATATCCAATTTGAGAATCTATTTTGTTGATATAAATTTTATTCCAATGTTCATTTTTTAAAAGCTGTAGTAGTTTCCGATATTGGTTTTTAATTTATTATGACTGGAGATTTGGATGTAGACAATTTTTGAGTTTTATTATTTATAAAAACGGCTGGCGTAAAGTGATCAGTATGAAAAACGATAGGATTAATATTAATTTACTGCTTTAATAGTCCATTCACTCACGGTAAAATATTGCAAAACCTTCAAATCAAAAAAATTTAAAGAACGGCTTGGATATACATGAAATTTGGCATACACATAAGTACGTCAAAGAAAAAAAGTAATATTGTGCCGAGGTGTGCTTTTGCCCAGGGAGTGACTTTCGCCCCTTCTCGGGGTGAAAAATATACGTTCAAAATAAATAAGTCCTGAATTGAATGAACTAACTAATTCTAAGCAACTTTTTTTTATACTGTTTTTTCACTCAATACTTCAATACAAGTCAATACTTCTCGAGTTTTACGAGCGAAAATATTTATTTTTTTACAAAAAACCACATTTTCATGCGCTTTTTCGCAAATAACTCAAAAAGTAACTGTTTGATTAAAAAAATACTACTAGCAAAAATATAGCTTATCAAAATTTTTATCCTATCCTCTCTTCGTGTCGTTCTTTTTATACACATATAATTTGTATTCTCTTCATTAATCTTCAGCTCTACCTCATTTGTTGCTCCATCAACCTTGTTGAAAATGTCTTTTATGGATAAGATGAAGCCTCCAACGAGGTCAATGTCATCTGCATGTGCTAGTAGTAGCTTGGGACCTTGAACCCATAGCAATTCTGTTTTTATTTCGGCCGACCTGGCTTTCTCTAATACAAGATTATAAAGTAGTGGAGGTAACGCATCACCCTGTTTGAGTTCACTGTATAATTAAATTATAATTTCCATTAAGATGTAATTTTCGACTTTTAATGTGTAGTAAAACATTACATATCTTAGAGATGTTTAAAAATATGGGAACATTTATTAGAATTAAATAGAAATACAAACAAGTCATTTCTTTTCCTAAATAGATAAACATTGTCTAATAATCCTCCATGTTTTGAAAGATACTTCTTCGCTGGTCCTATTTGTCGCAGTATTTTAATACTTGTTTACTTTAAATAAATCTTTTCAAAAGCCTGCAGCAGTTGAAAGTCGTCAATCAGAACGTGTTTGTTTTCATTCTTAAATACGAAAATAAAAAGACATCTACGTCTTGATGCAGCTTTAAGAAAGGTAAGTAATTGGAATGTCTCGAGTTCACTATTTTAGATTCGTAGTAAAGGGAATGTTTAAGTTCAATCAAGAATTGTAAGAGACGGGGCGAACTTACGATTTGATGAAAAAGTCTTTTGTAGTTTCAATACTGAGAATGACTCGGATACGATCTAATAAAAATCTGATGCAATTTATAAACTATGTTTTAATTTGTTTCTTTCACTAATAATCCAGATCTCATTCATTTAAATAGCTACGGTATCAAATGGATTGAGCTCTGGTGGAACTCTCTCCGTAATCGAACCCTAGGTGATTTAGTATGCTGGAGTACCTCTCAAAAATGCAGTGGTGTAACCAGAATGATCCTAGGGGGGTTACATTTACTTGAAGGTCTCTGGGGGCATGGAATAATAACGGTGTTAAGCGTATAGAGCTCAAAGTACATCCAAAAGGGGGAGTTATAACCCCCAAAACCACCTCCTGGTTACGCCTATGAAAAATGTTCGTATACATCTGGCCGTCGAGAGCAGTACAGCTTTCTGCATGGTCTTATGTCTTATAGAGATCTTCATAACACTAAGTTTTCAATCTAATAGCACATAATACATCCCACCAGATTGAAAACAATGGGAACCTTCTCTGGTTACATCTCCGAGGCTTCTAAAATTTGCAAACCATAACGGATGCTGAGACTAAAGAAGATGAGGGAATTTTACAATTTATAATTCACGCCCCATCTGCTCAGCGTGGTAAAGTTCCAACGATAATGGTTTCCTTTATTCTCCAATCACAGTAAACATGTAAATCAAAAATATAATAACATAAAATAATAATAATGAATAAATCAAAAATAGAATCAAAGATTCTTTCGTGCCGGAGAGGGCATCTTAACAACACTTTCATCGGGAACGTCGTCGTGAATGTTTGCAAGGCTATAATATCATGCAAGGCTATAATATCAAGGCTAATAAATAGGGGAGACCGGGACTAGTTGGCACAGGAGTAAGTTGTCACAATGACGTTTTTTACCTTATGTGTGAAGTTAACACGCTGTGCCATCTATACTCGAAGGGTCTTATTCATCACCAATTGCACACAAAATATTTCAGAGATCGGTCAGTAACTATTCCTCTTATTATTTGTGTAAATGTGTTTTGGCGCTTCTCATGTAAAATTTTTAATATTCAATAATCTCGCTCTGAGAGTGAATTTGTGAAATCAAGGTAAGAAAATTGTATATTGTACAACAAGTGAGAAAAAAGACATATTTCTTACGAGCGCAGAAGTTTGTTGGGAATTATTAAGCGATTTTCTCATGTGTTGTACACTGTACTTTTTCTATGGATGAAGTTTTGTCAAGAGTTCAAACTTCAAAATTAAATAATTTAGGTGCTTTTAGGTATATTACATGCATACATTGAAATAAAATACATATGTAGGTATTTAATATTCTTAAAATTATATATGGGTTATTTATTTAAAACTCTAATTAAGAGTTGTTATTTTTGAACAGTTTTGAAAGGTAATTCCTGTTAAGTTTTGCTTCAACACATTTTTTTTGATAATATTAATTGTGTTTGTATTGTGAATGTTACCATGGAAACGGCTATCATATATGGAACACCGGAGGACAACCCGTGAAAAAAATATTTCTCACTGCAATGGCCGACTTTTCTCACTGCATGAGAAATTTTTCGTTTTAAATGTATGTAAGTAGTGAGAGAAGTTGCACATTGTATAGCATCCATAGAAAAACATATTTCAAAGGGTACTGTCAATCTTGTAGACTACAATGTAGGCATATTTTAATATATTATTTATTCATTTGAATATTTTTGATTTGACATTCAGTTACGGAAGCTTATGTGGGGCTAGTTGTCACAAATTATACGGGACAAGATGTCACTGTGACAACTTGCTCCGCAGCATTTAAATCTGTTGAAATTATTTTAGAACGTATTAAAATCAAGTTAGATTGGTGCAGAATACAGGGTAAATCATTTATGGATTTGTCAAAAGTAAACGTATTTGTGAAAAAGCGATTTAATACCAACAGGATTAAAATGATTGTTTTATGGGTACTTAGTTGCTTACACAACGATTGTGTTGCCGTTCTGAAACTATAATCCGTGTTACAAATAACATAATTATTGCTCAGACTCTGCTTTTGTTAGCGGCTCAGTAAAACTTAATATTTAACACATAATGTAATAAACAATTTTTGTTGTTTTTGGTACCTACTTACTTTCAGATGGTTAGAAAATGTAAGCGAAAGACCCATCGAGTTACTCAACCTTTGGATGTTTTATTGAGAGCAGCAGAAGCTGTAAGAAAGGATGAACATATAATATCTATTAGGAAAGCTGCAAGAGATTTTTGTATACATTATCGGAGTTTAGCAAGATTTATCAAAAAAAACGCCAGAGACCAATAGAACTGTCCAAATGGGATCCAAAAAATCTCGACTCGTGTTATGTGTGAGGGAAGAAATCGAACTAGAAAAATATTTGAAAAAAAGCTTCTGATATGTACTTTGGTTTATCACCTATTGAAGTAAGATATTCTACTTACTTCTTATGTTTATAGTGCCTCTATTGCATGCAAACAATGGACACATTGAAAACAATGGACTGCACCAATGGAAACCAATTTTATGTGTGCCACAATTGTGACTCGGAGGACGATATTTCGGAGGTAGTTCTTTCTAAGTTTGTGAGTCCTTCTTTGAATAAAAACGTTTTATTTCTTATTTACTTTATTTTTGTAATACTATGACAATTTGCCCCAGGTACTGTCAAAGCCGTGCGGTACATCTCTTCAATATGATGCAAGTCTTCGAAATGCCGCCCCTTAAATATTATTGAAACTAAATTTTTATTTTTATTAAAAGAAACTACACAAAATGAACGAAAACTTTTATTTTAAAAACAAAACATACTTTAAATTAAATGTAATATGTATCAACACTACATTAAGTGGATAGGCGCAAAATTTGCTTGCAATGCATTTTAAATGCATTGCAAGCAAAAATGCAAAAATTTAAATGCAGAATAAAAGATTACCTACATTATTACCGAAGGCCGACAGTCCCTGAAAATCTCTATAGTGTTTATTTGAATCAGTTACAGGGTGAAAAAAAGAGAAAATTGAGTGCAATTTTTAATTTCAAATGTCTTATTCAAAATAAACCTTTTGTTTATTCTATGGGACTTTCGGCCCTCGGTAATAATGTAATCTTTCAATCTGCGTTTCAATTTTTCAAAAATATTTATTGGTTTTTTCAGCATTCGAAAAAAAGTGAATGCTTTTAAAAAGCATTGCATGCAAATTTTGCGCATATGCTCTTAAGTAACATTTACAAAAAATATAACTTTACCCTTCTGTCTTTAATTTTGGCAAACTCGTCAATCAGATTGGTGTAGTCTAGTGGGGATAGATAGGTGTAGCAGCTAGTCAAAACTCTATTGAAATAAGTGCTAAATTTTTTAGTTTTGTTCGTCTTATGGAGCTTCGTAAATAGTTTTTAATTTTGAAAAACTTCTTTCACCACTAGCTACCGACACACGGAGCGTTAATAAAATTCTTACAACTACATTTGGATATAAAGAAATTAGGTCATTTTGGCACAAATAGTTCAAAACCTCTAAAGGTTTCATGGAGTACGGTATCATTTGAAATATATCACGCAATTCTTCTAATAGATCATTATATCATCAGATTTTTTTCTTTTTCTATTGAACGTATTGAATGAAGATTCATACAATATTTTCATCATCTATTTCCTTGATTTAAAAATATCGTATAAAAATTTAAAATTTTTATTAGGAGTTTCTAGAAGCGAAAATCGAGCAATCAAATAATTAACGGCAATGTCTACAATATACACTGCGGTGCAAAAAAATCGATCCACTAAAAATTGGGTCATTTTTGATGTTTTGAATTTCCTAAACCTGTTGTCCGATTTAAGCGATTTTTTACCACGTTATAGCCTTATTCATTGACAATATCGCTGTTATAATATTGTTGCTAGACAGTCAAACTTTCATTGTATACCGGGTGTACGAATCAAACTGTGCTTTTTTCTCAAAGTTCGCATCACCCTGTGGATTATTCTATCATTTATAGAATACTGAAATTAAAACCCAACTATATCCCCAGGTTTTCTTAACATTATGTCTTTCGATTCATTCGCTTATGTTGGATAATAAAAAAGTTAGGTACTTTAACAACTGGCCATGTTCGTCATCAGTACAGGGTGTTGTCTAAATAAGTGAGACAAACTTTAAGGGGTAATTTTACATGAGAAAATAATGACAATTTGCTTTATTATCATATGTCCGCAAACGCTTCGTTTCCGAGATACGGGATGTTCAATTTTTCTTTACAAACTGACGATTTATTTATTGCTTTAACACCAATCAAGATATGCAAATGAAATTTGCTGGGTTTTAAGACGTAGTTATTGCACATTTTTTAACATACAATTAAAAATTGTATATTCACCATTGGCGTGCGTACGGGTAATATTATCGGTCATAATACCTGTTTGCGCGCCAATGGTGAATATTAAATTCTTAATTTATGTCAAAAAATGTGCAATAACTACGTCTTAAAACCCACCAAATTTGATTTGCATATCTCAACTGGTTTTAAAGCAATAAATAAATCGTTAGAATTCGTCAAAAAATTCGAAAAAAATGAACATCCCATATCTCGGAAACGAAGCGTTTGTGGACATATGATTATAAAGCAAATTGTCATTATTTTCTCATGTAAAATTAACCCTTAAAGTTTGTCGCACTTATTTAGAAACATCCTGTACTGATGACGAACATGGCCAGTTGTTAAAGTACCTAACTTTTTTATTATCCAATATAAGCGAGTGAATCGAAAGACAAAATGTTAAGAAAACCTGAGGCTATAGTTGGGTTTTAATTTCAGTATTTTATAAATGCTAGAATATTCTACAGGGTGATGCGAACTTTGAGAAAAAAACAGTTTGATTCGTACACTCAGTATACAATGACAGTTTGACTGTCTAGCAACAATATTATTACAGCGATATTGTCAATGAATAAGGCTATAACGTGGTAAAAAATCACTTAAATTGGACAACAGGTTTAGGAAATTCGAAACATCAAAAATGACCAAATTTTTAGTGGATCGATTTTTTGGACCGCAGTGTAGATGAACTAATTTACTTTAAATTTTTAGTTTCATCTGTTAAGAGCTTGTCCACAGATTTTTCCTAGTCAAATAAACGCTTTGTTCTCCTGGCTCGAATTTCATTTTCAGCTGGAAATTCGGAACTTATATCAAAATTTTCTGAAATTTCATTAAATTTTCATTTGGTCATTAGCCATATTGTCTGTAACTTTTCATTTTTTTTACAGTTGCTGATAACATTTCTACACAATCTGACATTTTTTTTTATTTAACTGTTTATGCCGCCCCCCTTGTGATGCCGCCTGATGCGACTGCCTCGTCGCATCATAGCACCGCACGGCCCTGGGTACTGTGACAACATGCCCCATCTAGGGGCATGAACAAATATGACTAGGTCATATTTGACAAACAACAAATATGAACAGGTAGCCTTCATACCAACTCATTGTTTGAAGAAAGTTTGGTTTAAAAAAATTAAATGTGTCGTTACAGAGCCAGAATCAAAAACTGTGATAATATCTTCTTTTTCTTCAAGTGCCGTCTCCTAATCGGAGGTTGGATATCATCATCACTATCTTTACTCTATCCACCGCTGCTCTAAAGAGTTCTATAGAACTGCATCTAAACCAGTCCCTTAAATTCTTTAACCATGACACTCTCCTTCTTCCTATACTCCTTCCGCCTCTTATCTTTCCCTGTATTATCAGTCTTAGCATTTCATATCGCGGTCCCCTCATTACGTGTCCCAGATATTGTAACTTTCTTATTTTTATTGTGTTTATTATTTCGCATTCTTTACCCATTTCTCGCAGTACTTCCGTGTTCGTTTTCCTCTGTGTCCATGCTATTCTAAGCATTCTTCTGTAACACCACATTTTAAATGACTGTAGCTTATTTATGTGTTCTTGCTTTAATGTCCAGCTTTCAAGTCCATATTGTAGTATCGAGAACACGTAGCATCTCAAAGCTCTTGCTCTCAGTTCTAAGCTAAGGTCTTTGTTGCAGAGAACTGTTTTCATTTTTACAAACGCATTTCTTGCTATTTCTATCCTGGTCCTTATTTCTGTTGTTTGATCATTTTTCTCTGAAATCCAGGTTCCTAGGTATTTGTATTTATCAACCCTCTCTATCGGCACATTTCCCAAATGTATGCTTGTTTGTATGTTTGTTTTCTTAGTTATTATCATGTATTTGGTCTTTTTTATATTCATTTTTAGTCCATATTCTTTACACAAATTGTTTGTTTTGTTCAGTAGTAGTTGGAGTTGTTCAGCAGAGCTTGCTATAATCACGGTGTCATCTGCATATCTTATGTTTTTAATAGATCTTCCGTTAATTATTATTCCTTCACTTTGAGATAGCAATGCTTCTTCAAAAATGGCTTCACTATATGCATTAAAGAGTAATGGAGACATAATACATCCCTGCCGAACTCCTCTCCTGATTTCAATTTCTGGACTGGGTTCGTTATCTACTACAATTTGTGCTCTTTGATTCCAGTAAAGGTTTGTTATTATTCGTAAGTCCCTTTTGTCTATGTTTTTTGTCTTTAGAATTTGGACTAATTTTTCATGTCTTACTTTGTCAAAAGCCTTCTCAAAATCAACGTAACAAACATGCACATCCACATTCATGTCCATACATCTTTGAGCTAACACATTAAAAGCAAATAACGCCTCTCTGGTTCCTAGTCCGTTTCTGAACCCAAACTGACTATCATCTATTCCTTCTTCTAGTTTTTTTTTTATACGACCATGTATTATTTTCAAGAATAATTTGAGAATGTGACTTATTAATGATATTGTTCTGTATTCACTGCAATCTTTAGCGTTTGTATTTTTAGGGATAGCACAAAAGGTTGAGAGTAACCATTGTTTTGGTATGTTTCCTGTTTTGTACACTGTGTTAAACAAGTCTACGATAATGTCTAAGGTTTCATCATTTATACATTTTAAGCTTTCTACTGGGATTTGGTCTGGACCTACTGCTTTACCATTTTTGCTGTTTTTTAATGCCGATTTAATTTCTTCTTTTAATATCTTCAAAACCGTATCATCTTCTACTTCGACTTCCATCTGCTCTGTTCTATTGTCTTTAAACAATTCATTTATGTATTCTGTCCATCTCTTTAATTTTTCGTTAGTACTCAACACAAGTTTCCCATCTGTATCTTTTAGTATTCCCGGTTTTCTTTTTCTGTCGATCTGCGTTAATTCCTTAATTTTTTTATGTGTGTTAAAATTATCATGTCTTTTCTGGTGTTCTTCTATTTCTGCGCATTGTTCTTTTAACCACTGTTCTTTAGCCTGTTTAATTTTGGATTTTATTTGTTTATCCACATTTTTGTACATCTGATTATCTTTGTTTTTATGCTGACGTCTTTCTTCCATTAAATCTAAGATTTCCTCCGTCATCCATTATTTCTTTTTGTATCTGGTTGGTGTAAGAATTTCTTTTTGACATTTATCTATTTCTGTCTTTATTAATAACCATTTTGTCTCTGTTTCAGTATTTTGTTGGATTTGTTCTTTAACATTCATTAAACGGTTATTAATTTCATCTGTCAGGCGTTGTTTTATGAGTGGGTTTCTTAGTTTACTTTTATCGATTTTTACATCTGTTGTTCTGCGTTTTATTATTTTCATTTTGAGCCTAATTTTGGTCACTACTGGTTGTGATCTGATCCTATGTCGGCACCTGGATAGGTTTTTGAAGATATAATTGCGTTCTTGTATCTTTGTCTAATCAATAATATAATAATATAAACAATCATAATCATAAACATTTCAAAATTCATTTCAATACTGTTTATTTTACCGCATACTAGGGATGCGAAAAACCTACCGGTTTAAACCTAAAACCGGTTTTTTTACTTCGCAATAACCGGTTTTACCGGTTGTTTTTTGTCCCTGTTATAACCTGTTTTTTCTTTTTAAAGTAAAAACCGGTTATTAGGTTTTTACGGTGATTAGGATTAGTTTTGAAATCCTGGAAAAGGAAATGTAAGAATATGGGTATACCGCTAAATGATGATAACATGCTATACACTTTATATTTTGCGGATGATCAGATTCTTATGGTCCAGGATTATCACGATATTGAATATATGACCCGAAAAATCATAGAAGAGTACCGGAACTGGGGTTTAGAAGTGAATACCAAGAAAACGGAATATATGTGCGTTGGAGGTATACAGCAGGATCTAGCGTTGGAAAATGAAATAACTATTAATCACTGTCAGGAATATAAATACTTGGGTCTTACAATTACACAAGATAGAACGTTGGACAAGAATATCCAAGAAAGGTGCACACAAGGAAGGAAAGCTATCGCATTATTGAACAAAATCCTATGGGACCAAAGTATCTCCAAAGAAAATAAACGTAACATCTATAACAACATTGTTAAGAGCATTATAACATACAGCAACGAAGTTTGGCCACTTAAATAAAAATCCGAAAATATGCTCAGAACAACTGAAATGGACTTCTGGAGAAGATCTGCTGGTATATCAAGAATACAAAAAATCAGAAATACAAGAATATTGGAGATAATGGATGTAAAGCATACAATAATGGACGATATAAAAACAAAGCAACTAAGATGGTTTGGCCACGTACAACGTATGGAAGAAGACAGATTACCCAAGCAAGTGCTACGATGGGCACCAAAAGGACGGCGGAAGAGAGGAAGACCTAGGAAAAGCTGGATAGAAGGAATCCATAGGGAAATCGGAGAAAGAGGCTTGAACGAAGACATGTGCTACGATCGAGAGCAATGGCGATTGGGGATCGGAAGACGTCGTAGAACGTTATGAACCGATTATATATATAGGATTAGATTAGGTATTATTTCGGATCCCAATCATAATTATTATTCTCAAGTAATTATTCCAAACAAAACCATAATTCAAATTTTATTTTATTTTATTAAATACAGAAGCAAACTTAAAGTGCAATCTCACATCAGCCAGAAACACTTATTAAGTTTTATTATACTATTTCCTTGAAAAGATATTTATAATCATAATATTTACGTAAGAAGTGATCTGGTTGAATTAGACGCATACATAATCTATTTTTCACACTTAACTCTTGACATTGAAAGTGGGGGAATCACTTTTTCTGATTACCAAAAATAATGCTCTGACTATGAATATCGAATTACTGATTGCGAATACTAATCTCCAAGAATTTCGCTACGTTTTCAAAACGATACACTCATACAGGAAGTATTAAATGAGTTAAAATGTAACTATTCTACAAATATACAAACGTGTTAAAAGTAGTACATGTTCTTTCGATAGTACTAATTTTGATCATATTGATATCGAG
Source organism: Diabrotica virgifera virgifera (assembly GCF_917563875.1). Classification (NCBI taxonomy): domain Eukaryota; kingdom Metazoa; phylum Arthropoda; class Insecta; order Coleoptera; family Chrysomelidae; genus Diabrotica; species Diabrotica virgifera. Next base: position 301,253,126 of record NC_065443.1, on the reverse strand, counting down.
TCAAATGGAGTATCGCAAAATAAAGTGTATTGTAAATGTAACTTTGTAACCTATTGGATTAAAAAAACCGAAAACCGTTTTTTTCAAAATCCGGTTTATTTTGGCCGGTTATAACCGCCAGGGGAAAACGTAAGCAAAAAACCGTTATAACCGAAAACCGGTGTTTTGTCAAAAACCGCCATCCCTACCGCATACTGTATTACACATTAACACATACAAACAAGGAAACCCAAAACACATGTTTCTTATTTATGTTTTGGTATAATTATGTATGTGTACAAAACTCGCCTTAAGGTACGTAGGCATACATATGCGCTCCGTTCGGCGCGCGCGCAACATGCTCGTTAGACTAGTACGTGTTTTCAAGAGGCGCTCCGTTTGTGCGCCTCTTGAAAACACGTACTAATCTAACAAACATGCTGCTTGGGAGCGGCGCGCGGGCCGAGCGGAGCGCTTATGTATACATACCTTTAGGTTCCATTATCTCCAACGTCGCAGCTTAAACATATTCTCTGTTGTCGATATATTTTATCTCTCAGACAAATAGTAAGTATTTTAAAACATTAAAGTGAATACACTTATTTCTTTTTGTATTGATTAATGAAATCCTATTTGGCAAATGCTCGTATTTAGGTCATTAAATTAGAATTTTATTACATTCAAAGTCTATCTCCATTCTATAGCGTCTCGGCGTCTAACATTAAGTTTTTAATTTAAAAATAAACCATAATGTTTGTGTTTTTATCAAATCTATTATAAAATGTGAACGGCTGTTTCGATAATAGAATCGAGAAAAGTAATTTTAAGTTTGAGATTAATAACGTTTGCTTCACTAATTTAACTGCAATTATTATTTATAGGAATATTATGTACTTCCCAATAGAACATAATAAACGCTCAGTAACTCAGTATTGTTCTGAAGCTATTTTCTTATGGCATCTTAATGAAATTTACTTTTTTTGTTGGGAATAAACCGCAATTTTACTTTAAAATATGTTTAGTTGGCGTTTAGATTTCTACTTCCGAAGAAGTCAGGAAAAACCTCATGAAACTATCCCGACGTGGTAAGTATTTGGTCTTAAGCTTAGTTTAGTCTAAAACCAAACTCTGATTTTATATGTGTTATTGTAAAACAAAAACGACACTGGGGAACAATTTGAAACTCAATTTCTGTTGAGTTAGGTTTTTTAGCTGTTTTCTATAGAATTAAGAATGCTGGTTTCAAAACTATTTTTAGTTTTCTTCTATCACGTCAAGTTCGTTTTCTGTGTGGGTGGGGGGAATGTCGCGCTGGTAACTGCAACTGGTCTAGACTTGTCTGTTGCCTGTTCAGTTACGTCTGTTATACTGTGGTGATGGTGAAACGTAGTATGCCGGTTAGTAGTATTTAGTATTTCGTTACTGAAGTGTATAGAACTACTTAGTGTGTTTGAACTGAAACATTTCCTTATCGCACACCTAGTTCAATAGTGCCACAAGTGCAAAACACAATATTCTCGAGAAATGAGCAAAACGTTCTGTAGTAAACGCGTTTTGCCCTGTAAATAATTTATTTTGAGAATGACTGGCTTCAAAATTACAATTTAGGTAGTAAATTATACACTTATTGGCTGGATCTTATTACAATTTATTAAAAATAAAACGTTATTATTATTTTGATAGTTATGGCGATATTGCATTGTGAAGAAAGTCATTTATAAAACAATACTTAGGAGATACGGCGGCAATATAATGAAAAAGTCAATTGATTTTTGCACTTGTGGCCGTATTGAATTATACCGGTTGTATTGTGGCAGTGTATATTATCGCCACATCTCTCTTGATTTTTGCAGTTGTGGCCGTATTGAACGTATTGAATTACATCGGTTGTATTGTGGCAGTGTATGTTATCGCCACATCTCCCAGTTATGGCCGTATTGCATTTTCAAAACCTCCAAAAACCCTACAGTGAAATACCGAAGTAACTTACTTTATACTTATCCAAAACAATATTTTAGTTCATACTGTATTGCATTAGATGGGCCATTATATAAGCAATATTTTACAGCCTTAACCCAAAATTCGAATTTTTTGCAGTTGTGGCACAATTGAACTAGGTGTGCGTTATGGCTACTTCTGCTCCTACACGTCGGCGTCGAAGTGCGAAAACAGCCTCGGTTAGCTTTGTTATATATTATGTGGCAGTTTTACCATTCCCAGACAAAGGACAAACATTAGTACATTTGTCAGAAAAGCATATTTTGCCTATTTTAAAGTGAAACTTGGTGATCAAGATAAAGCATAGGAACCTCAACAAGTGAGATATGGGCACTCAATGGGCACCGCAGTTTAACCTTTAACTACCCGCGCATCAAGTTATAACATAACTACACGCGTGGCGTACTTTATACGCCACAAGAAAATACACTTAACAACAGCGGATTTGTTTTTTTTTTGAAAAAATACACTTAGTTGTTTGTTATAAACCTTATTCGGCATCAGTGAATACTTGGAGTTCCGTCCCAGTAAGCCAGTTGGGATTTATAACTGGAATCATGAAATAACTGGATTCCATGATAAATAAAATTACTAATAAATTTTTTTTTAAAATGTGACTTTTTACAGGAGAAAAAGTATTGTTCATCAAGAAAAATCTATTTTGTGCCATAATGACTAAAAAACAATTGAAATATGTACTTATATTACTACTTATATTAATATAATAATCGTGGCGTATTATTAATAAACAACAAATAATAAACTCTAAATTACGATCTTCCTAGAAAGCCGATTATAACGAAACTAAAACCAAATTGTAAAGCACATTCCAGTGATAGGTTAGAGAGATAAACTACATAGGTCAAAAATGAAATTTTTAAATATATTTGCAGTAGAATTCTTATATCTGGCGTACAAAGTACGCCAGCGCGTGTAGTTAAAGGTTAAAAAGTTGACGTGATAGACAAAATCTGAGGTTATTCTAAGGTTCAGACCCCAAAAATTTAGTGAAAAACAGGTGTCAGATCTAACTTAACAAAAAATGTGTTCCCCAGTGTGATTTATCCTTGATATTTATTGGCTTACTAATAGTGGTATTTTCTTTCTATTAATTTCTTCTTTTAATATGGGTAACCAGATCCTACTGTATTCTGCTAAGGAATTTGCGACACAATTGGTCTAATTTGACATAATTAGAGCCGCTTCTTTGATTTTTTTTTCTTTAACTAGTTGTTTCTCTGAGGACTATATTTGAATGTTTCCATTGAACTCATTGTTCATAAACTCTAATGCAACCAAGAAAATAACGAAACTTGTAAAATTTGACAATAGACGACGCAAATAATAAAGTTGTAAAACAGATCACATATTATCTGGATGACAGATAACTGCTTACTGTGGACGGTAGCAAGAAGGAGGAAATAAGGAAAACAATAATACTTGCCAACAGAGAATTATTCTTTTAATCGTAAATAATGATTTTTTTGCAAGATTGTTTAATAAAAATACTTAAAATTAACTGGTAATATTGACAATTTTTTAAGGGTACTTCAGTTGTTGGACACACCAAAGCTTAGAAACCTCTATATTTACGAAACACCCCCTCCCGAAAATTCTCCAAAATAGAAAAGGTGTCCAACTCGACATGAATGACCGAATAAAAAAAGCTTCATGAAAGAGGTAATCATTTTTTTAATGGTGAGCCCAATAACTATAAGAAAATGACGTAACTATAAAATGCCAAATTTCTCAGGAGAGCAAAAAAACGATTTTTTAGAATTTAAAATAGGGATTAAATGAGCAGTAATCGTCCAGTAGCATCGGTATGGCGTTTATTGTTACAATGATGGCTTTTACTTTTATTTTTAATGGTTCGAATTTCATTATCTTAATGTAATCCCTCCATTTCAACCCGTTTTACAGCTGCGTCATTCTTCATCTAAAATTTTTTAAATATTTAAACTGGTGGTTAAATAAAGAATAACCGTCTGGAGCATCGGTATGGCGTTTATTCTTACAATGATGGCTTTTAGTTTCAGCCCCATTAGTTTGAATTTCATTATCTCAATTTATTCCCCCAATTTTAAAAGTTACATACAGTTACATTATTCTTGATCTGAAATTTTTTTCTGTACAAAAAAACTATTTTTAAATATTCATAATGCTGTTTATTCTTACAGCGCTGGCTCTTATTTTCATCCCTATTGGTCCGAATTTCATTATCTTAATTTTGTCTCCCCATTTTTAACCCTATTTACAGTTGCGTCATTATTCATCTGCAACAAGGTCTAAAATGGTGCGTATTCCAATAACGACGCAACTACCCCCTAGTGACTCAGCACATAGTTACAGTTCTGTCGCTTTTGTATCATCTGTATACAGTATTTTAGAAGTTAATTACCCAATAAACAGGAAGTGCCAAAATTTGCAGTTACGTCATTATTATTCCGGACCGGCGATATGGTATAAATAATCTTAAAAATAAAATATTTATATTAATATAAATACTTTGTCAAACACCCTAAATATTCAACACTAAATCATTTAGTATTTATACAGCTAATATGATTTTCAAGTCCGTATAAAAGGCTTACAATAAATCTATTTAAAATTTAAAATAATCGCGTTTTAGGACACTGTGATAGGGCTAAATGTTTGTTTTAAAACTATTCGATAAAGCTTTTAACTCAATCTGATCACTGCTGGTAACTGAATTAATTACCTACTGTATATAGTTAATTAAAATTTGCAAAGCGTATTTCTCATTTAATCAATATATCAGGATCCCTTGAATTTTTTTCCATTATACCTACTCTATTTAGAAATGAATGGCAGCCCAATTTTTTGGCAGAAGATTACAACAGAGATGTAAATACAAGAGATATGTCACTGGCCATCATTATACAGGGTACATTGTACATATAGCCAAAATAGCAATATCATCATCCAGACTTCTGTATCCAAAGTTGAATATAGGCGTCCCCTAATTTCTTCCAGTTTTGTCGATCTTGGGCTTTCTGCAACCAATTCCCAGCAATTCTTTTGACGTAGTCTGTCCATCGTGTCGGTGGTCTACCTCTACTTCTTCTATCTGCTCGTGGTGTCCACACCTTAATTTTTTGGGCGCACCTCTCGCTCTTAATTCTGGCTACAAGGTCCGCCCAATTCCACTTTAGCCATGCTATTCGCTCTATGACCTCTATGACGCCTGTCCTTCTTATTTCTTCGTTTCTAACCCTGTCTCTGAGAGTTAGTCCAAGTAGTGACCGTTCCATTCTTCTTTGGGCCACTCTAAGTTTGGTTACTGTGGCCTGAGCTAACGATAGTATTTCGGCGCCGTAAGACAATTTTTTTTCGTCTTTAAAGAGGGTGGTCTGGAATCTTCAAAAGACATCTCAGTCCAGAACGCCGCCTGACTGACTTTAGTGCAGGATTCATTCTTCCTAGAGCTTCTTTACCACAGTCTGCCTCATAAATCTAACTCACCTAGTCGTCTCTCATCAAAACTTATTCCCTCTACCTTCTATTTACAATATATTTCCCTCTCACCCCTATCGTTGGTACAGCTGTTTTTAATCCTCTTCTTTCTTCTTGATCACTACACAGATATAGTTGTGTATACTGGTCTAACCAGATTTATTTTCAGTCATTCTCTCAATCATTTCTCGCACTGTCACAAAATTCACACCTGTCTCTCTTTCCATTCTGTTCCTTTCTATTATCCATCCGTTGCACTCTAGCATAGTAAGAAATAACTTGCAGCACATATTGGTCGAACGTCTTATTTTTTAGATACTTGTTGCTCTTGAAGATGCTTGATAGAGCTCCATATGCGGCCCAAGCTATGGTGATTCTTCTTTGTAGTTCGACAGTTTAATTGTCGCTGGCAATTTGGGTTTCATGGCCTAAGTATTTATATTTATGGACAAATGCTATTTTGTTGAAGTTGACTTTTGGATTTTCGCTTAGTACAGGTTAGTCATGTATTGTGTCTTTCCAAAATTTATGTTTAAAACAACTTTATTACAGACGGTATCTAACTCAGTAAGCATAGTTCTAATCTCTTTTAAGTTGTCCGTTATAAGAACTATGTCGTCTGCGAATCGTAGGTGGGAGAGCCTGTCGCCTTCGACATTTATTCCTTTGGCGTTCCACTCCAATTGTTTGAAAGCAAGTTCAAGAATTACCGTAATGGTAGGGGAGCCCAAGCGGGGATTTTTGCAGTTACTCGAGCGCGTCAGATTATCATATGGGTTGAAACCTGGTACCCTGCAGATGTACCTCTAGCATATATTGGCTCTTAACACAGGGAAGTTCGTTAAGAGTTAAGGGGGGCCCGAAAAAAAAATCTATCCTTAAAAATACTCGAAATTGTCAGATTAAGATAAGGTAAGTTAAGTACATGCAAAAGAGTGTATATTTCAAAAATCTGACGATTTGAGCGGGACGTAAGGAAATGGGTGAGTCAAAAAGTTTCACAAAAAAAGCGAATATTTCGCGAAATGAACATCAGATCGAAAAACTAAAAAATACGTCTTCAATATTTTTCAAGAATCTATCGAATGTTACTAAACATGACCCCACGGAAAGGGGTGGGGAGTAAATTTAAAATTTTAAATACAAACTCCGCGATATTTCGCAAAATGAATATCAGATCGGAAAACTGCAAAATACACTTTCAAAATGTTTTTGAAAAATCTATCGAATGGTACCAAACACGACTCATAAATGGGACTCCCAAATTTTTATTGCAGATTTGGATTCTATACGTAAAAATAAGAAACTTTTATTCGAGATATTTTTTCGAATTATGGATAGATGGCGCTATAATCGGAAAAAACGATTGTTGGAAATGGAAAATTAAATTAAACAAGTTGAAAATGCGAGCATTATCATAACGAAAACTTTGTTTATTTACGTATTTAAATTCATAATATGGAAAAATTTTATTATGAATGTTGTTTAGTATTAAATGCTATGTTTTACTATGCAATTATATCCTAATTTAAATATTGTGAACTATAAAGATACTCTATCTACTCTCGAACGAAATTCATATTTTTGACATACCTCGAATAAAATTGATAACATTTAATATATGATGATTGCATCTTAGTTTTTAGACCATGCAGATCTTTTTATCAAGAATAACTTTTCTTCGTGAAATTAATAATAAAAGAGTTATGAATGAAAATGGTATTGGTATCCGTAATTTGAGAAAAATTTTCAAATATTTTTGTATCTTTAGAAGGATGTACAAGTAATAATTGCATATTAGAACATAGTTTTTAACTCCAAACAACTTTTTATAATACCACTTTTCAATATTGTGAAAAATAAAGATACTTTAATCTTGATCGAACTTCATATTTTTTGACATACCTCGTATAATATAGATTTGATACCTAATAAAAATAAATAAATACAAAATAAACAGTTTTCCTTGAAAATAGTGAACTGTAATTTAACATTATATTAACATAAATAAATAAAATTTGTTTATCTGACATTTCAATTTTATTTTGACGTTTAGTTGCGTCCAACGAAAACAAAGTAGAGTTGACGTTTCTATGTCGGAAGAAAATGACAATTTAAAGAAGGCTTGTGACGTCACAATTACGACTTTGAGGTCAAATATCTCGAAGATGGTTAGAGATAAGGAAATGCCATTTTCAGATTTGGATTCAGAAGACAAAACTACATAGGAATCCATCGCTAGGTGGCCTCTAGATATTTCAGGAGCGGCAACTCAATAACACACACACTTTTGCGAATTTATAAACGAAAAGTTTTCGTTGAAAATGGAGAGTCCCCACTAAAATGGAAAATTTTACTAAACTTTTTTGGTTTTAGGACCTAATAATCACAACCCAATAGGTCCCCATAACGCTCGAGTGACTGCAAATTTAGCATACTTTGCTCCCCTACCATAAAGAGTTTGGGAGATAACGTGTCTATTTGTAATTCGTCTTTTGAGTTTTATATATTTGGTATCTTTGTGTAGTCGGACGGTCATAGTTGCATTATTTTATATGTTCGCTATCAGTTTGGAGTACCCATAATCTATACGACTTTCCTTCAACGCTCTCATAATGCTGTTAATTCCTATCGTATCAAATGCTTTGCGAAAATCTACGAAATTAGGACCAATGGTCGCTTGTATTCGATGGATTTTTCTATAATACCTTTTATGCAGTAGAGGTGGTCGTTAGTGCCAAAGGAGCGATATACAGTTGAGTCCGGGAATCTTTACCCGTGCGTCATCATTTTAAGCATACGAAATAAGTCGATGATAAGTCGGAAATTGAAATTTACTAAACGCAACAGCAAGTCACTTACTGTCACTTGCTGTTGCGTTTAGTAAGTTTCAAGTTCCGACTTATCATCGACTTATTTCGTATGCTTTAAATGATGACGAACGGGTAAAGATTCCCGGACTCAACTGTAAGTAAATAGTAGAGGATCCGATAACGGTAGATCTGCACCAATCTGTTTAATAGATAAAAATTATTGGATATGTAATTAAGTATGTTAACAATTATAAAAAAAAATCTGACTATAATAATTAATTTATAATTAAAAAATGACTTTTTTTATAAATAAAAAAAGATCGACACGGGCAGATATTATTTTAGATTTTGGATCACTCTAAACAAAAAAAGGCCTTTTGTAATTTTTCTCTTAAGTTGATCTTTCCGAGTTATAAACAATTTAAAACTGAAAAAGAACGAAATATGAACAAAATATTATTTTTGTAATCATCAAGTATCTAAATACAAGTTCAATCAAAGTTTTATTATCTTCTATCAGATCACGATAATATTTTTTGACATGTTTTATTCTAAAATATTTTTTTTTAATTATATATAAATGAGGAAGACTCCTTATGGGAAGACAGGTTGTATTAAAAACTAAAAACGATGTTTTAAAAAGAAATAAGTCCAAAATATCAAGAAATTATAGAACGAGGTTTGAATTTGAATTTAGGTGCTTCATCATTTTAAAAATGATATTTTTTTCTTATACTTTTGAGCCCTGAAAATCGTCATCTTTCGTTCTCTTTTCAGAGTTAAATTGTTTGTAACTTAAAAAGGTTCAACTTAAGAGACAAATTACAAAAAACCTTTTTTGTTTAGAATGATCGAAAAAACCTAAAATAATCCCCTCTGCCCTGGCCGATTTTTTTTATATTGATTTTTTTTAGAAAAAAGTATTTTTTAAATTATTAATTAATTATAGTTAGAACAAAATTATATCGTGCACTCCTTGTTTTTCATCATTTCTAACATACTAAATTACATACAATATACAATAATTATATCCTGTATACAATAATTTTTATCCATTAAACAAATCGGGAAGGTCGTCCTTATGTCGGATCCTTTACTAGTTATTTAACCAACAAGTGTATTAATAAGGGCGATTAACAATTAAGATATTTTAACGCGTGAGCGGCAGAGCGCGTTAATGTTCGAGATTGTTAATCGCCATTATAATTCACGAGTTCGTTACAAAACTTTTCCGTCGACCGTACTTTTTAGAAATAAAGATATATCCATCTTTTGATTTTTCAAATACACAGAATTTTAAACAATAAAGTAAATAATGACATACAATGACAGATAGTATTAACAGCGGCTACTTGATTTAAAATTTTTTAGTGGGAATATCAATAGGTATATGTTTGGTTGCCTACACCACAGGTCACTGCCAATCACAGAGCGTTTAATTAATTTATGCAAGCAATGTATGTTGTGTTGCCTATAATGAAATCGTTCATTAATAGAAAATCATTCATTAATATGGGTCATTAATCAATGATTTTGAGGGTGTTAAAATTGATCATAAATGGACGGTCGACGGAAATAATATATAAATTTAAATTTCCATAAAATAAATAAATATGTACTATTTTTTCTGAACATTAGGTCTTGCAATATAACCTCACTCAATGTAATAGCTATTTGTATAACAAGGGAGGAAAGTGCTACTTTTCCTCCCGAGAATGAAGTTTACTGCCCGACGCGTAGCGGAGGGCAGTAATCATTCAAAGGAGGAAAAGGCACTTTACTCCCATGTTATACATATGGTTTTTCCACCTTCCTCAAATAACAAGTAATTTTTTTATTTTTACTTAATTTATTTATGTAACTAACCAACAAAATTTATTAGAACTAAAGCTAACAAGTAGGTACATTATAACTGTCAACTGTCAAATATTAGTCAAATTATTAATGTAAACATTGTTAAATCAGAATAACAATTTACTGTTTTTTACCATAATGCAAAATACAGAGTGTTTTTAAATAAACGTTAAAATCTATAGATACTTACGTAATAGAAAATAGATATTGTACAGGACGTCAATAAGTTATATTTCATGAATGAAATAGATAGATAGATAGATAGATACATTTATTTCCTTTTAAAATTTTACAATTTTATGGAAAGGGTGAGAACAAATATTTCGTTCCTTTTTTTTTTTTTTTTTTTTTTTTCATCCCAAGAAACACACAATATGTTTATTTTAGGGATAAACAAAAGAAAGAAATAAATAAAAAAAAAAAAAAAAAAAAAAAAAAAAAAACAACGAGTTATATAAGAATTAATTAAAGATACAAAGTATAATTTACGTATTTAACTATTCATTTATGATGAAAGACCTAAGTTTTAGAACATTCCAGATATAGCCAGCTATTATTTTAGCTGAATACACTGTAATGTTATTTAAGGTATGAGTTACAGTATCAATATCGGCTATATAATTAATGGATGATTGTTTCATACAAGAATATATTGGACAATCAAAAAGTATATGTTCAATTGTTTCTAACTCCTTATTGTTACAAATAGTACAGATTTCATTAGGATTAATTTTATATGTAGAATCCTTATAAGTGAACGTTAAGCAGAATGAATTACATAATCGAAGCTGTGCAATAGTTCTTGTAATCTGGATGGGCATTTTTAGGCATAAGTATTTTTGACTTAATTCGGAAAGAGCTAGGTGTTTATATAAGGGGAGAAAATTGGATTGCTGACAAAGAGAAATATCTAATTCTGAGAGCTTATTTTTAAATTTGATTAACAAGGCTTTTCTATTCAGTTGTAGGGAATGAAGGGAGAGATTATTCCAAATAGGTTCAGCATCAATAAAAGTAAAAAGTGATTTTACCTGCGCTGCCCAGTTATACCTGCTATCGGTCTCCATCAGTTGTAGTTGACGAAAAAAGCACATTTTGGGGTAACGGGAATCGTCCATCATATAAATTTTCTTTAACCAGTTTAGTGTCCACTTGAATATATTATACAAGAGTTTGACTCTGCCGCATTCCACTCTGACTATGTAACCGGGTGTGGATATGGGAAGCATAAGAATTCGTTTTAGGAATTGTACTTGAACTTGTTCGAGAACATCTACATAACGGAGTGCCCATACAGAAATACAATTGGAGATTGTACTTGTTACTAATGCATCAAAAAGTTGTAGCCTCGTTTGCATGCAGTCAATTTTAAGTTTAGCTAGAACAGGTATAAGTGCTCCAGTTGCTTGTTTAGCTTTCGCATTACTCACATCTGCCATTTCACGGAATAGAGACGAAGAGGCAAAAGTCACTCCAAGGTAATTATAGGTGTTAGTTAATAGAATGGGATATTGATTGAAAGTGAATTTAATATTATTTTTTAAGTTATAAGGACCCCTAGAGAAACACATAATTTTAGTTTTAGCAGTATTGACAGTAAGTTTGTTTTGTTTGCAGTAATCCTCCAACATTTTTAATTTTTTTGATATATCGATCTCCGAGTGACCTAATATTACCAAATCGTCAGCGTATAAAAGCATAAGAGTTTCATTTACGTTATTAACATTGATGCCTTCTGCTCCGCGGCTTTTAAAAAAATCTTCGATGTCTGCAAGAAATAACGCAAATAACAAGGGACTGAGGACTTCTCCCTGTAACACGCCCTCACAAATGTTAAACGATTTAGTATATTGCTCGTCAGCATTAACCCTAAAGGTAGCATTAGAATAGAAAGATTTAAGTAGAAGTACAATTTTAGAGCTAATACCCAAAGCAAAAAGTTTAGACCAGAGCAACGCGTGGTTAATGCAATCAAAAGCCCGCTTAAAGTCAACAAACAATACAAATAGCTTGCGCTTTTTAAATCGGAGACGAAATTGAATGATGGATGTAAGAGTATAGACATTATCGTAACAACCACGTTCTTTACGAAAACCAGATTGGGATTCGGGAAGTATATTAAACGATTCTACCCAATTGACTAAACGGTTCAAAATAATTTGCATGAATACTTTAGTAATGCAGTTTACTAAAGCAATTCCCCTGTAATTGGAAGGATCGTTAGAGGGACCTTTTTTGTGGAGCATTTTTAGAGTAATTTTCGACCAACTATTAGGAAAAGTGGAAGTGTTGAAGATAGTATTGAAAAATGAGTTAAGGTATAAGATCCAGTTATTTGGTAAGTATTTGTAAAACTCATAGGGAATATTATCAGATCCTGGAGCTTTGTTGTTTTGACAGGAATTTAAAGCTAAGTAAATTTCATTGGTGGTAATAGGATTATCAAAATACGGATTCCTCGCATCGAAATAGAGGGTTGTGTCCACTATCCCGGCTCCCATAATTTCAGAGTAGAATGTTTCCCATGTTGCAGCAGGTAAAGATATGTAACTATTTGAAATATTTCGAGCTCTTTTAATATGAAACCAAAAAGTTTTTGAATCAGTAGAGTTGGAAATATTACCAATAATATTTTGTTGAAATTCAGTTTTTTTTTACTTTTAATAATTTTTTTATACTCTGCTTTAATAATTAAGTATTCGTTTTTAGTTTGATTTGAGAAATTGTTTTGTTGACAAATTTTGAGTTTACTTTTAACTGATTTCTTTAGATCTCTACATTGACAATCATACCACGGTTTGTGTTTATTAGGTCTGTTAGGAGCGATTATACTTTTTGACAGCCCAAGATTATCAGCTGTTTTATAAATATTATCCAACAGGTTTTTGTTTGCCATTTCGACATCATGAATTATGTGCACCCCCGCCGAATTTTGCATGTTTAGTTTATAAGACAAAACTAAAGATTCATTTAACTTAAAAATAGTTTTATTTTTTATTATAGTTTCTTTCATAGGTGAGAGATACGTTTGAGTTATAAAGCATGAAACAGGAAAGTGGTCTGATAAAGTACACGTTGTATTTACGTAAACATCATTAACAAAGTGCAAATGTGAGTTATTTACCCAAACTAAATCTATTGTACTCTTGCCCATAGGGCCGACGAAAGTAAATTTTGCAGGCCGATCAGAAATACACCTACCATTTAACAGACAGAACCCGTTAAAATTCATGAAATCAAGAAGGCATCTACCTTTTGCATTAATTACAGTATCTAAACTTTGTCTCTCGTCAAAAAAATTTGTGTTTTCAAATATTTCAGGAGGGGATACGTCATTGTCTGAAACACGGGAGTTAAAGTCTCCTCCAATAATTATAGGTGTATCATTAAATTTCTCTAAAATATTAGATAACACCTCCTGAAATAGTGACAATAAATATTCAATACTTAGACTAGGTTTAAAATAAACGTTACAGACTACAAATTTATAATTATTGCTAGATATTAAACAAAAGATCCACCAAGGTGATTTATCAATACAAACAGAAGAAAGGTTGGGATTACAAAAAATTGATAGACCACCGCTAGCCCTACCCAAGGATTTTTCTTTTATGGCAACTGAACTGGCACATGAGTAAGTAGATAAATAATTTGAAAATTTTATATTTTCGGTAATAACCCATGTTTCCGATAAACAAAGAATGGGTATATCATTGAAATCACTTAAAAAGTCATTAACACTATTAATTCCTTGTGAGTTCCAAAAAACAATGTGTACTGATTGCTATTCAGATTTCGAGGAGGCAGGTTTTACAACTTTTAGGCCAGACTCTCGGTTAGGTGAAGACTCTTCCTCGCGAACTCTTTTGTTGGATAGTATTTGAACGATTTGCGGAACTCCATAAACATATTTAATAGTGAGATTTGTTTCAGTTTTTAATCGTAACTCTAGTTCTGCACGTAAATCATTTAGATGTTGACGCTGTTTAGGTGTCATATCAGAGATTATCTTAACTGAAGGATATAAATTACGAGAAATATTCTTCTTGTTTCTCAAAACGTCCAATGCAGCCTTAGGAGTCCCAAAAATAACACGATAAAGACGAGGTTTGTTATTATTAGTATTTTTTCCAAGACGATAGCCGGACTGGATACAATTCGCAGAATTCGGAGATAAGTGCGTAATTACTTCTTTAATTATGCGAGCGTCATCTTCGGGTGATCTTTCAGGAACTCCTAGGAGTAGGACGTTCTTTTCCCGCTTCAAACGCTGAGTAGTTTCGTAATATATATCATCTTGTGACGGAGTTGGAGAGTTCACTAGTTTTTCCAAGGAACTAACTTTTTCACGAAGAAGATTATTTTCATCACGAAGAGCGGATACATCCTTCATGCAGTTTTCAAGCATTTGTGATTGTGTAGAAAACTTGTTATTTAATTCTGTCACAGAATTTGTGAGAATGGATAATTTGTCCATAAGTAAATCAAACTGATGGTTGCTGAGTAGCGAGGCTGAAGACATAGATGGTTCATTCTGAAGAGTAATGTTATTCGGAGAGGGTCTACAGGTATTACAATGCCAGTTCTCAAATGATACGGATGTTTCATTGCAACCATTTAATTCTGATCGAGCACATCTTTTATGGCATAATTTGTTGCAACTTAGACAAGAGACCTGGCTATCGATCTCCATTAACAAATTATTGCAATATAAGCACAGAGATTTTGAAGACATTCTTCTAATGAGGTGCAGGTTTATGTTTTTTTGAAGTTGTTAATTAAACTAATGTATGTAGTAGATCCAAAAAAGACTTACTGTTTGATTAATTAAAAACAATCAATGGCACGAAACTATATATTTTAGAGAGCAATTGTAAACACGTCTGTACACCACGGACTTTCAGTTCTCACTCAATACTGAATGAAATACCATGACGTCACTTTTACTTTTCCTCCCTAGGGAGGAAAAGTACAACTTTGCTCCCTAAAATCAGGACCGGAAAAGTATACTTTCGGTAGAGGTAGGTGGAAAAGTATTTTTCCACCTACCTCTACCGAAAGTATACTTTTCCGGACCTGATTGTAGGGAGCAAAGTTGTACTTTTCCTCCCTAGGGAGGAAAATATTTTTCCTCCCTAGGGAGGAAAAGTAAAAGTGACGTCATGGTATTTCATTCATGAAATATAACTTATTGACGCCCTGTACAATATCTATTTTTTATTACGTAAGTATCTATACATTTTAACGTTTATTTAAAAACACTCTGTATTTTGCAGAATGGTAAAAAACAGTAAATTTTTATTCTGATTTAACAATGTTTACATTAATAATTTGACTTATATTTGACAGTTGACAGTTATATTGTACCTACTTGTTTGTTTTAGTTCTAATAAATTTTGTTGGTTAGTTACATAAATAAATTAAGTAAAAATGCAAAAAATGACTTGTTATTTGAGGAAGGTGGAAAAACCATATGTATAACATGGGAGTAAAGTGCCTTTTCCTCCCTTGAATGATTACTGCCCTCCGCTACGCGTCGGGCAGTAAACTTCATTCTCGGGAGGAAAACTAGCACTTTCCTCCCTTGTTATACAAATAGCTATTTTTTGTATTGATGTGTCTTTTTAACGATGTAAAATTTGACTGTTCCCGTTTTACTTTTATCTCCACAATACAAAAGGGAATTAAACTCGAATAAAATCGCCAATAAAGAAAGTCTCAATTGTAACAAAAACGCAGACTTTCAGTCAGAACGTTGCTTTTGTTATTCCCCAGTGAAAATATCGAATAGAGCGATATAACTAGATGGGTTTGGTGAAAGAAGCTACCTTGAAGGATATTGGCGATTTTTCGATACTTCGAACATAAAGAAATAAAATTGTGTGGGTTTTTGAAAACAAAGTTGAGTGAAAAAGTTTAATAGCATTTGCAAAAGATTCAATTATACAGGGTGTCACCGAAAATAGTGCGTTCCTTAAAGGTACAGGTAGAAGGCACCATGTAGCAGTGGCGGCTTGTGGCCTTAGAGACAGAGTCGGCTCGTGGCCTTAGAGACAGAGTCGGCAAGATTTTTTTTCTCCTCATATAGGTATACCATCTAATTAAAAGGCTTAAGTCATCATAGAATATATTTTTGTTTTTTTTGTTTGGTTTATTTGACATTCTCTCTTGTGTCATAGTGTTTCGACAATAGGTTTTGATTATTTTGAGACAAGAGAAATCCCGTTCATTTGAAGCAGAAGTTAGTGGTAATAAGAGAATTTATGAACAGTTTGTTGTAGTGAATTGCAGTACTTACTAAATAAAATTATACATATTTGTAACTTATCCCACTTTCCGAAAATATTTGGATCAGCATAATTTTTAAGTAACTTGTAAATAAATATATTGGACATTTTTTGGCGAAGGTAACTTTTAAATTTTAAATTATTTAAATTTTAAATTATTTAAATTTTAAATTATCAAACTGGTAAAAAATTTGCAAATCTTCAAAATTCGAAAAACGAGTATCTATTCGCATAATAGCAGGTATCCAAAATTTCAAAATATACTCGTTTTTCGAGATATGTATCATGCCTTTGTCTTTTTTGGGGTGGTTCGAAAATATCAAGCGAATCCAAAACGTTACTGCGTATATATTGGAAACTTCTATCCTATCATTACGAAAATCTCTGAGATTTTGCTCCAGCTTTCTTATTTTATTTTTGGAATAAATAAATAATGACAATTAACTGATTTTGAACAACAATGAATATCAAATGGGTTTGGGCAAACACTTTCTTAAAAATATATAAAAGAATATTAAAAGAGTAATTATTTAATAAAGTTCTCAAACCGATTGCTTCACGGATCGAGATATCACCGCTTTTAAAATCGTCGCCTTCGATAATAAAATTAAAAACTTCCAAAAAGCTGTTCACGAAAATCTGCTACAGTGAAAACTAACCCAAATTTAAAATTTCATCGCGTCTGACAAACTGTTTGCATTTTTTTCGAAACAAATTGTTCTAAAACAGTAGTCCGTTTAGGCGAGCTAAAATGGCAAGAAAAGACGATATTCTTTAAATTTTTTACACGTATCCTGCAAAACTATATTTATTTTATGCGCATTACAGTGAGTAAATAAAGCTTGTGGTGCAATAGTTTTAACTTTTGCCTGGAGACCATTCAATTCACCGGACATCATGGCAGCGCCGTCGTTAATTTGCCTTACCAATTTATTTTGATATCCAAAAATTTTAATCTGATACGTCCTTTAAAATACCAAAAATATATTCTGCCTTATTGCTTTTACTGAAGTCTGTAAAACCTAAAACCTCTCATAAATATTACCACGTAACGCCTATCGAACAACAAATTGATAGTTGTGAATGACATGATAATCAGAAGTTTCATCTACTTCTAGCGAAAAGCAAATGGTTTTCAGAATCTTAGATTCAATAACATTATTCAAAATGTAATTAATTGATTATATTAGTTCATTCTGTACTGTTTTAGACACGCCGATAAATATCTTAGAATCAGAAAAAAAATTGGAAAATTTCAAATCGTATTTCTTAAACAATTTTATTAGTTCTCTATAATTACTTTGATTTAACGAATGCTCCGATTCATCATGTCCCGTAAATGATAATTCCTGACAACTTAAATAAATTACAATATCAATTAAACGACGTAAAACGGCGTGAGACTTTTTTTACAATTTCTGCCGATGCACCAAAATGAAATATCGGCAGATTTAAATGTGCCGTACCTGCCGCTTAATGCCTACGGAGAGAAATGTACGTTTGGTTGCTCTTCGACTCGTATTTCGTTGAGTTTTACGTGTAAATCATCAAGCTCGAGATAAGCTGGGGTCGGCTTGTCGAAAACAGTCAGATGAATGGCTGGGATCATTCATTTTTTGAAAAGTCTCTTATGCGCAGGGATCACTTAACGCTCGGATTGGCCGAATCCTTTTAAAAACCATAAGTAAAATTCAGTCTGTATTATCTGACAGATTTTTTTTATTTCACAGATACAAATGACATCAACTCTGATTAAATTAAATATTAAAAAAAATATATATCTATAAATGTGTGGGTCGGCACTTCCGACCCTGCCAAACCTGACCGGCCGCCACTGCTATGTAGAGCAAAAAAGTCTTATAACATTCTTTTCTAAACTCAACCGTTTGGCCAAAAAAACGAAAATATATTTTGGTATGCAAATTGAAATCTGACAACTATGTATACAAAATCTAAAGATAGACACTGTCTTCCTTCTCAACAAACACTTGTTTTGCTTGATTTTCACACTTAGGGTGGTATAATTATTTTGCAGGTGTCTACCTGTCTGACCTACATTTGTGGTGTCAATAACCTAAGTCACAAACAGTTCTTGTACAGTGATGTCAGGTTAGTTAATTTTATGAAAATAAAAGTTCGCTTATATGGAGAACAATGTATTTTTTTTGGAAACAGTTAACTTTAGAAAAAAATGTTATAGGACTTTTTTGTTCTACATTGTGTATTATATCCATACCTTAAATGAACGCACTATTTTCGGGGACACCCTGTATACAGCAAATATAAATACTATTAGTAATAGGGTATTATACAAACTATACGCTTCCGAAGAACATGAAGCTGTTTTCAGTTGAAGGCCCCTTTGTTTGGGGGATCATCCCATTCTGGGTTTGAGTGACATTATGAATTATTCAGGTTAAATTATAGGAAGAATTTTTTTACCAAGCAAATAAACAACATTGGTTTAATTTATTAATATTTTGTATTTTGATAACGATATCCGAAGTGGAAGTCGAAACGTCAAATTTGTAAGTAAAAGAAACATAGTAAATTACATAAGATGCCACAGAAAAATAGCTTTAGAACAATATTCTGAGTTTGGTTTTACAGTTGCTGGGGTGGCTTCGCTGTTTCCACTACTTTTCTCCATTTTCTCTCTCTTTGATTGTTCTTCCTATATTTCCAATTTCCATACTTCTTAAGTCTTCTTCCACTTGTTGTTTCTATCTCAGTTTAGGTCTGATAGTGGTTCTTTTACCTGGTGGTATGCATTTGTTATTCCCCAGTTAAAATATCGAATAGAGCGATATAACTAGATGGGTTTGGTAAAAGAAGCTACCTTGAAGGATATTGGCGATTTTTCGATACTTCGAACATAAAGAAATACAAATTGTGTGGGTTTTTCGAAAAGAAGTTGAGTGAAAAAGTTTAATAGCATTTGCAAAAGATTCAAATATAGAGTGATGAGCGCGCTAATAACCGGGAAAATAGCGCATAAGATGGAAAATATATTAAATTATGAGATAAAACGAGATGAACCTAGTGGAGGTGTTAAATTTAGCGACAGTAACTTATAGATTGACATTATATTGATTGTTTCCCACCTTTAGACGTATCATAGAGGAGTATGTAAACTAAATCTGTCACTGTGACAGTGGCATTTCCCAAACTCGTCCGATACGTCTAAAGGTGGGAAACAATGAATATAATGTCAATCTATAAGTTACTATTGCTAAATTTAACATCTCCACTAGGTTTATCTCGTTTTATCTCACAACTTTCCATCCTTTGCGCTATTTTTCCGGTTATTAGTGCGTTCATCACTGTATACATTTAGTCTGGGGCTGATTATCGGAGAATAGGCCATTTTTGGGAAAAGTTATTTACCAGCAATTTTATTGCTGGAATCGAATTATAAGATCCTATATATTATTAATATAGGTATGCAAAGTCTTCAGATAGTGTGCTACTTTTTTATAAACAAAATGGTGCCCGAAAATCGTGTTTTTTTTAATTATTGCTCTATAACTCCGAAGATTTTAACTTTACAACAAAAACACCTAAATAAAAATTCACCGTGATTAAATTCTGCATAGAGACGTTTTTTCCCGACCTGCTCCGACGAAAATTTTCCTCGGAAAATGCGGGTTTTCCCAACAATATCTTTAATTTTCAAATAAAGTTTTAGATAAGTAATTATCTACCAATAATTAAATAATTTGGTGACTTAAAAGCCTTCTTGGTTTAGATTATAGTCCCAGAAGCTGGTGAAAATTAACCCTGGAAGATCACACCTATTTTTTTTTAAACAAACCGCACACATGGGTGTCAGATACCAATGATTTTTTGTGAAGAAATAAAAAAAAAGTAAATATTTTATGATTTCCAGAGACTCTCTAATCACTATTGAATACATAAGAATAATTAAATCAATAATTTTATTTTCTCTCTCTTAATTGTAGTAACACAAAAGAAAAAAATATTAAAAATACTTAAAAATAATTAAAAAACATTTTCTAATAAACCGGAAACATAATTCAAAATATTTTAATTTAATTTAACAACAAAATGGTCTCTCTAACTAAAATATAACACCTTTTGATTATAGAACTCATATTCATTATTAGCCAGGTATTTCAGTTTCACTCATTTTAGTAACTACATTCATAAGACAGTGTGGCTCTATGCTCCATGTATTATGCTTTATAGCAAGCCGAGCATGCACGCTTTGCTTTTCCATCTTTGCCTTTACAGAAATAACACCTAGTTTGTTTTACTAAATTTGTGGGATGTTGTGTTGTTAGGTCATTAATTTGAACGCACACTTGATCGCAAACCTCACACATGGGTGCTACATACCCTAGCCTGTATTCAATAAATTCTCGTGATTGGAAATATTGCTCAAATGAGACCGCAACTACACACCCGTCCTTGGCAGACTAGAGACTGAATTTACATAAAGCAGCATTACCATTGAAATGCAGCTGCGCAAGCTACATGCAGTTAAGTGTCGCGATGGGTATCTCACACCCAAGTGTGAGCTTCCAGGGTTAAACGAATATTTTAGCAACAATTCAATTGTTAATTAATAATTTACGGTCGCAATAATAACCAAAATAATTATGATACACTGATCAAACTTTGAAATCTTATAAAGATGAGATGCCTATTTAACATTTTGTCGACAAAATATAAATTTTTTATTTTTTTGCAAAATCTTTAAATGTTAAAAAATATAGTTATAAACAAATTAACGTTTCTCAGAAAGTTTTTATTATATTATAATTTTAAAAAACAGCTAAAATGCGCATTTTAAATATCTTGAAAATTAATGCTTTAAAACTTTTTTGCAACCATTTGCAAAAAAGTTATGAAACAGCAAAGTAAACATACGATTACTACGGTGTTTATAATTTTTTTTAATTCTTTCAAAGCGTAGAAGTGCGTTTAAAGTACAAGTTAATTATTTACAAAAAAATATCGTTTATCAGTTTAATGGTTATATTTTAATTAAAGATTATAAATATATTTTTTTGTAATTTACACGCGCGAAAGTAGACTAATACAGTACTGTACACTTTTAATAAGTAAGAAAGAAAAATAGTTAATTGCAAAAGATGTCGCAGAGAAATAGCTTTAGAACAATATTCTGGGTTTGGTTTTACAGTTGCTGGTGTGACTTCGCTGTTTCCACTAGTTTTATGCATTCTTCTCTCTCTTTGATTGTTCTTCCTATATTTTCAATTTCCATACTTCCTAAGTCTTCTTCCACTCGTTGTTTCTCTCTCAGTTTAGGTCTGACAGTGGTTCTTTTACCTGGTGGTATGCATTTGTTGTTCCCCGGTTAAAATATCGAATAGAGCTAGTATATAACATTGGCGATTTTTTGATAATTCGGATATAAAGAAATAACATTGTGTGAGTTTTTGGAAACGATGTTGAGTGAAAAAACTTGAATAGTTTCGAAAAGATTCAAATATGCAGAGAAAATATAAATAAGTACTAGCAATAGAGTGACACTTCTTTATTGGTAAATTATTACCCCTGTGTATGTGTTTAATGACACTGGTTTATACAACCAACTGGCCAGTCAATTTCATAATGATTTTTTAGACTATAACTTATCACTAACTCAGGGGAGTAATGTGTAGTATGTGTTGAGTAAGTCTCTTGTTACTTTGCAAAGTCGACGTCATTGTCCTTGCAAAGAGACGCCAATTGTATCCGAACGTCTGCGGTCCCTCCGGTGAATACCGATCCCACAAGGACAGAAACTATTTTCATTTATTAATTACATAATAAACGAAAAATTCCTGATCCTGGTGAGATTTGAACTCACGACCATTCGGACCTTTCGATCCAAAGGTAGGCGCTCTTAACACTGAGCCACAGAGGGTGTTAAATTATTACTCCAAAACAGCAAAATGAGAAACATTAATGAAAAACACAATACATTAATCAAAATAACTCTGCCGTTGCATGTTTAACTTCAAATATGTCGAAAATTAATGACTTTATCATTACGAGTGAAGAGTATATTATTTACATAGAGAGTATTGGGGAATAAGCCGATAATACCGGGAATAAAATACCAATAAAATGGTAATTCTGCCAGTGTCCCAGAATTTGGGAAGGGTCAACCATTCACTATCCCCTGTCATACCCCTCTGGGAGTAGCCAGAAACGTTTAACTATCATAACTTAGTAGGGTGTACAGTACCTACCTACACTTTCTGCTAAGTATGACAAGGATATGTCAAATAGTTTTAAAGTACTGGGTACAAGTAGTTTTTAAATTTTTAAATAAAATGTAACTCAGTAACGAGTCGTGATTTTATTTACGTGATTTGGGTTAAATCTTATTATTTTGAGGTCTAGAATCTACAACTTACAGATTGGATATTCTTAATGAATCACCCTGTATAATTTAAACCAGGTCACCATTAGATTTATATTTAAATAACTTGGAATAAACTTAACTAAAGTCCACACAGATGGATCAAAGCCGGATCGAAGTATGGGTTTAACATTTTTGTGTCATGAGATAAATCATTTGAAAAGCAATCTCTAAAATGATTGTGCCAGATTTACTGCCGAGTATACTGCAGTTGAAAACGTACTAAACTGTATGTTTCTAATACCTACATGAATATAGCAATATTTTACAAGTCAGTATTTAAAGCTATTAGCGACCAACCACTAAATCAATTCCAGAACGAGTTTTTTTTTTATTTATGCACAAGTTGAAAAGTGTGCACGAAGATTCATGATTTTTTTATGAATGACATCCAAATCGTGATGTAAGTCATAGATACGTTATCGATTTTGTAGCAAAGTTCACCGTAATGTGTTGGGTGATATAAAAGAAGATGTAACCGGCGAGTTACCAACTAAATTGGAAAGTTTTGGGGTATTGAGGTTTTCAGAACATTTGTTGCTGAGCCCCCCAGCCTCATACCATCAGTAGCAGAACAAACGGAAATGTCCGGGGAGACTATAAAAGTTTCATTCCTAGAAAATGAAAGTATTTCGCCTAATCGAAACAGGATAATCTTCTAGAAAAATACATGTCAACATATCATTTATTTAGCTTATGGCTTACATCACAGAATAAGTAATTAAATCTACATTTATACATTATACAATACATTACAAACATATCTCCAGTTTTTTATAAGTTCTATTGACTCTTTGGTTGACATTACGAAGTGTGTAGGGCAGCCTGTGTATGCTCTGCTTAGGAAGTCCTGTACCACGTACCTGATCTTCTGTCTTGCAGCACCGTGATCACAAGAAGACGAGGGAAATTTACCCCATCTATAGAGGAAGTCGGCGCATCTTCCGCAGTTTGTTTTGATTCGATTTAGGGCTGCCCAAATCTTACAGAGACGTTCAAATCAGTCTGTCAGGTTTGTTCTTCTCTCCATAAGTCAAAATTGAAATAATATAGTGCTTGAGCGGACCTGGAGTGGAGACGGTTTGTAACGGTACGAAAATCATTAATATTTCCGATCAACCGTATATTTTAAATCCGCTTCAGAGATTGTAATGTGTATTACGTAATTCGTTAGTTGCTCGATGTTTTTTTTGAAAGGTTATTCAGTTTTTTGTTTCTCATAATATTAGATCGATCATCGGTAGAAATATATGATATAATATATTATAACAGGAAATAATGACTACACTGCAGAAATCAAAGTCAAAATCGAAAAAGCACGCACTAATTTTATGAAAATGAAAAAGGTCCTATTAGTCCGTTCTTTAACGGTAAAATATTGCAAAACCTCTAAATTTTAAAGAACCGCTTGGATTGACATGAAATTTGGCATACACATAGCTAACAAGTCAAAGAAAAAAAGTGATATTGTGCCGATGTGTGCTTTTGCCCTGGGGGTGATTTTCACCCCCTCTTGTGGGTGAAAAAATATTCGTCCAAAGAAAGTCAGGAAATGGATCAACTGGCTAATTTTAAGTAACTTTTGTTCCATAGAGTTTTTTCACTAAGTCAATACTTTTCGAGTTATTTGGCAGTGAATATGTTCATTTTTTCAACAAAATAACTGCGCTTTTAGACGGTTTCTCGCAAATAACTCAAATAGTATGTATTTTGTCGAAAAAACATTCTGAGCAAAAATATAGCTTGTAAAAAATTTAAAAAAATTGTGTATATATCACGTCTCTACACCTAGTAGAAGCAGAGTTATAGCTAATGAAAAATAGGTTCATATTCGTCAAATTCCAAATGGAATATTTTAATGTGAAGTAACCAAAAATGAAGCGCATTTCGGGGAAAAATCATTACAAAGTGTTTTAAAAAAGCTTCATTTTTGTTTTATAAAAAAAAATTCTAGCATCAAAATTAAACAAGTTACGCTCAAAATAAAGTTAGTCCCTTTTGGTTTTGGTAAAAAAATCGAGAAAATCACCCCCTAATTGGTATCTTAAATGAACTTAATCGTTACGACTTCACAAGTTTCTTGACTCGTGTATATATTGTTTATATCATCTGTAAGTTTCATCGGTTCAAAATCCTTATTATTGAAAGGGCTGTAGTTAAAAGGGGTTGAACGAGTCACTGATCACGAATGTATGCAAATTTAGAAACACCAAATCTTAATCAATTTTTGTCTAACAGAAAAACAAAAAAATACATGATATTCAGAAAAGCAAATCTGACTTTTTTTGTTTTTCGAGATTTTTGGTATCTAACAATTTTAAGTTATTTTGAAAAAAAAAGCATATTTTTCAAAATTTAAATTTTTAAAAATTTTACTTTGAAACCAAATTTTTTCAAAAATAAGCACTTTGAATCGATCAAACTTATAGATCATATAAACACAACATAAGTAAAATAATTTGTGGAGCTGTAACGATTAATTTAATTTAAGTTTCTAATTAGGGTGTGGTCTTCCAGATTTTTTTTTTGCAAAAACAAAAGGGACCAACTTTATTTTGAGCGTAACTTGCTTACATTTAATGCTAGAGACTTTTTGTAAAAACAGAAATAAAGCTTTTTTTAAACACTTTAAAAAAGTTATGATAGGTTTTCCCCAAAAAGTGCTTAATTTTTTGGATATTTCACGTCGAAATATTCTATTTGAAATTTGGTGAATATGAGTCTATTTCTCATTGGCTATAACTCTGGTTCTACGAGATCCAGAGACCTAACGCGTACACCATTCTTTTTTCTTTTTTATACGCTATTTTTTTTGCTGAGAACGTTTTTTCGACAAAGTACTTACTTTTTGAGTTATTTGCGAAAAAACGTCTAAAAATGTGGTTATTTTGTTGAAAAATGAACATATTCACTTGCAAATAACTCGAAAAGTGTTGACTTGGCGAAAAAGCTCTATAGAACAAAAGTTACTTAAAATTAGTCAGTTTACCCATTTACGGACTTGTTTGGACATATATTTTTTCACCCGCAAGAGGGGGTGAAAATCACCCCCAGGGCAAAAGCACACATCGGCACAATATCACTTTTTTTCTTTGACATGTAAGCTATATGTATGCCAAATTTCATGTCAATCCAAGAGGTTCTTTAAAATTTAGAGCAAAAACCGTGAAAGAATGGACTATATGTAGCAAAGATTTAACATTAGCTCTTAAAGTAGGCCTAATAAAATGTTACGTATACAGTGTACTATACTATGGAGTGGAATCATGGACGTTAAATGTAGAGAGAATAAGACGACTTAACGCCTTAGAAATTTGGACCTATAGAAGAATTATAAGGGGTTTCCTGGGTAGATAGACTTACGAACAACGAAGTACTGAGAAGAATAGGTAAAGAGAAGGAAGTTGAACTTACAATTAAAGAAAGAAAACTACAGTATCTCAGACATGTGATACGGGGCGAGAAGTATGGCATTATGCGACTCATAATGCAAGGAAAGATAGATGGCAGAAGAGGCATCGGAAGAAGACGAATTTCATGGCTGAAAAACTTGCGAGAATGGTTTGGATGCAGCTAAAAACAACTATTTAGAGCTACTGCCTCAAAAATTAAAATAGCTATGATGATTGCCAACCTCCGTAGCGGAGATGTCACCTGAAGAAGAAGAATCGGTAGAAATGCTTATATTAATTTAGACCAAGAAAGGAATCTTGGCCAAATTGTTCGATAAGGAATCCGTAAGTGCTTTTGAAGACAGTAAACCTGTAGAATGTTTATTTTATAATCGATAAAAGAAATAAAGTGGTTCTGAGTTTGATCAACAAGTTAACAGCTTCAATATTGATGATTTTGCGCTAATCGTGAGTAGGTTTTGAACTAGAATAGAGTCATCAGAATTTTGTATATTGATCTCTATTTGTCAGGAAAAAATCACTGCCTTCTGAAGGCGTGATTAACCCTGCTGTCCTGTTCGGGTCTATTTGACCCAAAAAATAATTTATTTCTTATTTTACAAATTATTACGCAGAGTAACGATTTGGTGTTTCGTGACTTTATTCACTAATATGAGGTCTTTCTATTCCGTATGAGATAAACAATCAACTTCCTAATTTTTTTGATAAAAATGAAATTGTTACCTACGGTACGTTCGGGTCAATATGACCCGCATATTTAAACCGTTAAAAATTACCTGTGTATGTGTGTTTAGTTGGCAGTATTATATATTGGCAGTACCTGTGTGTCTGTCAGCCGGATACGTCTTTAAATAAAAACAGGTTTCTGCAACTTAGAACTTGTAAAATAAACTGTAGTATAGCTGGACGATGTTGCAAACCAAATTATAAATATGACCAATATGGACGGACAGCATGTCTTTGGAACCAACTGAAAAGACATGAATAAAGTTGGTTTCCAAGAACACCTTGGTCTTTTAGTTTTAGCTCCAGTTTATAAGTCCCAATGGTGAATCCACTAAAAGTTTGTGGAATGAAGAAACGGGTCGTAGTATATTTCAATCAACAATGTCGCTTGATATATTTACAAAAAGTTTGCAAGTAATAAGTTTTGATAACAAAACTACCTAGAGAGGATAGGAGACGTTTTGATAAACTTGCTGCAATACGTGAAATTTAGGAAACATAGGTTGAAAGTGTACCAAAATTTTTTAACCCCGATGAAAATGTTACCGTCGATAAGCAACTAGTTGCCTTTAGAGGCCGCTCTCCCTTCAAATGGTACATTCCAAGCAAGCCAGCGAAATATGGCACAAGTTTGGGTTTTATGTAATTATGCACAGTAAAACTTCTTATGCTCTAATATTGCAGATCTATACAGTAATGCGTGTGACTTGTGACTTGAGTAGTGACTTGGAAGGCCACAATATTACGTGTAATAACTTTTTTACATCGTAGAATTTAGGACAATTTATTCTAAAGCAAAGTAGATACAATTTCGGGGACTATCAGTAAAATAAACCGGAGCTTTCAGCAAAAATCGCGAATAAATAAGTTCATAGCTCGTCTTTTTTGTTTCACGCAAGATACCACTGTTGTTGACAATATTCCTAAAAATAATAAAAATGTTGTTCTTATGAGAACTTTGCATCATAAATCGATGCATCATGCATCACTTTCATCAAATGAAAAAGCCCCAAAATATTTTAGATTACAATTTCAATAAGGGAGCAGTTGATATTCTAGATTAGCTTGTTGGCACGTATACATGTGAGAAGAGATAAATCACTGACCAATGATTGTTTTTCATAATCTGCTGTAAGTTATACCAGCTATACCAGCAATATAATTGCTGGTAAATAATTTTTCCCAAAAATGGCCTATTCTCCGATAATCAGCCCAGACTATAGTTGGGTCATATTGACCCGAACAGTAAGTACATTTGTGTAGTTGACTCGAACGGGACAGCAGGGTTGATATTTGCTTTGATTTTTTTATTCGTTATTGAGATGAGGAGTGGAAATTGGATAATTTTTTATTGGTCCAACCGGACATGAATGAGTAGGAGAGACGCTCTGAGGAAGTTCGAAGTTTAGAGATCTGTTAAGGCATTCAAGTTTGGGAAGTTGAAGTCAGAGGTTGAGAGTTCAAGAAAATTTTGTTCCAGCAGCGGCGGGAGCCGCCACGGCGCGGTTTCTGAGGAGTTGAGTTGCAATTTTAACCGCTCATATTACCCGTATGCGCGCCAATGGTGAATATTAAAGTCTTACTTGTATGTCAAAAAATGTATAATAACTACGTCTTAAAATCCACCAGATTTTATTTACATATCCCAAGCGGTTTTAAAGCAATAAATAAATCGTCAGTTTGTAAGAAAAATTTCAACACTCTCTATCTTAGAAACGAAGCATTTGCGGACATAGGTTTATAAAGCAAACTCTCATTATTTTTTCATGTAGAATTACTTCTTGAAGTTTGCCACACTTGTTTAAGAACACCCTGTATTCATGAAAAACATGGGTAATTGTTAAAGTACCTAACTTTTTTATAGTCCAACATAAGCCAATGAATCAAAAAATAGACTGTTGAGAAAACATAAATCTATAGTTGGGTTTTAATTTCAGTATTTTATAAATGCTAGAATATTCCACAGGGTGATGCGAAATTTGAGAAAAAAAAAGCACAGTGTCATTGGTACACCTGGTATACAATGAAAATTTACCCGTTTAGTAACAATATTATTACAGCGATATTGTAAACGAATAAGGCTATAACATATTAAAAAATCACTTAAATCGGACAACACGTTTAGGAAATTCGAGACATCAAAAATGACCCATTCTTAAGGTGTGCGGTTAATATTGCACCCCAGTGTATATAAACTAATACTTTTTACTTAACTTTTTACTTCATGTTTGAGTTTTTTTAAGCTTATATATCTTATAGGCTATTGATTATGTTCAAAATAAGAGAGCTGAAAGGAACTACAACGTTAATGGGGTTTTATTGTTTCATATGGTCAATGGATCTCTAAATATGAAAAAACCGCGGAGTACTATCATTTAGATGGGTGCGTTTTTAAGAAAGGGGTGAATTAGTCCCTATATAGGCACAGGCTGAATTAGGGTGAGTTCTATGCACTTTTGGTACAAACACGCCTACAGAAAAACTGTTAAAGGTTAAATATACTATCAAAATATCACACTTTTGTAGCCAAAAATTTTTTTTTTCAAAAATATATTCAAAATAATAACAAAAAAAAAACAGTAAAGAAAGCAATTTTGTTTTTTGCCCCATAACTTTCTCCACTAAGACATAGGTATAGGCATTGCTTCACAGAAAAAAACTTCCATCCTTCCTCTTTAAAATTGTTTGACAGAAGTCTCTATCATTTATATTTTCCGAAATATGATTTTTCAAATTTCGTCGCTCACAGCATTTTTGGGCAATTTTCCCCATCATTTCGCAAACATTGTTCTGTAACTTTTTTCTACGTATATCTAGGTATATGTAATGGTGTACTTAATAGGAAAAGAAGTCAATTAACTTTAAAATGGTCTATAGTATAAGGTTGCACGACTATTTTTAAGCAAGTTATGGTTTTTCAAAATTTTATACTTTAATGATTTTTGATATTTCTTACGATTATTTTTTAAATTTCTCATTATAACTTTTTTCTTGTACATTTAGGTATAGACAATATATAATAAAAAGAAAGCTTTTTTCTCTACTTTAAAATTTTTTATTTTTTTTAAATTAGAAGAATATAATTATCACATAATTTTTAATTCCAAATAACTTTTTTCAGTAACACTTTTCGATATTGTGAAATATAAAGGTACTTTACTTTTGAGCGAAATTCATATTTTTTAACATAACTGGTATACTATTGATAAAATTTTATATCTGATACTTGCATCGTAGGTTTTAGACTACGCAGAGCATTTTATAAACAATAATTTTTTTCATAAAGTAAATAATAGAAAAGTTTTCCATTTGGTTCTAACTTAGTGGGACATATTGCATGTGTATATGTCACACTTTGAAAAAACATATCTTGTTCAAAAATTGTCCTAGAATTTTTTACAATACACCATTTTAAAGTAAAGAAAATGACCTTTCTTTTTCACTGCACAATCTATATACCTTAATGGGCAAGGAAAAAGTTATAATGAGAAATTTAAAAATAATCGTAAAATATATCACACAGCCCTGTACAATGGACCGTTTTAAAGGTAATTGACTCTTCTTCGTATTAAATGTACTATTGCATATACCTAAAGTTGCGTAGAAAAAAGTTACAGAACAATGTTTGCGAAATAACAAGGAAAATGGCCCAAAATCACTGTGATTGGCGAACTTTGAAAAAACATATTTCGGAAATTATAAATCTGTGACCTCTAGCAAAGTTCATTTTAAAGAGAAAGGATAAAAGTTTTTTTCTGTGAAGCAATGTCTATATCCCCGTGGAAAAAAGTTATGGGGCAAAAAACAAAATTGCTTTCTTTGTTGTTTTTTTTGCCTTTTGTTTTGAATATATTTTTGTAAAAAAAAATATTTTTGACTTTAAAAAGGTGATATTTCGATAGTAAATTTAACCTGAAACAAGTCTTCTGTAGACGTGTTTGTACCAAAAGTGCATAGGACTCACCCTAATTTACCCCGTGCCTAGGGACTAATTCACCCCTTTTTCAAAAACGCACCCCTTTAAATGGTAGCACTCCGCGGGTTTTTCATATTTATAGGTCCATTGACCATATAAAACAATAAAAGCCCGTTAACGTTGTAGTTCCTTTCTAAAGTACAAAATCAATAGCCTATTACACAATTTTTCACAATTCAAAATCACCGATTTTCTCAGTCGTTAATAAAAAATGAAAACAGTCGTAAACATCCTCGCCAATATGAACGTATTGTTTATATCACATATCGCTTAAGGCCTAGCATTTACGTGCTTCTGATGCAAGCACCTTCTCAAGTTCGTGTAAGCTCGCGGATTGTGGATTTATGTTCAAAAGTTTAAAGTTATTTACAATCCCGTTCCGTTAAGCAGTTGGTGGAAGGGCAAAAGCAAAGAGTCGAACGTTTGTTTTAAAATTAAAACTGTTTATCAATTTTGTAGCAAACTCGAGTTAGCGTAAATAACAAAGGAATTGCTAAGCGCCAAGACCTGGCTAAATGAAAAATAATTGGCCTAATGGGGAAATAAATTTAGCTTACTGAAAAATGTTTTTCGCTCCTTGTATAGTAACTGTCGAATTATAGCCTTGGTTAAAATTAGGTAAAAGAATTTTTCTAATTCGCGAGAAACGAGAAACATACTTCGCATCGGTACTTGGAATATGAAGTCTCCAAACACAAGACAGTAGCAAATTATTAAAGAGTCTGTAGAAAAAAAAATAGACATAATGTGCATTACAAGTGACTAAGAAAATAGGAAAGGCTCCAATTATGCTGGATTAATTTCTGATTATTGTTAGTGGTGTTGCTAAAGAATATATTACTCCAACGAATTTAAGACCCACAAAAGGCTTATTGCAGGGATTCTCTACATCTCCGACAATGTTGAAGATATTCCTTGAACAAATATTAAAACCATGGAAAAGGAAATATGAAGGGATGGGAATAGCAATCCGGGACAACTTCTTGTACACATTAAGTTTTGCAGATGAAGTTTTGCACATGAAGTTTTGCAAGTGGTAACGGCTCAAGCAATAACCACTGAGAAATTTGGAAAGAGACGATGATACGGAAATTAACAGCACTGAAAAATTCAAATATTTAGGATTCATACTCTCAAATCATGGAACTATTGAGCAAGAGATAACCAGCAAATTATCACATACAAGAACATGTATTAAACAAATAAATGGGGTACTGTGGGATTGATAGATTACCAGAAATACAAATAAGAGAATATATAACTCCTTGGTACACTTCTCGTCATAAAAAACTAGTACAATTTTTTCCCAATGCTAGGGATTTTCACAATGTTTTCCCAAGTGTACAAGTGGACAAAAGATGTAGTTTTCTTGTCTTATAAATAAATTAATCTATTATAACAAAGCAAAAGCAAGTTTGACATTTAATAATGCGTTGGTTAGATGGCTCTACTCGAGTTACTTGGGAACAAAAAAATAATGAAGAAAATTGCTCCATGGGAAGCCGAGAAAATGCATTTTTTTTAACGTATATCGATTTTGAACTTTGAGATTACATTTTCTCCAACCTAATTTTTGATTGGAATTTTGCTATTTTTGTCAATTTTAACTCGTAATATCGATAGTTTTTATTATAATAATATATTTTATGAGTATTTTAAAGATATGAAAATTGGTGTGGAGAAAGAGGACAAAAATAAAAAGGTGTTGGTTCGAAAATTATCCTATTGTTTATATCTTTGCCGTAAATGCCGGTCAACTTTGACCGGGTGTATCTCATCACAATTAAACGTTTTTTCTTTTAAAAGAAGCGTCTTGTCGCTTTTTTTCCAATACTGTTTGCATGATTTAATTTATTTTTTCTACAACCGTGTTAAACTTAAATGCAATTTTTAGCACTCCATACGAGCGTTAAAAATGCTACTTTAAGGCACTAGTGCTTTAAAAGTTTTATGGCACTGCAGTTCGTATTGGCCGTATACGCTCTGAGCTTCGCTGGTGTCGCTCCTAGCGGATTACTAATGCAACTTTCACCGGTAATTTTTAAATTTATTATTTAATTGTTATCGCTTAATATTTTTGCTAATCATTTTGACGTTCTATTGATGAAATAATAATTTCTTAATTCGGATACTTTCACCATTATCGTGTAGATGGCGCTAAGATTAACAGATTAATTTATAATTACATATTACGGAACATTAAAAAAACTTAAATTCAGTATTTAAAACGTAAGTATATTTAAGGTAAAAATATATACCACAGCTTTGACCAACTAATAGATTTTATAATTAATGTTTTTAATTTTAATTTACGCTGTGAGCTCGTACGTAGAGGGGATATTTAAAAATTCACGAACGCCAGTAGTGACAAGTCCGTAAAAGTTTACTGAAAATTTGACATAAATGTCAAAGTGATTAATTTAAAATTAAAAATAAAAACATTAATTTAAAAAAATATTAGTTGGTCAAAGCTGTGGTATATATTTTTACCTTAAATATACTTACGTTTTAAATACTGAATTTAAGTTTTTTTAATGTTCCGTAATATGTAATTATAAATTAATCTATTAATCTTAGCGCCATCTACACGATAATTGTGAAAGTATCCGAAGTAAGAAATTAATATTTCATCAATAGAACGTCAAAATGATTAGCAAAATCTTAAAAAAATCGATTACAATTTAATTACTTTTTTGCGCTGTCAATATTAAGCGATAACAATTAAATTATAAATTTAAAAATTACCGGTGAAAGTTGCATTACTAATTCGCTAGGAGCGACACCAGCGAAGCTCAGAGCGTATAGGCAATTTTGATGTAATGTCAAAAAAATATAATAATGGAATGTCAGTCAAGTTCAAGTAAAAGTTTTTGTAGATATTGTCCTGTAATTACGTTTGTAGAAAAAATATTGTATGATATGCGTGTTAAAAAGGACATTTTTAAGGCACTCATGTGAATTGCAGAATGAGCTTCGCTCATTCTGCAAACTTTCACATGCGTGCCTTAAACGTGTACTTTTAACACTTATATCATAAATAACTATTAATATTTCCCGAGATATTCTATTTGTTTATAAACCAAAACATTGTTTATAATTTTAAAATATTCCTGAGGCCGCCTAAATAGTCCAATTTTAATTCTGTAAAGTACATTAGATAGGTACAGTGTCTTTTTATACAAAAATCATAGTTATTCTTATGTATCATAATTGGACCGCATTATGTAATAACGGATTAACCGCCAAAAGTCCAAAATCGAGATATTAGTGCCATCTTGCAGCTAGGGTGCAAATCTATGTATAAAAATATGTTTTTTGTAAAAAAATTAAAAAAAAGCTGTTTTGAAATGCCTGTATTAAGCGACATTTTTTATTTTATTAAAAAAAATCTCGCACTAGGATTTGTAATATCGAACTAAACGCCAATAATGGTACATAATCCATTGTCATAAACAAAAATCCGCATCTTTGTAAGTGTAATAACGAATCAAGCGCCACGAATAGTCGGTTAATTCTTTATTGCAAAACATAACATATTTACTAACGTTTAAGATATCGAATTAAAAGACATCCTTTGTCAGGTAACATCAGATTAAGCGCCAAATATGTCTCTTAATCCGGTATTCGGATCTTAACTCATGCATATCTTAAAAAATCATTAACGAATTAAGCGACATTTGATCGAATAACTTTTAAAATATAAATTATTTTTAAAAAATTTTAAACACATGTAAAAGTCTATTTACATTTGCATTAATATATTAAATATGAAACATGTCAGTACCATATTTTAGAAATAGTACCAAAAACAAATTTAAAATCTTTAAACCGATTTATCTCAAAACTACATTTTGGCGCTTAATCCGCTATTACATAACGCGGTCCAATTATTGCGGTTATTATAGCGACCGTAATTTTCTAATTAACAATTCAATTGTTGCTAAACTGTTCATTCAATTTCCATCGGCTTCTAGAATTATAATCTGTACGAAAAGAGCCTTTATATTAACAAGTTATTAAATCATTGATAAACAACTACTTATCTAAAATTTTAGTTGAAACTTAAAGATTTTGTTGGAAAAACCCGCATTTTCCGGGGAAAATTTTCGTCGAAGTAAATCGGAAAAAGAAACGTCTCTATGCAGAATTTAATTACGGTGAATTTTTATATGGCTGTTTTTGGTGTAAAGTTAAAATCTTTGGAGGAATAGAGCAAAAATTGAAAAAAACACGATTTTCGTGCCCCATTTTGTTTATAAAAAAAGTAGTACACTCTCTGCGGAATTTGCATACCTATATTATTAATATATACAATCATAAGATTCGATTCCAGGAATAAAATTGCTGGTAAATAACTTTTCCTTGTATTTTGCTAATTAGCCCAGACTACTAATAGAACCAAAGTACATAGGAAATGATACATATATTGACTACCTAAGAAAGCTCTATGCAGAGGAAGAACATAACATGACTCCAGAACCAGAAGTCTTCTTCTTCTTCTTTACGTGCCATCTCCGCGACGGAGGTTGGCAATCATCATGGCTATCCTGATCTTAGATACTGCTGCTCTGAATAGTTCGGTTGATGTGCATCCGTACCATTCCCGAACCAGAAGTACATAACCACAAATAAAGAGAAAATGAAAAACAGCTTGTTTCCTTTCGATTCAGAGGCGATACACAATATCCAGACAGCTGTTTCTGTGTTACGATGTCCTCAGTGGAGCTGCGTGCACACCTCTGAACCAAAGCGATACCAAACTGTCTATTTAGGTGGAATTTCAAAAATAGTTTAAAATCCTCCTTTAGGATGCTGTAGCGACACCGACGCTGTAGTTTGGTTTCGTTTTGATTCAGAGATTCAGAGGTGTGCACGCAGCTCCACTGAGGAAGTCGTAAGAGAGAAACAGCTGTCTGGAGATTATGTATCGTCTCTGAATCGAAAGGAAACGTAAACTACATTACATTTTCACTTTTATCTTTACTCAGATTTTGTGTATTAGGAACTTTCTTTCGGGCTTTTTTCCTAGACGAATGAAAGCGGAATGTGACTGTATATCGTAGAGTCTTTTCGCTTTCTTTATTCGTCGTCTCTTCTGTATAAATAAAAATGAATGTTTGTATGTATGTATGTATGTACCTTATAGACTCGCAAACTATGCATTTGATCATATAATGACCTTAATAAAAGTTGTTGTACATGAACATGAGAAGGTTTCTGAGTTGGTTCGACCAAACTAAGTAAAAAGGCGGCTTGCTCCCCAATAATTATTTTTTATTTTTTTGGGCAAACTGTTTTTTTTTTAAATTTTATATGACGTAGAACCAAAAGATACATTCAACCCTAAATTTTCACTTTTCTATCACCAAGCTTTATCTTTTAATAGCCATTTAAATATTTAACATCTATAATATATAAAATGCTCCGGTCGCAGTGTTTGTTGCCATACTCCTCCGAAACGACTTGTGTGATTTTTATGTAATTTGGCAGGTATATTCCCTGCTGAATTCCGAACAGAACGGTACTATTTTTTTCTCTAGAGCGCAGTCCGTTTCCGAAATAGCGAACCGTAAGCCGTAGGAAGATTCTGAGTAAAGAAGAAGAACGAGCGAAAAATTCATAAAAGAAAAGTGCAACAGTTTAACTTTTGGACTCAAATTGGACAAAATATAAATTTTTTAATTTTGCGTAATTTCACAAAAATATTTTTTTTATTCACGAATTGCAAGCAGTAGAAACATTCTAAGCACACGAAAAAAACTAGCGGCAAATATTATGTACGAAAAGTGCAACAGTTTAACTTTTCTACGTAAATTGGACAAAATATGAATTTTTTAATTTTACAAAATATTCAAAAAATTTGTATCTACAAACGGAATGTTTACTCACGAATCGTAAGCTTTACAAAAATTCTGAGCACACGGATAGAACAACCGGCAAATTTCATGGAAGAAAAATGCTACAGTTTAACTTTTGGACATCAATTGAACAAAATATTAATTCTTTAATTTTATGACATTTTCAAGTGTCAGTGTTGCCATATACTCCACCTACAGAGATCGGTAATGTGAGATATAATGTGGAAAGCAGATGGAGCTACCGACGAAATGCTTTTTTATATTGTTACAAGACACATGATTCATAGATCATTCGGTAATTTCAAACGTTTATCACCTTGCATGGCAGACTAAAAATATATCAAAAGTTTTTCTAATACATTTACTAACGATATGATCACAAAAATATCGACGAGTATCCTATCACGTAGGTATTAAAAATATCAATAAGACACGGACATTGACAATCGTTGGTTGGTTGGTACCATATTAGCCTTTGCTGAGCGCGAGACAAGTGCAAATATTAATGTTGGGTTCTTCAGTTAGGTGAAGAGCATCAAATACATTTTTGCAAGTATGTGAAGAAAGGAAATAATACGGCTGTGTCTCAAGTTGAAAATGCCAATATGAATGTTAATCCAATTAACAAAAACTATATATAAAATAAAAATTCAAGAACGGAATTGAGCAGTTATTCATTTAGCCGTTTATCTTGAAAAAGGTCAGCGCGTGTATTTCACGAACAAGACCAGAGATTGATCGTGCTATAAATCCACCCAAAACTGCACTCACCGAATTTTTCAAGGCGGTTAATCGTGTAGATGCTTTTGGTACATTTGCGCGAGCATTAACTACTCTCACAAGTACTTACCATACCATTTCACATGGACTCAAACAAACCGCAACATGCACCCCGATTGATAAATGTCCCAATCTATTCAAAACACCTTGGTGCGAATATTTACAGTCAATCCAAGGCAGACTGAGTACTTTTATCTTCGACCGTTGTTTTACTTTTTACTTTCAAGATATGCATAATTACCTAAAGTAAATGGACAACTGTACTCAATATATATCAGATATGCCAATTCAATTCAAACGTGTTCAATTTCCAATGAGATTGCCATCTACAATGACATTAGATTAAATTGTTATGATCGATATTATTTTGTTGTTATTTTCAAAATTAATTAATGTATAAAATTTTAAGGTATACGCTGTGAGCTCGTACGTAGAGGGGATATTTATAAATTCGCGAGCGCCAGTAGTGACAAGTCTGTAAACGTTTACCGGAAATTTGACATAAATGTCAAAGTGATTAATTTAAAATTAAAATTAAAAACATTAATTATAAAAAATATTAGTTGATCAAAGCTGTGGTATATATTTTTACCTTAAATATACTTACGTTTCAAATACTGAATTTACGTTTTTTTAATGTTCTGTAGTATGTAATTATAAATTAATCTGTTACTCTTGGCGCCATCTACACGATAATTGTGAAAGTATCCGAAGTAAGAAATTAATATTTCATTAATAGAACGTCAAAATGATTAGCCAAATCTTAAAAAAATCTATTACAATTTAATTACTTTTTAGCGTTGTAAATATTAAGCGATAACAATTAAATAATAAATTTAAAAATTACCGGTGAAAGTTGAATTAGTAACCGCTAGGAGCGACACCAGCGAAGCTCAGAGCGTATAAATTAAAAATATATGTTTGATGGTGGCGGATTAAGATTGCGCTAACTTTTACTTTTAATGAATTCTGGGACTGCGGACATTTTGGAAACTTTCATTTTCCACCGTCACGTCGCACAGTGGTGCCAAATGCTGGAAACGTAATCATGAGATAAAAAAGTCCTATCTAGAGATTTTCATGTTTACAGTTTTTTTCACATACTATCGTAGAGTAGTAATACGCAGGTATAAAAATCATACCGGATGTATTCTTATTCATATCTCAGGGATAAGTGAATCATGTACGACGTTATCTTGGCTGACAGTGAAAGTGAAAAAGAACGCGTGTATTGCAAACGCTGTAAAATGTTTTGTAATTTATCAATGTTATCGCTGTAAAGCAGATATGTACTTCTTTTTCAAGTACATAAGATGTAAGTTGACTTAAGATTGATTAACAATGAGTGCATAAAATTTGTAAATAAAATAAACAGTAAAAATATGTATGTATAGTTAAAATATAATTCTGTGACGGTTCTGTATAACAGGAATATGTATTGGCGGTTGTACATAAGTAAAAGGTTCTGAACGTTGTACTTCAAACCGAAAATGTATGCGTAATCAGCAATTTTAAGGGTTTCTTATAATATAACATTTCAAAAAAATATGCGTTTAAAATAAAAATTTTGAATTTATTTACGCCATATTGGATCCGTCATTTATTTAAAAAAAATGTCAGATTTGTACTAAGCGACCTTAAATTACTGAATTTTTAAAAAATATTGCGTTTTCATTGATATTTTAAATATTTTCCTCCATTTTGGATCCGCCATTTTTTTTAAAGGAAATGTCAGATTGATAATCAGCGATTCCAAAAACCCTTGAGTACGAAGGTAAATCCAAAGTGTATGAACCATATACGCTTTTAAAGGTTCAAGACCACGTTTTCGGCATTTGGAACTACAGTGCGTCGATGCATGTGCCACTAAAAAGTGACGGCGTAATACTTTCTACGGCATAATGTTTTCTACTATATCAGAGGCGTGCGGTCCATGGAAGCGGGGGAAGCACCGCTTCCCTATTATATACTTCGATATAACAAAATATATTATTAACTAATATTTAATTATCAAAAATTTTCCCCAATCCCAGTAATCTACATATTATTACCTAGGCAATAGGCATTGAAAAATATTAAAAATTAATCGCATAGGAATGAACTCAATATGCACTATGCACACAATTCAACTATTCCGTCCACCCCTGACAGAAGCGCATCTCAAAATCACCGCTTGTCATGCAGTTGTCCCGTATAAAAATTGGTCAGGGTTCAATTACCGCACCCACTAGTCGCGCGAATTTTGGTACCCTGCAGAAGCGATTGTTCGATCGCCTTCCAAGAGTGGGATGCTCTGACTGTTACTGCTTCTAAGGGGTGCTTAGTCTGCTTAGGTACATACATTCGCTTAAAGAATATTTCGATTTAAAAAAAATTGGAATAAATCCTTTGTAAAAGGTATAAAATTTATTAAAATCCCTAAAGGGCTACATCAGAACAAAACGTTTTCGATTTTATTACAAAATCATCATCAGTGTAAGACAGTCTGGATGCTAGCTGAGCCACCAAAGAAATATATGGGTAATAACCCTTCAAATATAAAATGTATGCTTTACAGATGCATATTTACTTAAAATGCCTTGTGATGGGCAAAAGGCAACAGGAATAATGCCCTAAGGTAAGGTATTTAAATTCCCAGCATGTGGGATGCAAAAAAATTTTGAGTTTACATTTCGATGACTTTATGGCAACTGGACCAGTTGCCATAAATTGTGAAGGTCAGAGATTAAGGGTGTTACCAGAAAGGGGATCTAATAAGAAAAGTTTCAGATTTAAATAATTATTTATTCTCATTTAAATAATGAATTTTGTGTCTGGGACTTTTCCCTTTTCTTTTACAAATAAAGAAGTTAATATAAATGCAAAGGAAGTTCGAAAAACACTCGAAAAGCTGAAGAACAGAAAAGCTGAAGGTAATGGCGGAATACCAAACGATTT
The DNA here is from genome assembly GCF_917563875.1 of Diabrotica virgifera virgifera. Taxonomy (NCBI): domain Eukaryota; kingdom Metazoa; phylum Arthropoda; class Insecta; order Coleoptera; family Chrysomelidae; genus Diabrotica; species Diabrotica virgifera. Next base: position 301,212,631 of record NC_065443.1, on the reverse strand, counting down.
GCTGAAATATTGTGGAGCAGCCATGACAGAAGAATTAACAACATTATAAAACACAATAAAAATAATGGAAGACTGGAGAACGAGCGTAGTAATTGTACTATTCATAAAAGGAGATAAAAACAACTAGAAAACTACAGATATAAACTTGTTAAATACTGCCCTAAAACATACAACTAAAATGTTCACGAAATAAGTCGAGATATCACTAAAACATGTTATATTACTTGCAATTATTATGGTTTATTACCATAAAAATATAGTTGTCAAAATAAACATTAATTTTATAATTTTTAGCTTGCTATCAACGAGATATTTGATAATAATTCTGGCAGGCTTAGTGACCATTAGTTCTCAAATCTTAATTGTCTCACTAACTAGTTTACTCTGCTTATCATATCATTCTTCATCAGGCTAAATTGTATTTGAGGATTAAACGACCACGTAATCTTTATGAATGCCGCGTTCCATATTTACCGCATAATTTCTATTTGTTTAACTATAATTATTTTGCTGAGACAACACGCAACACGGGACTTTAACTTTGTTTCGCAGAGGATTGTTTGTATTTGAAGTTTGTGTCGATATTTCGAAAGTGTGTCTTATAAACTTATCAACATATCAGTAAACATGGGGGTGTTTAGTGTTTTTTGCAATGTTCAGGTTTGTATTTTCATCAGTAAATAGTAGAGATATACTGGTACTTGTATTTTCGTTCTAACATTTAGAGAAAATATCTTAACAAAAAACAAACAACTACCACCGAGCACTAATTTAATTATCCGGTGATCTAGCACTGCTACCTCAAAAATGTTGTCTTGTGCGAGTGCTGAGTTTTGAAACAGCAACCCAGCAGTTTATTATCTGATAATTTGGGCAAATTTTAGGTTTTTGGTAGTTGAAATTTTATTAAAAATATTGTTAAGATATTTTACTTTATATCAGTATTATTTTTAAATTGTGTACGTAAATACAGTTCCAACGGGAACAAAAAATCAACTCAAAAATAAATAACCATTTTCAAAAAATCAACTGTAAAGGTACGTATCCATACGTAGGTGCTCCGTGCTCGTTTTAGCTGCTCAAATGGATACGTCATGCGCTCCCCTACATATAAACTGCAAACCGGTTGAATCGAAGAGGGTGAGCGCCGAGCGGCGAGCGCCAACGTATCCACTATGTGGAGCTGTTACACCGAGCACGGAGAACCCACGTATGGATACGTACTTTTAGTTTAAGAAACACGCTCCAATATACATACATCGAGTTTTATGTTTACATTTATTTGCATTAAATTCGAGATTTCAAAATTTTACATGCTGTAGCCTTGTATTACATTTCCCCACATAAATCCGTGTATCTTTCTGTCCAAACAATCTGTCTTATCAATCTAAAAATTTATTAAAAATACAAACAAAAATTTCAAATACACAAAAAATACTAATATTCAGCATTACTTCTAAAGCATCAGCTTGAGTCTAAAGTTATCAATTAAAAGAGAGCCCTTCGAAAGAGATTTGAAATAATCAAAATTAAGCAAATAGGTCTGGATCCCGCGTATGAAAAAAAAGTTGATTAATAGCAAGCTGAAAATTTGTTAATAGCTTAAGAGTGTCTAGTTGAATAAACTTTGATATATGGGAACACTGAAACAGGGGTAGTTTTAATTGTGGAACAGGTTAAAAATTTGGAACGGTCACAGCACGAAATCGGCACATTTATTTTGTCCGACAGAACAGACTTAAACTCTCCGAACAGAGATTAAACTCTCATGAAAAAATCAGACTGCTATTTATTACCTGTCATAATTCCTGTCACTTGACATATTCTACATGTTCCACTCATTAAAACGCCCATTTGGTGATAAATAGCAGTCTGATTTTTTCATGAGAGTTTAATCTCTGTTCGGAGAGTTTAAGTCTGTTCTGTCGGACAAAATACATGTGCCGTTTTCGTGCTGTGACCGTTCCAAATTTTTAACCTGTTCCACAATTAAAACTGCCCCTGTTCCAGTGTTCCCATAAATCAAAGTTTGTCCGACTAGACACCCTTAAGCTATTAACAAATTTTCAGCTTGCTATTAATCAACTTTTTTTTCATACGCGGGATCCAGACCTAAAAATCAGGAACAGTTGTTTGAAGACGACATTTTATACTGATTCTATTATTGCGATAGTGTTTACTTTTTTTATACTCTTATTATATTCTTTTGGCATTATGTTTATATGGGATTGAGGCACGATTATTGGTGTATTATTATATTTTTATTTATACAGGGTGATTGATTAGTGGGGTAAAGCTCAATAGATCCGCTATAGTAAGAGATAAAAGCAATAAAAGTTAATAACAAAAAAGAATGTGTGTGTACTTTGTACGCACGTAAGAAGTTATACTTCTATTGTATGATTTAAACGAAATTAATATACGTTTTATTTATATTTTATTTAAATATTAAACTAATTTATACTTACTACTTCTCAAACATTTTTATTAAAACAGTGCCAAAAATTAAAATAATAAAAGAATAAAACACACACAAACACATTAAAAATGCCACAAATGATTTCTGAACATTAATTGTCGGAATTTTTTTTTAACTAAATACGTATTTTCTGAAAAGTATATTTATTATATACTTACAATCATAAAATGTATAAAAAAAAATAAAAAAATAAAAGTTTTTATTGAGATTCGAACCAGCTATCAGCGCGGTTGGTATATTGGGGTTCATTCGCCTTAAACGCTTCGCCACGGAGGCAATGTGTCATTATGTGCGAAGATCGACTAACTAAACGGATTAAGCTTTTGACATTTTTGAATTAACTTAAATTATTTTGATTTAGAATTGAAATGATTTAGAATTGAAAAAATACAACAAAACATAGAGTAAGAAAACAATATATTAGGTGAACATTGATAGAAATTTTGATGGTAATCAAATTATGTAAATAAAAGTATTACATACTATGTATTTTGGTAGGTTCAAATAGGTAGGTACCTATGATACATTTACACTTATTACGTACCTGTTGCTTTTAAAAACTATTTAAATGTCACTACAATTATAAACTTTTTTGTTTCTGTCCTCACAACAATAAAACTAATATATTATACATTTGTTTACCTTCATATTGAACAATTGTTTATTATTGATAGATCATTTCAACACCCAATCAGAGCCCGTATAACGACTAATACCATACTGTCGGTGTGCGCATGCGCGCAGATAAATATAAATTCACCCTCAATCTCAATCGCGCCTAAAGAAGTATAACTTCAAAAATTGTACCCAGCTTTGAGTTTCACATTAGAAAATTAGTTAGAATGTTAGAGGGTATTCGACAACATAGTGACAGGCCAAACTTATGTTTTTTTAAATAGAACACCCCATATTTTATTTTAAATTCGGAATCCTGTTAACTTCTCCATCACAAAAATATAAAGGTTTGTTATGTTATACAGGGTATTTATAAAGTTATAACCAATTTTGTATGAAAATCGTAAGAAGTTCAACTCCCTGTATAAATAAAAATAAGCACAACAGCAATAGTTTATTAATGCCATATTTTTTATTTATTGTCAAAATTTTCAGGAATTATTGACATTGCTAATTTTCTTTATATCAAATACAGGGTGAGTCAAAACGCAAGTATATTATTTTCTCAGTAATGTTAATTAGAACACCCTGTATTTTATATCATTAATTAGAAAAGTAACATTACCGTACTTTAATTTTTATATAACATTCTCTGTGTCGAAATTTATTAGTTTTCGAGATATTTTCATTTTTCAGAGCAAATTATTTTAGGTGTCTAAAATCTAAATTTTAAATAAGCCATGACTGAATTGATAATTGATGATTACTGATTACTGAATAAAAATAATTTATTAGTAATACATTTTACAAAAAAATCACAACCACAATATGCAACATTTTTGAAACAATTAAAAACTACTTTTTATGTAAATGTAACAAATAAAGAAAGAAAATTAGTAATACATTTTACAAAAAAAAAACACACAAACACAAAATACAACATTTTGTGAAGACAATTAAACACTACTTTTGAATGTAAATGTTACAATGTAACAAATAAAGAACGAAAAGTAATTTATCAGTAATACATTTTGCAAAAAAAAACATGTTTGAAAAAACTAGAAGGTACTTTTAATAAAATATTTTTAATATTTAATTACATAAGGTGTTCAAAATTACCTCCTAACACATTTATGCACGCCTAAAAACGATCGTTGAACGTTGGTTTGGCTAGATAAATAAGTTCGAAAATCACTGTGAACAAATCGCGAAAATTCTTAAAACGGAAGTGAAAATAAAATGTAAAGACCATACGAAGTCGTATCTAAAGACAACAGCGAAGTGTACATCAAAATTTCGGAGTGAAACAAACATTTTTAAGTGAATAAAACCTGCAGAGCAAGTGCAAGTCAAAAAACAAGGTTAGCTATAAATAAACAAAACAATTAATTATTTAATTCCATAAGAAGGTAATCGCTGAACAATTTTTGGCGTTGTTGCCAAATCTGAAAAAGCACGGAGAAATAGGGAAGGAAGAAATAAATACCTTTTTAAATAGGCCAGTATAAGAAGGGTAAAAATCTCCACGAAGTCGATTCGGTTTTTTTTGCACTTACCGCAGACAGCCAAATTATTTGTGTAGAAATATACTTTAGTATCTAATTGACTACGATTGAATACCCAGAGTCGGTTCTAGGAGGATACGAAAAAATAAAAGAAAAAGAGAGAACGAAGCAAGTCAAGCCAGCTCCCGTACGGGCTGAGGGCTGAATTGCAGTAGGTTTTCGGCGGTAACCGTGCGGGAGACGCAAACTTTGTGGAAATTCTCCCTAAACCCACAGTCAAATAGTAACAACATGGAAGAATTCATAAAGGATTTGCGAGAAAAATTGGACAGAATGGAAGCAAGGGATACGAGAATAGAGCAAAAATTGGATGGAATCCAAAAAGAGCTTAAAGAATTAAGAAATCAAAACCAGGAGCTCAAAAAAGAAAATATGCTACTAAAGCAAGAAATAAACCAACAGAGAAATAGAATGGAGAAAATCGAGAGAGAGATGAAGAGAAAAAACTTAATTATATACGGTCTTGAAGAAACAGAAAATGAAGATACCCAAATGTTGTCAAACAAAGTGCAGGAAGTCATGAACAAAATGGAAGTACATTGCAGAGCAGACCAAGAGACAACAGAAATTAGTAGATTAGGCGGTAAAACTAACAACTCGGAAAGACCGGTCCTTGTTGAGCTAACAAGTGGAAGTAAAAAAATGGAAATCCTAAAGGCAAGCGAGAAATTAAAAGGAACAAAATGGTTCGTGAATGAGGATTACCCAAAAACCATCTTGGAACAAAGAAAAATACTTTTAAAGCACATGAAAGAAGCAAGAACAAAAGGATATAATGCGAAGATTAAATATGACAAGCTAATAATAAACGGAGATGAATACGGAATAGAAGAAGTCAAAACATGGCCAACGGATGAACAAAGAAAGGAAAATATTGCAGAAACTCCCGAAAGAAAGGAAAATGAGTGATAGATCTCCACACAGCGAAAATGACCAAAGAGAAAAAATGATGAAAGTAACCCATCCAGCAAAAAACTAAGATTAAAACCAGAACAACAAACGGAAACAACATCGCGCGAAATGGATATGAGTATGGTTTTGCAAACAGACAAGGTGGGGAGAAATAGGGTAAATAGCAAGAAAAAAAGAAATAGAAACAAAACTTGGAAATCAATAGAAGGAGAAATTGATACAAGGGAAAACATATTTATAGGTTGTTGGAATGTACGAACAATGGCGGAAATAAGTAAAGCACATCAGATAGCAACAGAAATGGGTAGATACAACATAAGCATACTAGGGATCAGTGAAACTAGATGGAATGGGTCATGACGAATCCAATTACAGTGTGGAACTACTGTCATCTATTCTGGCAAAGATATAAACTCAGACAAAGAAAAAGGGGTGGCATTAATGTTAAATAAAGCATCGGCCCAAGCATTAATGGAGTGGGAGAATGTCTCTGAGAGAATTATATGGGGAAGATTTCAAAGCAAATTTAGAAACTTAATAATAATTAATGTGTATGCTCCAACAAATCAACAAGAAGATGAAACAAAGGAAGAGTTCTACGACCAGATGTATATGTTGCTAGCAAAAATACAAAAAACATATAAACGGGATATAAAAATCGTTTTGGGGGATTGGAATGCCAAAGTAGGATCTAATAATAATGAAAAGGAACATATAATGGGGATTCATGGCATGGGAGAAAGGAATGACAATGGCACGAGATTAATAGAACTTTGCTCGATAAACGATATGATGATTGGGGGAACATTATTCCAACATAAAGATATCCATAAAACAACATGGACGTCACCAGGAGGAAAATTTAAAAACCAAATTGACCACATTCTCATTGAAAAGAAGTGGAAAAATTCCTTACAAGATGTGAGAGCAATGAGAGGAGCCGACTCTGCATCAGACCACGAATTAGTGAGAGCAAAAATAAAAATTAGCCTCAAGGCAAATTATAAATCAAACAAAAAACATAGAAAATTCAATACAAATAAATTAAGAGACTCTAGCATAACAAACAAATACCAACAAACGTTGGAGAGGCATGTGGGGAACTTGGAACAAGTAGGAAAATCTAACATTGAAGGTATATGGGAAATATATAAAAACGCGTACATGGAAGCAGGGAAAGAGATATTAGGGTGCAAGGAGAAAGCTGATCGACCATGGATAACGCTGGACACTAAAACAAAAATCAAGGAAAGAAGAGCAATCAAAACTGAATTGATCAAAACAACAAACCCGATAAAACAAAAAGAAATGCAGGAAAAATACACAGAAAAAAATAAAGAAGTTAAAAAACAAGCCAGAACAGATAAAATGCTGTATATGGAACAAATGGCAGAAAAAGCAGAGGAAGCAGCGATAATGCATGACACAAGGACACTCTACGCAATAACCAAAGAAATTAAAGGGGGCAAGAGCCAGCAAAGAACGAAACTAATGGGGAAAGAAGGAGAAACACTCACAAGTCAAAAAGAAATTGCCCAAAGATGGACACAATTCTTCGCAGAACTTTATGAAGAAGGAATTGAATCACAAATAGAGATGGAAGAAACTGAGAGAAACGAAACATTAATCTTAAGAAACGACGAATTTACGAAGGACGAAATAAGGTATGCTATAAACCTTTTAAAAAACGACAAATCGGCTGGTGTTGATGGAATTCCCGCAGAACTGATAAAATCACACTTAAACTTCTCAGTGGATATGTACTACTTACTATTTAAAAAAATTTGGATCGAGGAAAAGATACCAAAAGATTGGGGTGAAGGAGTTATAATAAAGCTACCAAAGAAAGGAAATCTCACACTATGCGAAAACTGGAGACCAATCACTCTTCTCACTGTAGCTACCAAAATAATGGCCAGAATAATATTGGAGAGAACTAAAGATCCCATAAATGAAAAATTAAGAATTAACCAAATAGGATTCAGACCGAACAGTTCCTGTATTGACCATATAAATACCCTAAGAATCATCCTGGAACAATCAGCAGAAATGAATCAGGAAGTTTATATCAACTTTGTAGACTTCGAAAAAGCGTTTGATTCAATAGATCGTAATATGATGTGGAGGATATTAAAACTCTATGGAATACCAGACAAATATATAAGAGTAATAAGGCTTTTCTATGACGAATGTTTTGCCAGAGTTGAACATGAAGGGGAACTATCCCAACAAATAAGCATAAAAAAAGGAGTAAGACAGGGCTGTGTCTTGTCACCGACATTGTTTATAATAGTCATAGATTGGATAATGAAACAAACTGAAGATAAAAAACAGGTATACAATGGTCACCATTTACAAAACTAGAGGATCTAGAGTTCGCTGACGACATATGTCTCATAACATCAAACAGACAACACATGCAAAACAAAATCACCAGATTGAACAACATAGCAAAAACAACCGGCTTAAAAATAAATCCGAAAAAAACGAAAATACTATCAAATGGGGAAACGAACGGAAACAATATATATTTGGAAGGGAAACAAATAGAAGAAGTAAAAGATTTCTGTTATTTGGGCAGTCTGCTAAACACAACAGGAGGCACAGAAAAGGACATAACACAAAGAATAAGCTTCGCACAAAACGCTTTCAACTCTTTGCGCAAGATATGGGCCTCGACAAACATCAGCAGAAGAACAAAGTTACGATTATTTGAAACTAATGTAAAGTCTGTCCTGTTATATGGAGCAGAAACATGGAAACACCATAAAAAATTCTTTCAGAAAATACAATCCTTCATTAACAGGTGCCTACGTATTATACTGAGAATATTTTGGCCAAACAAAATTACTAATGACGAATTGTGGAGAATAACAAATGAAGAAAGGATAGAACATACAATAAAAAAACGGAAATGGAAGTGGATAGGACACACCTTAAGAACACCAGCAACAAATATTGCTAGACAAGCTCTACATTACAATGCTCAAGGCAAAAGAAGAATGGGTAGACCATCTTATACGTGGAAAAGAACAATAGAGAAAGAACTCAAAGAAAATAATTTAACATGGAACGATGCAAAAAAGATAGCAAAAAACAGAAGAGAATGGAGAAAACTAGTAAACAAAATTGGACGGAACTCAACAGATGATGCGTGGGACTAGCAACCTCACCATCATTCCTCATGCTACTTGAAACACCGCAAGGTGCCCTTTGCTCCACTTGGAGATGTATGATATATGATGATGATGAAAAACGATCGTTGAATGAGCTACTTACTCTACGAAGCATTTGTAAATTAACACATCGAAATACACTTTGTATTCTATTTTTCATCTCATCCCTTGTTGTTGAAGGTGTTTCATGAACTTCATTATTAACGTAACCCCAAAAAAATCAGTCCAGTTTATTAAATTCTGGTGATTTAGGTGGCCACGCTAATGGTCCATTGAAAAATGAAAATATCTCGAAAACTAATAAATTTAGACATAGGGAATGTTATTTAAAAATTAAAGTACGGTAATGGTACTTTTAAATAGTGATATAAAATACTATTTAAAATTACTGAGAAAATAATGTACTTGCGTTTTGACTCACCCTGTATTTGATATAAAGAAAATTAGCAATGTCAATTATTCTTGAAAATTTTGACAATAAATAAAGAAATGTGGCATTAATAAACCATTGCTGTTGTGCTTATTTTTATTTATACAGGAAGTTGAACTTGTTACGATTTTCATACAAAATTGGTTATAACTTTTTAAATATCCTGTATAACATAACAAAACTTTATATTTTTGTGATGGAGAAGTTAACAGGATTTAACATAAACACATAAGTTTGGTTAGCCACTGTGTTATCGAACACCCTGTAACATTCTAACTAATTTTGTAATGTGAAGCTCAAAGGTGGCTACAAGTTTTGATATTAACTTGTATTGCTATCTATTACTATAGCGGATCTATTGAGCTTTACTCCACTAATCAATCACCCTGTATATATAAATAAAAATTATATTTTATAATAACTAATGTTTGATGTTTCGATTTCCATTCTGGAACCCTAATAACACAAAATATTCCAGCTAGAAGGTACACACAGTACATTGAAAACATTCCTGGAATGTTCCTAAAAGCACATGAACGTCCCTGGAAAGTCCCAGGAAAGTGCTGTGTCAGCATTTTAAACATTTCTTGAATGTCTTGGAACATTCCATGAATGTCTACGAATGTTCTTTGAACATTCACAGTGCATTTTTTAGACTGAATGTCTTGTTGAAACATTCCATGAATGTCTACGAATGTTCTTAGGACATTCAAAGTATATTTTTTAGACATTCTCTGAAATATATCGTCAGTGATGTGACAATACCTCCTATATGTTTTTTCATGAGTTTTGCAGGAGACGAAAAACATTTTTTAAGGTCATCTCCTGTTTTCATACGTAAGTTTTGACTTTTTTTTTAGTAAATAGATAGTTGAATTTACTAAAAAACAAGTCAGAAAATATATGAAAATAGGAAGTGGTCCAAACTTTCATCTCCTACAAAATTCATGAAAAAGCAGATAGGAGGTATTGTCACATCACCGACGATATACCAGAAGTATATGTGGCCGTACCAAATAATACATCCTTGATAAATATAAACATTTTTATTGCACAAAATCTTGTCATATATTTTTTTCCATAATCATCACTTCGATGACGATTCATTGTATTGAATTGTACATTACAATTACAATCTGGTCATAACTCTGACCAATGAGCAATTTTAATTTAACCTAAATTACTACTATTCCTTAAAATGAAGAGCTTACCCCATAGCATCTCTTATCTAATCTAACGGGCACACAAGCACTATGCTCTGCTTTTCTAACCGCACTAGTCTAACATACACAGGCATACAAGCATTATGCTCTGCTTTTCACTATTACTTATCACTCAAACTAGTTCAAAAGGCTTTGTCCTCTGCAATCTTCTAGTTTGCCCAGTAGTATCGAGGAGCTGGATTTCCTCAATATTCTTGTAGGCACTTACGAAGTTGTTGCTTGTGACTTGCAACTTTGCTCCAACTTTAAAAACAAATCCAGCTGTAAAATATTTATGTGCCTGAAGGCTTTTGTATGCTTTCATCTGCTGCTTAGAGTAGTAACTGCAAGACTCCACCAGATATGTATAAATATCTATAATAGTAATTTGGTGAAATGCACTTTATGGTAAAATCCAATTCTGACTGAATTGTATATGGATCTAAATCCCCAATTATTTTCAGCTTCAATAAATAACTAAAATAATAAAAGAAATAATGTTATTGCTTGCAAAATTCATCAATATTGATAAATATCAGAGAAAAATAAACAGTAAATAAAAATTGTTTCCCCTACCTTTTTCCAAACATCTGGAGTTTGCAATAATTTCCTTAAATAATCACTTTGCAGTGTGGTAAAGTTTATAAAGTTCACAAAATACAGCAAACAAAATCCAAATGAATCCAAAATAGACAAAATACCAGGATAAACAATGAAATGAAATGATATTACAAACATAACCTCTGTAACCTGTAACTTATGCCAACCAGAAGCAGAAGTCACGTGGTTTGGATTGCCTAAATACATAATATACACGCGCGGCAAATTTGACCATAAATGCAAATTGAATAGTAAATGGCCTCTCTTAAAATATAGGACATTGGTAGTCTGTTCATAGAATGTCTTGTGGTAACATTCCACGAATAACTTAATCAGATGTTCACCGAATGTTCCTTGAATGTCCAGGACATTCAAACATTAATAGAACTTTGATAGTACATTCCTGGAATGTTTTGTGTTGTTAGGGAAATCGTTCTCAAAAAAAAGGAAAGGAAAGGACACCGCACACATCTTATCTAAAATATAATGTCACTCAAATTCAATAAAATTTACATAAATAGATTGCGCCAACGTTATAATATGTCACAGAATTTTTCAGAAATTTCCTATTTCTTTTTGAGAACTTTTTGAGAACGATTTGTGAAGTGGAAATAGAAACATCAAATCGTAGTTAAATACAAAATGTAATTTTCATTGCAACCAATGATTGTGACTCAATCCCATATAAACATAATACTAAATTAAACATGCTACAAGAACAGTTTCAGAACCTTACTATTACATTGGAACCCTGATAAGTCGGCCCAGGTGATAATAATGATTGATAACAATAAAAATGTACTATCGGTTGCAAGATAATTCGGATGGAATTCCCCAGATTATTTTGTGCTTGATATCGGCTCAGTCTCTTAATCTGGAGAATTCCATCCGAATTATCTTGCAAGGGATAGTATGTAATATAATATTTGAGAGATAATGTGTATTTGTGTAATTTGAACTATGTATACGATAGTAAAAATGACTCATGGCACACGGCGGCGGCGGCAGAGCGACGGTCATTGTCTCGGATTTATCGGAAACAACGGGCACATGTTATTCCTTTATTTATTTTAAACTGTCTTAGCATTGTTTAAAAAAGACTAACATACTATTTAAATATTCTTTTTTAAACAATGGTCTTAGTTTTCACTGCTCATAACATCGTTCCGATTGTGACTGTATTGTGTGTAGTACAGTCTTGTATTGTTTGCTTCCGTTTGCTTAGGTTTGTGCTTGCGTGTTTTTAATAATTTAGATGTGTAGGTACTGTGCATATATATATTTCACGTTATTTCAATTATAACGGAGTTTATCTGTAAGTATACCGTATTTTCTTAATTTTTACCATATCTCCGGCTAACTCGGATTTTCGATAACCCGGATCGGCCGCGGTCCCCATTAATCCGAGTTATCGAGGTTTCACTTTATTCTTATATACTAATCTCTCCCAATTTCTCCTTTTTTCTTCTGTAAATGAGTTATGCCTTTATGGATATCAATGTTTCTTTCGTAACATTTCCCAAACTTCTAATATCCAATTCCTATATATAAGATACTAACCTAGCCCGAGAGATCCCCCGTTAGCCCAATGTTTGTGGTTATAAACCAGACCAAACATTTACAAGAGGCGTAAATCTCGAGGGAGAAATTTTCCGTCCTAATACGAAAAACGGTCGTCTCGCTGGGGACCCACAATACTCCCACTTGTGTTCGCAGACCCAAATTTCGAGCCGACTCGCTTTAAATGAATACAAGTGTCTTGCGATCTTGCCTCAGCCAGCCAATGTAGTAAATGAGTTTGTGGAGTAATAAGAGAAGGCACAATTATTTTTGAAGACATATATTATAGAAGGAATGTTAGATATCTGACATTTTCAAGCGATATTCGGTTATTCAAAAAGTCAATAATTTTAAGAGGATGGGTACGCATTTTCGGCTGCAATGCTATTCAAATGGGGATTCATTTTTTTCGAGTCCTGAGAAAACTAATAAGTATTTTTGAAAAATTTAAACGCATAATGATAAAAGACTACGTTCTTACCGAGGGCCGAAAGTCCCTGAAAACTTCTATAATGTTTATTTTAATAAGTTACAGGGGTGAAAAACTAAGAGAAAATGTAGTGTGATTTTTAATTTCAAATATCTCATTCAAAAGAAACTTTTTATTTATTCTAAGGGACTTTCGACCCCCGATAATAATTTAGACTTTTATTCTACGTTTAAATTTGTTTGTAAATATTTATTAGTTTTTTCAGGATTCGAAAAAAATGGACACCATGTCCGTGGTGATATTTTCCAAATCGAACATTCGCTATCTTTGTCATACAACGCGCTGAGTCAAATAGAATATGATGACAAGACACTGACAGATTTAAATATTTGACATGGCATCGGGAATATTTTGAGTTGTTGATTAAATAAATTGATAGTGTATTTAATAAATAATTGATTTAAGACGTGAACCTAATAAAAAGTTATTTATTGTTTATTATTTGTGAAAGATCCAAGCAGAGAATACATCAGGATATATTCTGTGATCCAAGTATTTTGTTGTTAAAGATGTTCAAAATTGTAAACGTTCCATAGTAACAATATATTATTAAAAAATCACTTTAACACTTTTCCTCTTTTGTAGATTGAGTATTAGGTTTTGTTGTACATATAAATTTTTACAATCACTGAATACATAGTTCGTGAAAAAATTATCACATTTATTAACTGAATTAATAATTTACAATTATACAAATAACAGTTATCCAAGAACATTCAAAAGCCATCTCTTTAAAGTTAATGATGACATTGTCAAGTAGAATGACATTCTAGTAATGTTTACATATCCATACCAGTGTGAATTTTACTACACGTAATTTGCCGTGTAAAGACAGAAAAAGTAGGGATGGCCATAAAATATTTGCGAATTATGTACCGATGGCCTTAAAACTAATTTTCCAATTCACTTAAAGGTCATCATAGTACTAAAAAGTTTTATTAATTGTACAAAAACCTTGATATTTATGTCACAAACTTATTCTTCGATTTACTCGTTGTTGAAGAGTTTAGGTGGTAAGTTTGAATGTGACATTTAACAAGGTGATCTCCATAGTTTTCCGACTGTTTTTATCGCTTTTTTAATAGTGGAATTAGTTTCCTAGTACATTCAAACAACTAGAGTTCTTCAGATACTAGATACCTGGACCCTGATTCTAATTCAAATTTCGACTAAAAAGAGATAGCAATCAATATGGCAACGTTGAAATGCGACTTTGCGATCCTTGTGGATTTCAGTTGAACTAACTAAAGGACGTCATTAAATTTTGATAGGTCGCAACTAATTTCGACTCCTCAAAAGTGGTTGAAATTATAATTTCGTGTCGAAATTATTGTGACGCGGACATGAATGGATGGCCGAAAGCGAGGTTAGGTTTAGTTTAGGAGATGTGTTTTGTTTGTTTCTTGCAACGAAAACTAAAGCAAAGGGTATTAATATGGCTGGGTTTTATGGAAATTTGCTGGTTTTGGAGAAATTAGATAGAATAGTATTAAATTAGAAATATAATAATTGAGAATTTCTACAACCTGCATTATCAACTCAATGAAAGCTGTAAGGTAATAATCTGGGAAAATCAGTATAAAACAAGGACAATTATGTACCAGCTATTTGATTGCTGGACATGCTGAAATCACATCTTAAGATTTCATATATTAGTAATATAGCTACTAGGTCTGGATCCCGCGTATGAAAAAAAAGTTGATTAATAGCAAGCTGAAAATTTCTTAATAGCTTAAGGGTGTCTAGTCGGACAATCTTATATATGTGGGAACACTGGAACAGGTGAAGTTTTAATTGTGGAAAAGGTTAAAAATTTGGAACGGTCAGACCACGAAAACGGCACATTTATTTTGTCCGACAGAATAGACTTAAACTCTCCGAACAGAGATTAAACTCTCATGCAAACATCAGACTGCTATTTATCACCTGTCATAATTCCTGTCATTTGACATTTTCTACATGTTCCACTCATTAAAACGCCCATTTGGTGATAAATAGCAGTCTGATTTTTTCATGAGAGTTTAATCTCTGTTTGGAGAGTTTAAGTCTATTCTGTCGGACAAAATAAATGTGCCGTTTTCGTGGTCTGACCGTTCCAAATTTTTAACCTGTTCCACAATTAAAACTGCCCCTGTTCCAGTGTTCCCATATATCAAAGTTTATCCGACTAGACACCCTTAAACTATAAACAAATTTTCAGCTTGCTATTAATCAACTTTTTTTTCATACGCGGGATCCAGACCTATACGCAAAGTCCGCAGAAAGTGTGCTATTTGGTTTATAAACAAATTAGCGCTCCGAAATCTTTTTTTCAATTATTGCTCTGTAACTCAGAAGATTTTAACGGTAAATCAAAAACACTCACATAAAAATTCACTCTAATTTAATTCTGCACATAGATATTTTTTTCCGATTTCCTTTGGCGGAAATTTTCCTCGGAAAATTCGGGTTTTTCAAACAAAATCTTTAATTTTCAACTAAAATTTTAGGGAAGTAATTATTTATCAATAATTAAATAATTTGGTGACATAAATCTTTTTTGTTATGAGTGTCTTGAAGGAATAAAAAGGAGAACTGCAGGACCGGAATAAAAAGGAAATGGTTCAAAGATTGAAATCCTGTTGTTTATAACTATCGCAAATGCCGGCCAAATTTGACCGGTTATACCTGGAACCACTCCTCGCAATTCAATTTTTTTTTCTTCCAAACGGGCACAGAAGCCGTGCCCTTTTCAACAGCGTTAACTTAATTTAATTTAATCTAATATTTTTTGAGGGGTTCTATTTGTTTATAAGCCAAAAAATTGTTTCTTTATAACATTCCTATTCCTGAGACCGCTCAAATAGTCCAATTTCAATTCTGTAAAGTACGTTGAATAGGTATAGTGCTTTTTTATACGAAAATCATAGTTATTCTGGTGTATCATTATTTTTCTGGTTATTATTTCGACCGAAATTTTTTAATTAACATCTTAATTATTGCTAAGCCATTGGTTAGATTGTCACCGCCCTCCTGATGTATAATCTACTATAAAAAATCTTTCATGTCACCAATTTATTTAATTATTGATAAATAATATTTTGGTATGTCTGTGGTCTGTGTCCATTGGTTGGTCTGTGTCCATTGAACTGGCAAGAACCACAAGTTCTTATCGAGCAGGGAACCATGTTGCCCTTTGAGCACTCGTAACACATTCAATCTTTTAACATCGACTTGGAGTCGCTATAAATATCATATAAGTATCTTGTAAACCATATTTCTCGATGTTACCAATTTCATAATGTTGCTAGTTTCATTTACTAAGCAGAACGCACTGAAGATGATCTGATCTAGATCGAAAACGTTTTGCGAATCCTTTTGGATGACTTTTAATGGTTTTTAATAAACTTTTTTTATACCATTGTACAAACGAAGTTTTTACTTCTGTATGATTTGATAAATAATTATTTGCAATATTTAGAAGTAAATTTGTAGATGAAAGGCAGGACCAAACAGGATCACCTGATTACCATCGAAAAAGTCACGTATGGACCTGGACTGGAGAAACTGACGGACACTCAACCACATACGCACCGGTATTACCCCTGTAAAACCGAACCTCATTAAATAAGGTATAAACAAAGATATCGATGCACTTTGTGAATGTGGGGAAATACAGAATGTGGAGCATCTGAGAGTATGCAGACTTTGTTCATCATAGTGCACCCTCGATGATTTACGGCTCGTAAATACAAAGGCAGTAGATGTAACGTGATACTGAACGGAACAATTTAGTCTGAGTCCAGGATACGGATATAGATCCCAGATATGTAAAAAAGATTGATACAATAAATCTACTTTAAGGAAAAACAACAATAATATTGAAACAACAAATATAACGAACAGTAAAAAGGAAAAAATCTAAGTTTACCGACATTTGAAATAATCACATGTTAGGCCGCTATCCGGTATCCGGTATTATATATCGGTTTTTTTATTTACGGTTTACCTGGCGGTTACAACCGGTCAAAAAACCGGTTATATCAAAAATCAATATTCGGTATTTTAATTACTAGTCAATATACCCAATAAGTTACAATGTTGGTGCATCTCTCTTAGAGGCTAGTTAGAAGTTTTTGGCGTAGCCTTAGGGCTGCACTATGTTTTGGGGAGCGGTTTGTTTTGCGTACTTTGTAGTGAGATGGAGAAAGGGGAACTGGAAGTAGAAACCAGCCAGAATCAATAATATAAATCAGTCATTAGTGTTATCATATCGGTTTCGGATTCGGCCAGCTTATAATTTCTCCTTCGCGTGTGTGATGGAAAAAATTTCCCCATTTTTTCTCTGAATTCATTATTTTTTCCAGAGGTCACTCTGATCCGGAATTCTTAAGTGATTACTTTAAAAAGAAAACACCGTTTATAACCAGGACAAAAAGAAACGAAACAACTGATTATTGCGGAGTAAAAAAACCGGTTTTTAGTTATAACCGGTAGGTTTTCCCACCCCTAGCTAGATACGATGATTTACACCAAATCGATTTATAATAAATTACAGAATTTGCCTTTTCCTTTACCAAAATATTTTTTGATACACTATAC
This sequence comes from Diabrotica virgifera virgifera, assembly GCF_917563875.1. NCBI lineage: Eukaryota > Metazoa > Arthropoda > Insecta > Coleoptera > Chrysomelidae > Diabrotica > Diabrotica virgifera. The sequence goes on along the minus strand of NC_065443.1, from coordinate 301,195,021 downwards.
CTATATTATACATACATTTTAGTAGAAATATCACAGAATAATTTCTGTCAGCAATTAAAATATTTTTCTTTCAAAATAATAATTGAAATCAAACGTTCGTCGGTATAAAAATTACAGTGAATTTCCCAAGAATTTTCCGTTTTATTGCTCCTCAGCAATGATAGCTTTTACCATTGTTATGTAGTTAGTCGTGCTTGGTCAACACTGTAACAGCAAGTAAACAAACACGCCCTTGGGATGGGCAAATGCCTTCTTTGAAAAATAACAAATTGTTATCGATGTCACGGAAAATCAACATTTTTCTCACGTAACGATCTAACTGGCCTTGGAAATTGAAGTAGATGATCATGTTATAGTATTTTTGTTTGATTGAATAGAAGCTTTTATAGTAATGTCCTATTAAGTAGAAAATTAAATGGATAAGCTTATAAATTTATCCAATATAGTTAAGTGCCCAAAATATGTACCAGAAAAAAAGTATTTGAATGGGGGAAGCTACAATAAGAGTCTAAAGTAAGGTTGGAGATTAAATTTGGCAGATATATTAATACATACATTCTGCTATCATTTTGGCATCGAAACATTACGCGTTTAACAATAATTTGGTATATGTATATCGATGCCAATTTACATGGCCGTGATACCCTTTTCCCTGTACTTGTTACAAGAAGTCTAATTAACTGATTAATTCGAGATTTGACTCAGTGATGTTACTTTAAGATACCAGCTTTCTTTGTTTATCAGTTACTAGATTATATATAAGTTTATTCCATAAAATGTTTCAGTCCAGAATGATGGTACAGTGAAAATATTATCAGTGATTTACCGTTTTGTCGCCGCCGCTATATACATGAAAACGTATATCCCACTTTCATAAAGAATCATTTTGACATTAGAACTTTTGCATCGCTGTTGAATACAATATTATCCACAACGAAACAGGCAATTTGAGAATGTGTATATTGTTTTCATCAATAAATCATTCTGGCATCATGTTTTGTTTAAAAGTGTAGCATTACGATATACTGTATGGTTCAAGTGGAAATCGGTGGGAATGCGCATTTTATTAATGAAATTAGATATGTCTCATGACACTCCAGAAGCCGCTAACGATAAAATGTTTTAACATCGCATTAAGCATTATTCATTGTAAATTATTCGATGGATATTAGTACAGTGAAAATAATAAGACGAGAACTGGACAATAATGATAATAAAGAATAAATTTAAAGTTTTTTCTACTTTAATGACAAAAAAAGCAAGCTCATTAGCAGAAACCAATTCAAAATTATTTTGCACATCATATTTGAAACATTATTTGGTTGAAAATTCTCATTTTTGTTGGCACAAAAATATATTAATTTGTCTGAACTAAATTACAGTTCTCTTTATCTTAAAACGGATATGTTACTATTAACATTCACACAGTGTTGCCAAATTGAATTTTGTTATTTTGGATGTAAATTTTTTCCACCGATCTCCGAAGGTACAATACCTTCGCTTCAATTGGTACAATCATGACCTACAGCACATAAAATGATAGGATTTATCCATGAGAATGCAATGGCACAGAAAAATGAAATACAGCAGCATTTCAAAAGGGCCTTAGTGATGTATCTTCGATCTTAATAGTCCAATCGTGACATACATCACCTCAAATGAAAGGATTTAACCAACAGAATACACTTGATCAACACTATAACAGCATGTAACCAAACACGCCCTTGGGGTGGCTAATTACCTTCCTTGAAAAATAACAAATTGTCATTGATGTCACGGAAAATCAGTAAGTATTTTTCTCACGTAACGACCAAACTGGCTTTATAGATTAAAGAAAAATGATCAAATTGATGTATTTTTGTTTGTTTGAATAAAAGCATTCATAATACAGTCGAACCCGCTTATTGGAATAGCCTTCGTGCCAAGCAAAAATATTCTTATAACCGAGATATCCTAATAACCGATCATTGGTGGCTAGCCGTAATAATAGTACATACTATGTTAATATGTATAGGTATGTATATGGTTTTAGGTCTATTTATGTCAATAATACAATAGCGTAACGTATTTATTAAAAAACCAAATTACATTATATTATGTGGATGCAGACAGTAATTAATATGAAATGTATTCAATATATAGAATATGTAAATATTTTCGTATTAAAATACATAATATGCTTAATAAAAAAATTACTTATTTAGTCTTGAAAAATAATCGGTAATTGCAGCTTGTTTTTTTGTTACATAAAATACTAGTCACTTTTGTTGCTCTGAATTATAAAAATTAGAAAAATTTACAATGGTTTGGCCATCCCGAAAACGTTTTATAACTTTACAAGTGATTAGGATGGGCGAAAATTTTCTTAAAAATTTTATAACAGGAAGGTGGGTGGTAATATGTTTAGTTTGTAGACAAAGGAATTATTTTACGACTGAATTTGTCGGTAAGCGATTGAATTGGTATTCATAGCAACGCAATAAAATATGTATTACCTATCTGACAAACCAAAATAATATAAATAAAACAGCACTACAGGCCTTCGAAGCTCTTGGCGAGAAACCATAATACAAGACATAATTTAAATCTTTAGGAAATTCAAAATTGTAGGTAAAAATTTATTCGTTGACCTGAAAAATATTCTAAAAAGCGATATTGTTTTATTAATACGTATTCCAATAAACGGATAAATTTATTAAGGAGTAAATGGAAACGTTTCGGGACCTCGAATTTATATTCCATAAACCGGGATATTCCTATAACCGGTACTCTAATAAGCGAGTTCGACTGTAATGCCCCTTTAAGCAGAAAATGAAATGAAAAAGCTTATAAAATCTAATGTAGTAAACTGGTCAATATATGTGCCAGAAAAAAAGTGTTGGAATGGAATCTAAACGAAAGTAGATTCTTGCATATTTTCCATAAAACGCCCCAAATGAAATAAATCACACTTTGAGAATGATATTGGGAGCGAAATGTTTTTGACGATGCGTTTAAAATTGCTTTTTTAAAATCCGATAACAGACTTGATACAAGTGCTCGTATATTGTAAATTCTAAAGTGATATTTGTAATAAAATTCGTTTCGCGTTAAATTGTCACTTACTGTAAATAACCAGGAAATTTTATAATAACAATATTATAATCAACTTATTTTCAACGAATTATTTTTAACGATTTATATTTTCTAGTATCTTCTTATTGCTCGGGAACTCGTTAATGCATAGTTTGGGCGTCGGAGCTAAGGTTTAACACTATAATATGCTCTGAAGAACATATTTTAATTCTGAATACTAAAATAAAAAAAAAAGAATGTATGTGTACTTTGTACGCACGTAAGAAGTTATACCTCTATTATGTGATTTAAACGAAATTGATATATGTACTTTAAACAATTTATTTATATTTTATTTAAATATTAAACAAATTTTAATACTTACTACTTTCCAAAAATTTTTATTAAACAATACCGAAAATAAAAAAAAAAAAGAATGTGTGTGTACTTTATACGTACGTAAGAAGATATTCTTCTATTATATAATAGGTAATTTAAACGAAGTAAATATACTTAAAAGGTTATTTGTATTTTATTTAAAAATCAAACTAACTTTCTTATCTACCACTTTCAAAAATTTTTTATTAAAACAACCAAAAATAAAAAAAAATATGAATCGCCCAGGAATTGAACCCGCAACCTTTCAATCTCAGTGCTAACGCATTTCCCACTACTCCAGCGAGGCCCTAGAAATAGACATGTAAGTTTCGGATATAATTACACAACACGGCGACATATAGTGTAAAAATGTTATGCTTACATAATATTTTATTATTTTACTACAGGGAAACACAAATCCAAAAACACAAGAATTATAATAAATAATACATTTCCTAAAACCACTAATATATCCTTTTAATGACTTATTTGCACGGTTACAGATACATACATACCTATCTTGAAAGATTAGCAATGAACTACATACTGTCAGACCTACATACTGTCAGTGTGCGCAGGCGCGCGGATCATGTACAAATTTACCCTCAATCGATTCGTCGCTAAAGAAGAATATCTTTAATTAAAGAATAAAAACACACAAACACATTGAAAAATGCCACAAAGATATGATTTCTGAACAATAATTGTTGGCAAAAATTTTAACTAAATACGCATTTTCTGAAAAAAAAGTATATAACAATATACTTACAATCATAAAATGTATAAAAAAATAAAACAATAAAAACTTGCATTGGGGATCGAACCCGCGCATGTTAGGGTGCTTAGATTTGTAATCGAAGCTTCTACTCATTTACCCACTCACACATATCCGTCATGTAGGAAGATATGCCAACTGAACGTTTTACTGTTTGACAGTTCTGAATTTACTCAAATTAGAAAAAACAAGTTTTCACTCTAATGGCATATAAAACAACATAATGCTATTCTACATCCCACCAGAATGAAAACAATGGGAACCTTCTCTGGTTACACCTCCGAGGCTTCTACAATTTGCAAGCCATACGGATGCTGAGACTAAGGAAGATGAGGGAATTCTACAATTTACAATTCACGTCCCATCTGCTCAGCGCGGTAAAGTTCCAACGAGAATGGTTCCCTTCATACTCCACACAGAGTAAATGTAAATCAAAAATGAATAACCATTTTCAATTTCGTTGCAAAACGAAAATACAGCCGAACCATATTCTAGTCCAACCAGAGAGTGCTGCAAGCACCTCTACCGGTTTCGAAACTTATTAGTCTCTCATCAGGAGGCACATATGCTGCCCTCCCTGATCTTGGATCATTTACTTTGTGTGGAGTATGAAGGGAACCATTCTCGTTGGAACTTTACCGCGCTGAGCAGACGTGAATTGTAAATTGTAGAATTCCCTCATCTTCCTTAGTCTCAGCATCCGTATGGCTTGCAAATTGTAGAAGCCTCGGAGGTGTAACCAGAGAAGGTTCCCATTGTTTTCATTCTGGTGGGATGTAGAATAGCATTATGTTGTTTTATATGCCATTAGAGTGAAAACTTGTCTTTTTGCTAGCAGTTGCCGCTAAGGCATCTATGCCATTTAGTTCGATGCAATCCGGGACTGCACGCTGGGGTTTTGTTTTGGTTGGATCAGGGAGGGCAGCATATGTGCCTCCTGATGAGAGACTAATAAGTTTCGAAACCGGTAGAGGTGCTTGCAGCACTCTCTGGTTGGACTTGAATATGGTTCGGCTGTATTTTCGTTTTGCAACGAAATTGAAAATGGTTATTCATTTTTTTTTATTTTTTTTTACTCAAATTAGTTTGATTTTTGTGGAATTAAAATATTAAAATACAACAAAACACAGGGTAAGAAAACAATATATTAGATGAAGATTGGTATAAATTTTGTTGGTAATCAAATTATGTTAATCAAAGCATTACCTACTAGGTAGGTACATTTTCCATTTTCAAAATAGGTAAGTACCTACCTATGTAATTTTTTATTACTATACTGAAACATTTACAAATACGTACCTGTTGCTTTTAAAAACTACTTAAAAAGTCACTACAATTATAAACTTGCTTTTGTCTGTGTCCTCACAAGAATAAAAACTAATATACACAACATTTGTTTACCCATAACCGACATATTGAACAATTATTGACAGGTCATTGTAATTACCCAATTTGAGCATGTTTAACGTTTCAGCTGCGCACGGGACCAAGACTTTTGATGAATTCGCGCACATATAAATTTACTCCCAACGCGCCTAAAGAAGTATATCTTCATAAGCTAATTAAAAATATTCTTAAATTATTCTCTTATAAAGGTTTTCTTTAATTACTTCCTTTTTTTGTTACAGGTACGTGTTTTAATTTGTTACAAAATTTTCTTTTTGGTAAGTAATAAAATTTCTATAGGCTTATTTCAGACTGTAGATATTTTTGATTTTGACTTCTTATTTCTTTTATTTTGTTTTTAATAAATATATTTTGTATATTTGGTTTCATTTTCTGTATTCCGTTCCGAATGATCGTATTATTATTTAATAATTTTTACCTTTTATACGCTTTTATGTAGATCCCTGAAGGAGAAGTTTCTATATCTGATCGAACCGAAGAAAGCAGTCAACAAAATAAGACTAATGTCTGTAATTTTCTGTACTACATGAGGTTTATCAAGCATTAAACAATAATCTGCACACTGCCACTGTTTTTTGTGATTATGCCAAAGCTTTTGATTGTGTGAATCACGACATTTTGATAAAAAAACTAGATTTCTACGGAATTCGAGGTATTTCTTCGAACTGGTTTCAATCTTACTTGGATAATAGGAAACAACTGGTTAGAGCAAATGATACAGACTCTAGTCTCAAAAATGTTTTATGTGGGGTACCACAAGGTTCAGTATTGGGTCCTCTACTTTTCCTTATCTTTATTAACGACATCACTAGCTTAAAAATCGATGGAAAAGTTTTTCTTTTTGCTGATGATACCAGTATCACTTGGAGCAACTCAAATATCGCAACTCTTCATGCTACTATAACTTCTGATCTACTTACAATAAAATCTTGGTCCTATTCAAATTTACTCTCTTTTAACGTAGATAAAAGAGTAGCATTTTCCTATAAAGGAGCTCTTCAACCCTTACCTCTTCATAACAGCCAGATCAGTATCGTTGATTCTGTAAAGTATCTTGGTATTTTTTTAGATAGCAATCTGAAATGGTCCCTTCATATTGATGTGTTAAGCAAGAAACTATCCTCAGCTTGCTTTGCAATAAGATCTGTTTCGAAGGAAATGAATTTAGCCTCTTCCAAAATAACATATTTTTCTTTGTTCGAGTGACATCTTCGATATGGTCTCCCTTTTTGGGGTTCTGGTACGGCTGCCCAACCTGATGTTATTTTTAAATTACAGAAAAAGCAATAAGATATCTGTTTGACCTCAGAAGAACAACACATTGCAGAAGCTACTTCAAAGATCACAGAATTCTAACACTACCTTCTTTATATATTTTAGAAACTGTTTGCTTAATTCGTAAACATCTACATGTCTTTCCAGCAAGACCTAGATATGACTATTCCACCAGAAATTCTACCTTTGACATCTATTTACCGATCCCGTCCAGAGAGTTAGTAAAGAAATCTATATTATATTCTGCAAAAAAACTTTACAACCATCTCCCTCTACAACTTAAATCTGCAACATCTTTCCCCAAGTTCCGTAAAATGATTAAAGCCTATTTATCTAAAAGACCATATTATTCAACAGCAGAGTTTCTTAACCAATAACTAAGAAAGTACAGTATTTTTATTTATAAGTATAATCTTAATCTATATTTGAGTATCATATGCAGCAGCTTAACTTAACTTATTAAATTTCTTAAGGTAGATTATGCAATTTGCAATTTTTTTTTTAAATTTTGCAAAGATTGTTACTGTTTTTTTTGTTTCTCTTCATTATTTTTATTCATATAGACGATTTATATCATTTTAGTAAATTGTATTTGTTATTTGTTATTGTTCTTATTTATGATTCTTGTAAGCTTTGTCTATAAAATTGTTAAATTTTTCATGACAAGAAAGCATATTTCTATTCTATTCTATTAATGCCTGGTTGCACCAACAGATCTTAAGCTTAAGACATTTAAGCTCAGCTTACGAAATACGCGTTGCGCCATTGAGTCTTAGATCAATTTTCAGCTTGCCACAATGGATTGCCACGTGGATTGCATCTTAAACTTCGTCTCAGTTAAGACGTGCTTAATCGAAAATTACCCTATCTATAAGTTGAGTTGGGCTAAGCTGGAGCTTCAGGTTTTTTGGTGCAACCCAGCATCAAAGATGTATAATATAGAAGTTTCCAAGGATGTCATAAAAACTATTGAAAACATCTACAAAAACAGCAAAAGGGAAGTCGGAATAGAGGAACAACCACGGCATATGAAGTGGAATATAACATGGGGACTCATTATGCCCTATGCACTTTAATTTAAACATGGATGAAGCGATCAAAAGTAAAATAAGAAAAGTGACAAATTTTTAAACTCTAGTATTAAGCCAACTACTGAAATTTTTTCTTTTATTAGGTTAACTGTTTTACTAAGAGACGAAACTCAAGAGACTTCCATTTCAAATAAATGAAATAAAAATTTAAAAGATTTCTTAAGTTGGAAACAAATTCTCACTTACACCTTATACACTATCCTTCTATAATTTGCAAGGAAAAAGGGCGATAAATGCATAGACGTGGAGAATCTATAATATCTACAAGTCAATCTACCTAAGTAAAGATCAACAAATTTGATTCATAGTACTCAATACGTGAGTAAAAACGAATGTAGGTATAGTAATACCGAATTATCTGCAATCGTGAGGATTTGAGACGACAGACGTTCGTTTATGCGGTGCAAGTGACCTTGAGGGTTTCTGTTAACTCTGTTATACTGTAAAGGCAGTTAAGATTGAATTACGATTCAGAGACCACTACCATCTCTTTATGTACCGGGTGTCCCAATAAGAATGGCTCTCGGCCATATCTCAGGAACCGTATGCGTACAGCTTTGAGAAAAAATATTTATAACAAAAGTTGCCACGGGAAAAGCCAGGAAATAATTTTCATATTTGTAGGTCCACGGCTAGAGGGCGTAATTGAACATCAAAAATTAAGAAATCAAAATTTTACAAAATTTACCTAATGAAAGGGCACTGGAAATCCAATCATCGTATTCTTCATAAAATTCTGCGCATATTTGATTTTACAAGTTTAAGTCTACCTTTGTAAATAAGAGGTGGGGGTGAGTGGGAACCTTCTTATGAAAAAATGGCTGTAAGTCTGGTTCTGCTAAATCGAATTTTGCATACTTGGTCTTGTTGAAAACAGCTCTTTTTCGTCAATGTAAGTGTCTTATTTTCGAAATAGCCTAATAAGTAATATGCAAGCTAGGAGGCTTTATTTAATTATTTTCATAAATCTAGTTTTTTTTTGGAAAATATTAAATGAAAGTATGCATTTTTTTTTCATGTATTACAAAATTAGACCAAATTAGCAACATCATACCGAAAACCGCATGTCGATACCTTTTTTCTATCTCGAGATATCTTAAGAAATGTGTAAATTTTAAACATAACTGTTACTTTCACCAGTAAACGAGGTTAAGGAAAAGCAGTGTGCTATGGAAAAAACAAATACACGTTTTCCAGATGTAAACGTATATAATTAATTAAAACAGCAATAATACAAACAACACTATAAAATATAACAAAGGAATAAAAGCAACTACTTACTTAGTGACGACCTAAATATTCAAATTGTTGCTCATCATCTTCGACAAGCATTTACTCTTTCAAGAGTAGATTGAACAGCAGTCTCAATTTCTGCTTTCGCAATGCTTTGAATGACGTTTCGTATTCTCTAGATTCTAGATCATATTTTCTCGCGTAGTGGGCCCAGCGGCAAAAACAAGGTCTTTAATCCGTCCCCATAAATAAAAGTCTAAAACAGTTAAATCTGCTGCGATTCAATTTACTCTTGAAGGAGCAAATGCTTGCATCGAAAATGATGGACAACAATTTGAACATTTAGGCAGTCATTAAGACTAAGTAAGTAGTTGCTTTTATTTCTTTGTTTTAATTTATAGTTGTGTTTTGTCTTATTGTTTTTTTTTAAATTAATTATATACGTTTACATCTGGAAAATGTTTATTTGTTTTTTCCATAGCACACTACTTTTCCTTAACCTCGTTTACCGGTGACAGTAACAGTTATGTTTAAAATTTACACATTTCTTAAGATATCTCGAGATAGAGAAAAGGTATCGACATGCGGTTTTCGGTATTATGTGTAAAATTTTAATTTTTGATATTTAATATTATATTTGTAATATTAAAATAATTAATTTAATTATTTTAATATTACAAATATGAAAATAATTTCCAGGCTTTTCCCGAGGCAACTTTTGTTATAAATATTTTTTTCTCAAAGCTGTACGCATACGGTTTTTGAGATATGGCCGAGAGCCATTCTTATTGGGACACCCGGTACATGTAAACCTATTGGTGTCTTCAGAACAGCCTGTATTGTGATCTGAATCGGAATCACATCTTTCTGCCATGTATGCCAATTATAATGAAATAATTAACAGTAAATCTGACTTAATGTGATTAGATATGCAGAAAATACAGTAATTCTGTCAGATAATATTAAAGATCTCCAAATTCTGCTTGATCGTATTCACGAGGTAGAAGAGGAATGGGCATTAAAATAAACTCAAACAAAACCAAATTTTTAGTGTTGAGTCATGACCCACATCCCGATGCAAAGCTTCAATTAAACGGAGTCCAAGTTGAGAAAGATCACAAAATGACATACAGTGGAACCCCGATAAGTCGGCCCCCGATAACCCGGAAATCCGGCTAACCCGGACCGATTTTCATCAGACAAACATTTCAACAATAAAAATGTATGTAATATAATATTTGAGAGATAATGGGTATTTGTGTAATTTGAACTATACGATATTACAAATGACTCGACGGCGACAGAGCGACGTTCATTGTCTGGGATTAACAGAAACAACAGGCACCTGTTATTCTTTTATTTATTTCAAACTGTCTTTGCAGTTTAAAAAAGACTAAAAGACTATTTAAAAAATTCTTTTTTAAACAATGGTCTTAGTCTCCACTGTTCTTAAATAACATAACATCGTTCCGATTGTGACCGTATTGTGTGTAGTACAGTTGTATTTCCATTATAACGGAGTTTATCTGTAAGTATACCGTGTTTTATTAATTTTTACCATATTCTCCGGCTAACCCGGATTTTCGATAACCCGGATCGGCCGTGGTCCCGATTAATCCGAGTTATCGAGGTTCCACTGTATTTAGGAACTTTGATAACGGACCAACTAGATCCAGACATAGAAATAAAACGTGGAATAGCAATGACTAAAACTACTTTTTGAAAATGAAATCATTTCCTTGCAATAATCATCTCAGTTTAGAACGAAGACAAAGAATGGTTAAGTGCTATGTTTGGTCCGTACTTTTGAATAGTGCAAAAGTGTGGACGCTAAAAGTATCGATCATGAATAAAATTGAAGCGATGAAAATGTGGATTCATAGACAAATGCTGAAGATATCTTGGACAGCAAGGAAAACTAATGAAGAAGTACTAAGGAGGTCCAACAAAGATAGAGAACTGCGAAAGACTGTTAAACATCGAACAATGTCTTATCTGGGACATATAGTGAGCGGAAGTCGATATAAAATATTACAACTGATCCTTAACCCTTAAACGCCCAAGGGTGGATAAAAAATGTCCACCTAATGCGTATTCCATTGTAACATATTTATTACGTGTTTAAAAATTTTTCAAAAATTATTTATTGTTACAAATACAGCCCTTTATCGAATGTTATTTTGGTTTTACCCATATTTTTGAAAATAAAAGTAATATCTTGAGTTAAATATGGGTGGGCATAAAAATTACACCCTTGGTAAAACTTGTTACTAAAGGTTTCTCTATAATTTCTCGTTGGTAGGAACATAATCCATATAATTATCGATATATAATTACATTATCGACATAATTATCCGCCAATGAGGAGGTTGAAAGGAAGAATGTGGAGAAAATCGACAAATCTGGATTAATGAATTTTTTCTACGACCGTTTAATAACATGCTCATTATTCGCTATTTTTTCATAGATAATAGCACCCATTACTGTACCCGTGAGTAATAATTCATTACTCACGGGCTGAAGTTACTCACGGGCTGAAGTTACTCACGGGTCATTACTCACGGGCTGAAGTTAGATTCAAGTGACGCATGCCACTTTTAATATTAATCGTATATAAACTGCAAATAAGAATACCTAAAGTTCTTTATTTAATACAATAGGTATTGTAATTTATATTAATAATTAATTTCGAAAAATTTTTAAAGGAATTTTAACTGTAACAATGTTAGAATATTTTTTACATTTATATCTTGTTTACTAACAATTTTGACGTTTATCATTTATTTTAGTGACAGTGACATTAGCTCATTTTGTTTATGTTAATTGGAATTTATAACTAATATTTTGTTTATTTTTCAAGTTATATTGTGTTAAACACGTTATAACATATTATCTATAGTTATATTGTTATATTATATATAGTTAAATGTAAATATACATTATAACTATTGAAATACGTCCACCGACAACAGCCATTTCCTATTTATTAGATTAATTGACAGTAGGTACAAATTTAAGCTTATAATTTTTCGGAAACGAATAAAACTTATTTTGACTAGGTGTATTTTTACAATAAATAATAATTTGGTAATAGTAGGCAACCAATTATTCAGCCACGTACTAGGGGTAAATAGCATTTAGGTAATGTTGTAAATTATTATAATTTAAAGCTCGAGTAGTTGATTATTAAATTTTTTACTAATTAAAATAAAAAAAGGTCGTAGAAAAAGTATAGTATTCTACTCGCATGTAATGGCTATTACTCACTCTGATGAATTACGCAAACTTCATCATCGTGAGTAATAGCCATCATTACATGCTCGTTGAATAATATACTATTACTGGTATGTTAATTTTGATGTACATTGTAATTTTGTTGTAAGGTTTGTAAATTGTTTATATTAATATTTTAGAAGATGCTGTGTTTATGAAGCATAATATTCTCAAGTTTAATCCATTTCCAACAACTCTCAATAAATATATTAGCTATTTTCGAGGTGGACATTTTTTACCCACCCTTGGGCGTACATGGAACCTAAAAAAGTTTGGGCGTTTAAGGGTTAAAGGCAAAATAGAGGGCCGTAGATGTGTAGGAAGAAAACAAGTTTCTTGGTTAAAAAACATTCGAGAATGGACTCAGATACCAAATGCTGGAGAATTATTCCATATTGCAGAAGATCGAGAAGCCTTCGCAATGGTGATCGTCAACGTCGGATAATTCTGATATGGCACGTGAAGAAGAAGAATTCTGACTTACACCTATACCCATCCTTCTATAATTCTTGCTTTGTTTTGATCCTTTATTTTACTAACCTTTATGCATCCACTTCGTTATCACTTGTAAAGACCAACATCATTAAAAAAACTCTTATAGTCAGTTCGCAAACTCAGACGCAACTGGCTAGATATTTTAGTCCGTAATTTTTTTGTTTTTTGCCAATTTTCAAAAATTGGCAAAATTACTATTTATTTAGTAATTATTAACTATTTAGTAATTATTTTTTGCCAATTTTACTAAAATTGGCAAAATTACCGACTAAAATATCTAGCCAGTTGTGTCTGAGTTTAGCAAACAGACTATAATATCTGGTTTTCTCACATATCTATGCGATATTTTAAATTTTTTGCTTCTTTAAAAAATATGATGTTGCTATGCACGAATAATATAAAATAACACTTGCTTGTCGGTTATGTGACATGTCGTCTTTGCAAATTTTATTTTTGAGATTGACACAAACAATTTCCTAGGGGATCTGTCCAAAAACCTAATATCACCTTCGGATTAGCTATTTCCAGCCTCTATCATTCTCGTTCTGTGTAAAGACCCATAAAAAGCTGGTACTCCAAATCCCTATGTGAAGAACGTTAAATTCAAGGTTTACTTTCCCGACGAATCTCGGCCTAAGAGTCGTTTTACACTTAACGTAGTTTAGTTTAAGTTCATTGTAGGAGAAATTTCAACATCTATCCAATAGTAAAGAGAATCTTACTTTAGAAAAAAAATATGACAAAAATTTTTTTAAGAAACGGTTTTCTTTTGTTATGTGTGACTAAAATTAAAAATAATAAAAAAAATCAACTAAAAAGCAAAAAATAAAAAAAAATTTAAACTCGAAGAATTATTCGAAAAAACTGTTACACAGATTAAATATACAAAAATCTCACACATTCGTTAAAAAATTGAAAAAAATTTGACACATTCGTTAAAGAAAAGCGTGGGGCGAAAACCGTGTATTCGATGAAGACGCGCCCCACGCTTTTCTTTAACGAATGTGTCAAATTTTTTTCAATTTTTTAACGAATGTGTGAGATTTTTGTGTATTTAATCTGTGTAACAGTTTTTTCGAATAATCCTTCGAGTTTAATTTTTTTTTATTTTTTGCTTTTTAGTTGATTTTTTTATATTTTTAATTTTAGTCACTCATAACAAAAAAAAAAGCGTTTCTTAAAATTTTTTTTTCATATTTTTTTATTTTTTACTTTTTAGTCTTACACTTTTCAAATATTAAAATATATCGTCAGTGTTTAAAAAAAGGATGTATATGATAGACACATTTTTTGCATTTATTTCAACATTTATAATCAAGTATATTCAAATGGGAAATAAGCCACAATTTTACCTAAAAATGATTTTATTAACGTTTCGACGCCCAAGTCGGGTGTCGTTGTCAAAATACAAAATAATACTAAATAAACAAAAATGTTGTTGCTTAGTAAAAAATTCTTCTAATAATTTATTTAATCTGACTCATTTATATCGGCAATTCAGACACGTATTATACATTTTAAAGTAGACGACTTTAAAATGATATTGCCAATATTGATGAGTTGCGTTCCTGGGACGACTTTACTAAAAGATAGTTCATTCGATTACATGAAATCAATCCCAACTCAAGAATATCCGCCACAAAAAATCATAGCATGTGATCTGTCTTTAAAAAGACAACCAAATGCAACGGTGGCACTGAAATTCTCGCGTTAGAGATTCCATAGTAAATCACGAGGGAAAACCAGGAAAAACCTCGTGATACTATCCCGACATCGTAAGTATTTGGGTTTACATTTAGTTTACTCTTAAAAATAATACCAAATTCTGACTTGATATTTTAAATTTTAAATAATACTAAAATACTAAATATGTACTAACTCGATATGTTATTGATTTACTAATTGTGGGATTTTCTTTCTATTGACTTCCTCCTTTAATATGGGTAACCACATACTACTGCATTCTACCGAGGAATTTGCGACACAATTGGTTTCATTTAGCATAATTAGAGCCGCTTCTTTGATTTTTCTCTTTTTACTATCTGCTTCTTTTAGGACTATACTTGAATCTCTCCACTGAACTCTATGTTCATTATCCCATGCGTGTTGACATATTTGAGATCTATCAAATTCTCTATTTTTTATATAAGACTGATGTTCATTTACTCTAACGTCTAATGGTCTTGACGTTTCACCTATATAAATTTGTTCTTTCTTGTTCACTGTTAGGTTTAGTTTTAGATAGAATAGATCTCAATGTGTTTGTTGTTTTGAATGTTGTTGATATGTTGAATTTATTTCCTATTGTTTTAAGTTTCTCGGATAGTCCTTTTACATATGGTATTGATATTTTCCTCGTATTATTTCTTGTGAATGTTGTAGGATCCCGCTCTAAGTTGTTTTGTTCCATTCGATCCAATCTTGACAATTCCTTATTCATAAACGATATGGGATAATAATTTTTTAATAAAACAGATGCTAACAATGGTTTTTCTTCTAAAAATGAATTTTCGTTAGAACAAGTAATTTTGGCTCTATCATATAAGGATTTAATGATTCCCTTTTTAACGTTGATGTTATGATTTGATTTGTAATTGAGATATCTGTTGGTGTGTGTTGGTCTTCTATACACTTGAGTCTCATATCCAGTATCCTTCTTTGAGGCCAAAACATCGAGGAAAGGTAGGGTGTTATTGTATTCCTTTTTCATTGTAAACTTTATTGTCTCTTCTTGATCGTTTATAATATTCAGGAACGTATCCAACAATTCCGATCTATGAGGCCATATGGAAAACACATCATCTACATATCTCCACCATACTGTGGGTTTTAAATTTTGTTTAGAAATGATATTAGTTTCGAAATCCTCCATAAATATATTAGCCAATAATGGAGATAAAGAAGAGCCCATTGCGAGACCAAAATTTTGTTTATAGAATTCATTATTTAGTTGAAAATAGGTATTATTAGTACATAATGTCAATAACTCCATTATAGCTGATACATTTAGTGTTGTCCTAGTTGTTAATGTATTATTTTGTATTTTGACAACGACACCCGACTTGGGCGTCGAAACGTTAATACAATCATTTTTAGGTAAAATTGTGGCTTATTTCCCATTTGAATATACTTGATTATAAAAATGCCACAAGAAAATAGCTTCAGAACAACATTTCAACATTTGATACATACATTGTACATTTTCTGTAATTTCTTCATACATTTCTTAAATCAAAATCATTATTTACATCTATTACAGTTTTCGCAGTCTTTCCATCTCTTCTTTGTATCGTATTGAAATTTGACACGAATAAGCGCCGATGTTTATATAAACAAAGATATGAGCTTTCGAAATCGTCGCCTCTTAGGTTGTTTATAAACATGATATACAATTTGAAACTTTATTGTTTATTCATGAAGCATAACGTAAACAATTAACGTAAAATGTGAAATTATGTATAGTTCATATAATTAGCTACAATCTGTAAAAGTTTCAAGTCTCTACATTGTAAAGAAACAAGAGAATTTAAGCATTTTCTATTAAAATCGTTTTTTTTTATTTAAACAATTAATAAACATAAAAAAATTATTATTGACTATTCGTGTATTGTTCCGCCAATGCAAATGTCTACAAATTTTCATTCATTTGCATTGAAGAAAAGGCAGTCAAATTAACGTCTAAAGATTTGACCCAAACGATTGAACTAAAGAAAAGCGTTTAAAAATAATCAAATTTTTAATAACAGTGAAACTATTGATAACAGTATAGACAGCTAGGCCACCGTGATATTTTTAATTCTGATGGGAAAATTCAACGGTTTCTTATGGATTATTGCTGGTTACGAATTTAGAGGGTGGATTTCGATCCGAGTGGTCAAAAAATTGTTAGAAATAATTTAATTGTTTCTAAGGCTCTAGCTCGTAAACTAAAAGAGATAACAAAAATTTTTTCAAATATAATTTGTTCCTTAAGAAAAAACAAAGAAAATATGGGGTTTACTAAACTTAAGTCCAATAATTAGAAATCAAGATATTGTAAAATTAGTGCCTAATGACAATTGCAATTTGCAAAATAAGTAGCTTTCGAAGCTTTTTCGATGGTAACTTGGCTTCTATGCAAGCAAATGAGTTTTTCAGCCTGTGATTTTAAAACTAAATTCATAGACTTCCAAAAAAGTTGGTAAAATTACTTTATCTCTATTTGTGTTAAAGTTATACCCGTTTGAAGTTACAACTTTCTTAAAAAATTTGTACATTAATTTTTTTATAAGGGTTTTAACAAAGGATCTGCAACACTCCTTATGGAAAAGTGGCCCCGGTCAAATTTAACGAAAGTTCGGTGAATGATAGTTCTCAGTGCCTAGATTAAAAAAGTCCAGGGGGCCTAGATCTGAAAAACTATTGTTCTGAAACTACAGCCTTCTGAAATTATTGGAGTCAGGTTCTCTGTTTACGTTAAGTGCACAAATTCACGGTCAAGTAAACGAAAATA
The DNA here is from genome assembly GCF_917563875.1 of Diabrotica virgifera virgifera. Lineage (NCBI taxonomy): Eukaryota > Metazoa > Arthropoda > Insecta > Coleoptera > Chrysomelidae > Diabrotica > Diabrotica virgifera. Next base: position 301,177,548 of record NC_065443.1, on the reverse strand, counting down.
TTTATTATTTAAAGAAGATATATTCATTTTCTTCATGCATATTTGCGTGCTGCATATAAATTCGTAGTCAAAAATAGATGCATCGTATTTCAGTCTTCAGAAAACCTCAGAAAAGTTCTCAGAAAACTGACGAAGTGCGATAGAAAATGTGCTGCTAGAGCAACATAAGGAATATCATGTTATTGTGAATGCTTCACACTTATACAGTACCAACATACCTTGTGTGTATGCCGCCACATAAAATTCTTATTTTATATGCAATGATGATGTTGCAAAAAAATTTGCTCCAGTTTTAAATGTATATTTTATAGATAATGGGACTCTGAAGCTCCAAGAAGTTTCAATTTGAATCTCCAAGGACAGGCTTTAAAAAAATCTTACAACACGCAGATTTTAATTCTTGAATGGTCATCAATGACTATATACATGTGTATGTGTTTGATATTAAGTCATCGGTGTAGGCGTAATGATGTAATCGGCGATTTTTTTAAATACAAACCGAGGTCTCGGGGCATCTCACTTGAAAGGTCTCCTAATTGCGTTTGCAACGGTCTAATTTACGAATATTTATTACCACATATAAAAAATCATCAACTATAAGTATAAATTAAAAGATTACTCACAAATCCATTACAAGTAATGACAGATATAAATAAATTGTGTAGAGAAACAGGAACTTAAGTAGACACAAGATATTATAAAGACATTGCCACTTCCAGTAGACTGAGACTGACATGATGAAAGGGAAGTCAAGAGTTGGCAACTGACAAATGAATGGTGGCACAAAACCATCGAAATGTTATGTCTGTTATTAAATTAACTATTGCGTTTCAATGTGGGGAAAAGTAGGGATAGAATAGAATTGAAAAGATAAGGATATGATATTTAAAACCTCGAATTATCCTTTTTTGTATTTTTTAAAAACATTTCCTTTGACAATTTATAACTTTTTATTTGATTATGCTCTGCCTGTTTTATCATAGATTAGCTGTACAATTGAATACAGACGTTTTTCAAAAACCTCAAATTATTTTTCTTGTATTTTTTAAAAACATTTCCTTTAACAATTTATAATTTTTTATTTGATTATGATCTGCCTGTTTCATCATAGATTAGCTGTACAATTGAATACTGACAACAATATAAACTGTTTAAAATAATAAAATATATGAGGAAAATGAAAATACAACAAATATTTTATACTAATATTTCTGCGAATGTCTGATTTTTTATTAAAATTGAATTGAAATTAATGAACAATGATAATGTAATAATAGATTGCTGCCACTTGATTTAGAACATTGTCATTTAGTTAATGATATTATGGTTGTTTATGTAGTGTAATTAATTAACTGTAATTTATTTGTAAATAAAGGCATATTCAGGCTCTTTCATATCAATGGCGAAGCTTAATGTATTTAACAATGGCGGAATTGTCTAGTTATGTACATTAAATAATTACAGAAATTTCTATAAAAAATTGACCTAATAATTTTATGAACAATAAATATAAAATTCAAAACTAACACAATAAAATAAGCAATATTTTTCTTTGATCCTTTACAACAAAGAAAATTTATTAGTTGGTTTTATAGAATTTGAAGTTTAAAAGTGTTAATAGATTTACAGGTACTATAATATAGTGGCGTAGGCTGTTAATTATATAAAAATACAAAAGTAGGTAGTTTAGTCACCACTAGTTTTTCCTGAATAACATTTTTGTTATGATAGTCAATATAAAATTTATTCTTAAAAAATTTTTTTTTGGGTTCCTCTTCTTCTTACTATGACTATCCGTACCTGAGTTGGTAGTTGCCTCTCATCTAAGCACTACGTGCCACATTCGAGAAAGGATGAAATACATCCACATGCATAAAATCCTTTATCAAAGGTATATTTGTTAAAATCCCTATACAGGGCTACATCAAAGACAGAACTAGTTTTCGATCGGTTGACCGATCATCATCAGTGTAATCCTAAAATGTGTACAACCAGATAAAATGATGCAAAATCTTTAAAATGTTGACTAAGATTATAAAAAGTTATAGGTTATACTCACTTAGAATCTACATGCTAACCACCAAAGTAAAAATACTTGGGTAAAAACCCTTTAAAATTGATCCGTCATAGGAACATATGAAGAAGATGTGATTTATAACATGGATGCATATTATAACATTGGATATTTTATACATCCATGTTATAAATCACATCTTCTTCATATGTTCCTATGACGGATCAATTGTAAAGGGTTTTTACCCAAATATTTTTACTTTGGTGGTTAGCATGTAGATTCTAAGTGAGTATAACCTATAACTTTTTATAACCTTAGTCAACATTTTAAATATTTTGCATCATTTTATCTGGTTGTACACATTTTAGGATTACACTGAGGATGATCGGTCAACCGATCGAAAACTAGTTCTGTCTTTGATGTAGCCCTGTATAGGGATTTTAACAAATATACCTTTTATAAAGGATTTTATGTTTTTGTTGTAATAGGAAACTACAGGAAATTTTTCCTCGTGGACATCCACATGGTTTATCATAATCTTAATACATCGACTTAATATCACATTTATTGTAATGTTAAATACAATACCTATGTCAACAATGTAGTTAATAAGGTTTTCACAACTTCTACCGTAGCTAGATTCAAATACCTGTACACTGGACGTTCACACTGAAGATGGTCAGTTTAGACCGAAAATGTTTCGTGATTTTTGTGATTCTCCATTATCTTTTGGATAAATCTTAAAGAATTTTTAGTAATTCATATACTAATATAAGGCAGAAGCCTTAACTGCATAATACGTTGTTTTATCGATGGTGTACAGCCAACTATAGAGGGTACCCCTTTTTAAAATATATTTTCTTATCATAAAATATTGGATTTTGAAAAGAATTCGCTGTAAAACGAAATCAAGAGACGTATATTTTAGTTCGTTTAGTTCGTTCGTCCTATATTTAGTTCGTAATTTCTATAAAACGTAAAATACTGGACAAGATCGCAAACGTAAAAAACGCAAGTCCTTTTGACCACGTTGTTGTGTTATTGTCTTGCATCCAAGCTACTAACATTTTCTCAATGTCTTGCTTAGCCCGCTCGACTGAACCTTAACTCTGGCTGTGCCTTGGTTTTCCATGAACTAATAACTACATTACCAAACTCTCGGCCGTTATCGGAATGTAAAATGCATGAATGTAAAAAAATCAGGAATATATCCGTTAACTGATAAGCAACTTCTTCCACCCTCTTACTTTGTAATGGTTTCAACAAACCAAATTTTGTTAGATGGTCTTGATAAACCATAATAAACTTGTAGCCGTGATCCTCTTTACTTGTGATTGCATATCGATCAAATCTACCCAACAGCGACTAAGTATTCATTCCTGAATGCAATATAGATTTCGACACGCTACCCCTCTTAGCTGTACTCTTCTTCCGTTGACAGGTTTCACACATTGATATAAAATTATTGAACATATCAATTGTTATAAATTTGCGTATTTTCTGGCGGTTTCAGTCTTCAACCTATGAACCTATCCCAACTTGACTGCAACCAATGACTAATAGCAACGTGGGCTGCTTCAATTATGTCAAAAATGTTTTCAGTAGGTACATAATATTTGATGGGTTCAATTCTAGAAGCTAATTTTTTTATTTCGCCAACTTCAACAATTCCAAATCGTTTTAGTGTTTTCTTGGCTGACAATTGCGCATCTTGTACTTCGGCCATTAATTTTTTATACATGCTTTTGGTCACAATATTGTAGTGACTTTCTTTCTTCTCGCTCTGTTCCTTTTGTAAAATATTTTCCAAAAACGTTCTTTCCAGGTTCTTATACATCTGCTCTCAATCTGATCTTCGACATTATCACTGATGGTGAATAATACACAGTAGTGTAATATTACTAATAAAAACTGGTCTAATTTTAACTGGTATTAACTAGTAATTTCAGTAAAAACTAGTTTGAACTATAATAGTATAGACTACTCTAAATGAAATTTGTTCGGGATTTCTAGTTTTAACTGAGGCAGTCAAATATAGTTTTGACATAGTCTAATAACTTGAAGCCTAATGCGCGTGTATGAGATTGTTTTTCCTTATAAGGTGTCTAGTTGAGTTTTTTTATTGAAAATTTCTGTTTAAGTGTTTAACTTTATTATCAAATTTCATAAATAATCAATAGTGAGCCCAAAATGGGATTTCGTAAAATTTTCTATTCCCTGATCGGGCTATATATTTATCTAATAATATAACACTGAAAAACTTTTGTTTTCAATACGTTTTAATTTGTAAAGCAAAAACTGGATAATAAAGCTGTCTTCCCACCACCAGAGAGAAACCCAGTACGTCCTATATATTATGTGTTGGACGCAACTTTTTAAGTGCCATGTCCTTGGCGCCATATTTGATGTAGAAGACGTCATCAGACGACTGCGTAACAGCCCAAGTGTGAAAACAGCCTAACTACAAAAAGTCGATTTTCCCTCTTCAAATCCTTATCGCTTTTATTACATCGGGCTTTTGCCGTATTTTTTTTTCGTTCCTGGAAATGTTGTATAAATCGACGGGAAGATATATCGTTGCGAATATTTACGTCAACAATGAAATAAATAGACGGAGAATTCGTGTCTTCTCGAAAAGAAAATAATTGAATACACGTTGTTGCCGCGAAAAAAATATGACGAAAAACTGTTGCGATGTTTTCCTTTCATTTTGCACTCTCTTCAAAATGAAAATATTGTCCTACAAAAACATGTTTCTAAAGAGATACTAATATTCTCCTGTTCGATTTTATACCGTTTTATATGTTTGATACAACACTATTGTAAGGAGTAAAATAATTTTGTCTCCGTCGGCGTCGTCGGAAAATAGTACGGAGCAGAAAGCAAAAGTGACTGGAAAGAAAGATATTGATATTTGTGATAATGTTAGGTGCTTCAGAATGGTTCTCAGTTTTGCAGAAAATATTTTTATGATGGAGTACTATTTTTTGATCACACGGAAAAGGTCAAGAAAATAGTCCAAGCTTAAAACGAATAATGCTTTCGGTTAAATGACAAAATAATTAAATTTAACGTTTTACTCTTCAATTATCTTATTTTAATTTATATCGACAAATGGAATTTTATAGGTTATTTTTATATTTACAAAAATATTTCATGTCATTTGTCAAAATAAAAGATTCTTTAACTGCGTTTGCAATACCACTCTTTTAGACCCGTCCTGTATTTGTCCTTTATTAAAGTATCCTGTAATAAAGGATCCTTTATTTGCCGGTGGCAATAACTTTTTAATAGCTAAGACGAATCTTCCACTATCATCTAAGGTGCGTGTATATGAGGGGGTAGTCCGATCTATTCTGACTTATGGTGCTCAAGGTTGGGGATTGGCGGAATTTAAGGAAGTTGAGGAGGTAAGAAGGTTTTTTATAAAAAAATGTTGAATATTCCGAGTTACTTTCCAAACTACATGTTGGACTTAGAAACCAACATTGAGCATGTGTATCTATTTACGATGAAGTTGCATAAAAATATGTCAAGAGAGTGTTAGAGTATGAGAAAGGACGTCTGCCTAAATTTTTGCTTCAGGAAATGATAAGAGAAGGGATTGGGAAAATTTGGGAGAGAGATGGGGAGTGGAATTTAACACAGAGTGGGAAAATAGGAATTTTTGGGAGCATAAGTTGGAACAGGTGATAGGAGCCATTCGTGTAGGGATACGGGAAAGAGCATTGGAGAGAGCAACTAGATCAAATTTCTGCAATCTTTATAGAGTTAGAGAGTTAATGGGACTCGGCGTTGACATGGGCTATATGAGGGATGAGGTGATTTTCAATGATATAAGGTGGATATTCAAGATTAGATGTGGAGTATTGTATCTCAATGATAGACCTGGTAAGGCTGATGATAGAAAAAAGTGTGCTTTGTGTAATGAGAGAGAGGTGGAAGATATTTTGCATTTCATGGGACGATGTACGATATTACGTGAATACAGAATGAAGTGGTTCAGAAAAAGTAGATTAGATAGGTAAGAATTATGGATGGCGGTTTTTGACAAAACACCGGTTTTCGGTTATACCGGTTTTTTTTGCTTACGGTTTAACCTGGCGGTTATAACCGGCCAAAAAACCGGTTTTTAGAAAAAACGGTTTTTAGAAAAACCGGTTTTCGGTTTTTTAATCCAATAGATTAAAAAGTTACATTTACAATACACTTTAGTTTGCGATAATCCATTCGACTCGATATCAATATGATCAAAATTAGTACTATCGAAAGAACATGTATTACTTTTAACACGTTTGTATATTTGTAGAATAGGTACATTTTAACTCATTTAATATTTCCTGTATGAGTGTATCGTTTTGAAAACGTAGCAAAATTCTTGGAGATTCGTATTCGTAATCAGCAATTCGATATTTATAGTCAGATCATTATTTTTAGTAATCAGAAAAAGTCATTCATCCACTTTCAATGTCAAGAGTTATTTGTGAAAAATATATGATGCTTGCGTCTAATTCAACCAGATCACTTCTTATGTAAATATTATGATTACAACTACTTTTTCAAGGACATATTATAATAAAACTTAATAATTGTTTTTGGCTGATGTGGGATTGCACTTTCAGTTTGCTTCTGTATTTTATAAAATATAATAAAATTTGAATTATGGTTTTGTTTGGAATAATTACTTGAGAATAATAATTATGATTGGGATCCAAAATAATACCTAACCTAATCCTTATCACCGTAAAAACCTAAAAACCGGTTTTTACTTTAAAAAGAAAAAACCGGTTATAACCGGGACAAAAAAAACAACCGGTAAAACCGGTTATTGCGAAGTAAAAAAACCGGTTTTAGATTTAAACCGGTAGGTTTTTCCCATCTGGAATTTACGAGAGGTTTGGGCTGGAGGGAACTGGTTGGATATGCAAGGGATATATGGAAGTATAGATACAATCTAGTGGTGGAATATAACTATTAGACTCCTAACACTCTATTCTTCTTCTTCGTGCATTGTGCCACTTCACCAGTTCTTAACCGATTTTGAGCTTGTATTCACGACATTCTAATAGTAAAAGGGCCTAGCTGGGTAAGATGATGAAAAGTGCCCCCAACTCGATTCGAATTCCATATAGGTCACCGTTTAGCATATATAGTGAAACTAACTTTCTGAAATTTTTAGCCCCCTAGGTGGTCATGTGACCCACCTAGAGCCTAATTAGGCTTTTTAAGTTTTTATTTTTTATCTCAGCCGCATCGAGAACTAGCGAAAAACTTTAAATAAAAAATTTGTAAGATTTAAAAAGTACTGTGCGAAAAAAATTTTTTTTTTAATTTTTGGCGGGAAATTTAAATTTTAGAACGATTTTAAAATTTTACATGAGTATAAAGAAATAACTAAGACATTCGTTTTTACGAAAAAAATATATAACGTGTATTTTTGCATAATATTTCACCCTCAATTTTTTCAAATTTTTAAAATTGGTGAAACGCCCCTTCAAAAATAAAAAACCGCATTTTTTTGGTTTTTTTTTCGTTTTTTGATACAATTTTATACATATTTTTCAAAAAAGGTAACACCGTCACTGGAGCATGTGAAATATTTAAAAATAATTGGGGTTTGTTTAATAAAAATTTTTTGTAACACCATCCATTTTCAAGATACAGGGCGTTGAAGAAAATAAAATTTTACACATTTTTTAGGATTTTGCCGAAACTACTGGCAACATTATAATAAAACTTGGCGGGTTTTAAGAGGTAGTTATTGTGCATGTTTTGACATACAATTAAGGATTTGATACTCATCATTGGCGCGCTTAGGGGTAATGGTCTGAACTTTTCAAAGAAAAAAAGATAGTATGCCACTGACATGTTTCAAATTAACAATCATTTTTAAATCCCTCATTATATTTGCGATAAAAAAACTATCCTATCATTTTTTCATACGAGGCGCCGTTTTGCTGCAAAAAATAAAATATCTTAACGCTTCCAAAGTATTCGAATTAGTTTTTATAATGGACGTACGAGTTTACGTATGTAGATGTAGAAACTACTAAAAGAAGTTCGAATACTTTGTAAGGGTTAAAATGTTTTATTTTTTGAATAAAAATGGCGCGTCTTATGAAAAAATAGGAAGATAGATTTTTTGTCACAAATTAAACGAGGAATTCAAAAACGATTGTTAATCTGAAATATGTCAGTGGCGTACTATCTTTTTTCTTCAAAAAGTTCAGACTATTACCCGTATACGCGCCAATGATAAATATAAAATTCTTAATTGTATGTCAAAAAATGCAAAATAACTACCTCTTAAAACTCGCCAAATTTTATTACAATGTTGCCAGTAGTTTCGGAAAAACCGTAAAAAATGTGTAAAATTGTGTTTTCTTCAACGCCCTGTATATTAAAAATGGATGGGATTACAAAAAAATTTTATTGAGCAAACCCCAATTATTTTTCAGTTTTTTACCTATTCTAGTGAAGGTATTACATTTTTTGAAAAATATGTATAAAATTGTATCAAAAAACGAAAAAAAAAACGAAAAAATGCGGTTTTTTATTTTTAAAGGTGCGTTTCACCAATTTTAAAAATTTGAAAAAATTCAGGGTGAAATACTATGCAAAAATACACGTTACATATTTTTTTCGTGAAAACGAATGTCTTAGTTATTTTTTTATAGTCATTTAAAATTTTAAAATCGTTCTAAAATTTAAATTTCCCGCCAAAAATAATAAAAAAAAATTTTTCGGACAGAACTTTTTAAAGCTTACAACTTTTTTATTTAAAGTTTTTCGCTAGTTCTCGATGCGGCTGAGATAAAAAATAAAAACTGAAAAGGCCTAATTAGGCTCTAGGTGGGTGACATGACCACCTAGGGGGCTAAAAATTTCAGAAATTTGTTTCACTATATATGCTAAACGATGACCTATATGGAATTCGAATCGAGTTGGGGGCACTTTTCATCATCTTACCCGGCTTGGCCCTTTAATCTCTATTTTCTTACTGCAGTTAATGCTTATCAATTAAAGAGTGACCTTTTATTCTTTATTCAATCTTAATTAATATTTAATGGAATTGCGTTTATATGTTTATTTTAGTACATAATACTTTATAAAATTTCATTATGTATTCTGGTGCCTGGTGTAAGCTTATCCCAGCTAGGGAATTTCACTGGAAACTAGGATAGTTATCAATTTTTTCATATTTATTAGTGACATTTTTTATTAATTATTGTTAATTTTATTGTTATTTATAAAAAAAATGTTGATTTATATTTTGGCCTACTCCCCAGACGACCAATGGTCATGGGGGAAAATGTTTTATTAGGAGATATATAACTGTATTACTGTATTTAAAAGCAATAAATATTTCTGAATCTGAATCTGAATCTATTTCACAATTTATATTATAATACTGGATTATAATGAAATATTGCTAAAATTTAGCAAAATTGTAAATTTTCTATGTTGTCCTTTATTTACGAAATTAGATCGACATATGACAGCGGCTGTGCGAGTAGTGCGAGGTTGCCAATTTTTGTTGTATGTTGCTCTGCATGTATCGATGCATAATATGTACGTTTTTGGGGATTATCATAGTTTTAAAAAGGGGTGACTGACCACTTGCAAAATTTTCATTTTGTAGCTTTTTTTTTAATTTTTGCTATAGTTTTAAGTATTAAAATTAGTTTAATACTTAAATAAAAATACAACTAAACTGTTTAAAATAAATTTATTTTGTTGAAATCAAATAATAGAAGTATAACTTCTTACGTGCGTCCAAAGTACACATACTCTTTTTTTATTTTTAAATAAAATCTATATTGGACGCATTTCTTAAACAGAAGTTATACATTTTATAATTATATTTTTCAAAAATTTTCCCTTAAAGAACTTCAAACAAAACTGAAATTATATAAATCTCTGATTTTAATTTGCTTTTCCTTCATTTAAATCCCATAAACACCAAATTATATCAGATTTAAAGCTTTCCCTAATACAAAATACAAAACCTCTCTGGAATTCTTGCTGACATTTAAAAAACGAACGAGATGGAAAATTTATGCGTTTGGAAAAGCATTTATATTAACGGCAGTAAATAACTTAATATCTTAACTCAATTTCCCACAAGAAAATATAATTTTCTTTCGAAAATTCAAAGCTTAAAATAAGAGGGAAAGTCAAAAAGAAATCTGCGTTTTTTGCTCAATTGTTTTCACCCATTTTACAATATTAAAATTTCACCTTATACATAATTATATACCTTATATATATATATGTTATACCTTATACATAAAATGTTAAGCAAAGTTGTTTTGATACAACGAAAACTTTTGGAGTTATTAGCAGAAAAACATTGATTTTTTCGATATAAAACTAACACTTTCGATAGCGAATAAATCTAAAACTATTAATTTTATCAAAAAAAATGTATAGAACGTTTTTTGCTTAGAATGAATGTTTTAACCAACTGTTGCAGGCAAAATATAATAAAAATTTCCACCCCCGAGATGGCCATCTCCATGGTAAAAGCGCCTTTCGGCATGATATAGATTTTGATCCTTGGACTATCCACAATTAATTCTCAAATTTTCAATCAAATCGATCCCTTCTGTAAAAATTGCGAGGTTTTGTCCTATTTTCAGCTTCATTACTTGGACTAAATGACCAACATTCGAGAGAAACGTGACATTGAAAAAGGAAAAACTGCTGATGATGAAGCATTTTCCACTATGACAATGGGAGTGGAAAAACCTTAGTATCTAAGCTAACGTATTCTTGGGTTAGCATATTCATTAATGCCAGATATGGTCTGCACAAACGTTTGTTTTAGAACCTTCTAACACTCATTCATTGTACTTACAGTTGATATTTAACTTACTCACCATTACCATTCCAGTCACATTTATTTACTTTTAACATTCAGGGACAATGTAATGGAGCAAGCAGTGTGAGCAACAAAATTATACAAATTGTGTAAAATAATTATGGTTAATACCATTTGGCATCGTCCTGGCTTTCATTAATTTCGAAATTGCTTTGAAGCAGTGAACGATGCATTCTACAGGTAAAACACGGAGGCGGTGGGAATGCACAAATTAGATTTCATTCTAGCTACGAAGTAGTAATTACATTAAGCGTATAAAGAAGGATAACAATTTGACAAAATGGTGAAATTAATACTACAGGTATTTTATGTTCCAATAAATTAAATATATTTCACTGGTGGTTGGATAAATAACCTCCTTTACCGATTGGGGCACTGTGATCTCACAGAAAAACATTACTTCTAGATTTATTCTAAATTTATAGGTTTTTATCGCTAAATTTCCCAACTCCGCTAGTTTTATTTCTTTTTATCTCACAATTTAATATAATTTTCATCTTTTGCGTTATTTTGCCTGTTACTAACGCGCTCATCATCATCATCATCATCATCATCATCATCATCATCATCATCATCATCATCATCATCATCATCATCATCATCATCATCATCATCATCATCATCATCATCATCATCATCATCATCATCATCATCATCATCATCATCATCATCATCATCATCATCATCATCATCATCATCATCATCATCATCATCATCATCATCATCATCATCATCATCATCATCATCATCATCATCATCATCATCATCATCATCATCATCATCATCATCATCATCATCATCATCATCATCATCATCATCATCATCATCATCATCATCATCATCATCATCATCATCATCATCATCATCATCATCATCATCATCATCATCATCATCATCATCATCATCATCATCATCATCATCATCATCATCATCATCATCATCATCATCATCATCATCATCATCATCATCATCATCATCATCATCATCATCATCATCATCATCATCATCATCATCATCATCATCATCATCATCATCATCATCATCATCATCATCATCATCATCATCATCATCATCATCATCATCATCATCATCATCATCATCATCATCATCATCATCATCATCATCATCATCATCATCATCATCATCATCATCATCATCATCATCATCATCATCATCATCATCATCATCATCATCATCATCATCATCATCATCATCATCATCATCATCATCATCATCATCATCATCATCATCATCATCATCATCATCATCACTGGCTCGACAACCCTTTCTGGGTCTTGGCCTGTTCCAGGATTCTTCTCCATTCTGATCTGTTTCGTGCTTTTTTTCTCCAGTTTTTTATTTTTAAGGTTATTATACCATTTTCTATTTGTTCTAAATATCTCAGCTTCGGTCTTCCTCTTGTTTTTTTTCCTACTGGCATCTGTTTGAATATTTTGTTTGGTATTTCGCCTTTTTCTATTCTTTCTACATGTCCCATCCAACGCAGCCGTCCTATTTTAATGAATGTTATGATATCCGGATCCTAGTATATTTTGTATAGTTCAAAGTTGTACCTTCTTCGCCAAATTCCGTTTTCTTTTGTGCCCTTATATATGTGTCGCAAGACTTTTCTTTCAAAGGTGGCTAGCAACGTTTCCTCTCTTTTAGTGAGTGTCCAGGTTTCTGAGCCGTATGTGAGTACCGGTCTTATTAAGGTTTTGTATATTTAGCATTTTGTTTTTCTTGCGACGTTATCTGATCTTAGTTGCCGAATTAAGCCATGGTAACTTTTATTGGCAATAAATATTCGCCTCTTCACTTTCTCCGCTACGTTATTATCAGACGTGACTAGGGATCCCAAGTATGTAAAGTTTTTAACCCCTCAATGTTGTATTCTCCTATTGTTATGTTTTGTGGCTGCCTTATTTCTGAGTTTTTACTTACCTGCATATATACAGTCGAACCCGCTTATTAGAATACCGGTTATAGGAATATTCTGCTTTAAGGAATAGAAATTTGAGGTCCCGAAACATTTGTTCTAGCCACCAATGATCGGTTATTGGAATTTTTCTTATAGCTTTCGCTTTGCTTCGGTTTCGACTTTTACGTCTTCTTTGTCTGACACTTGTACAGTATCCTTGACGTACCCATTACGATACGAAGGACGTGGTTTTTGAATGGAGTAAGCAAGAAACATGTAAAAAGGTACATGAGTCTACAATTACAAACCCTGAACCCTGAACCCCACGAATTGTAGACTCATGTATATTGTTACATGTTTCTTGCTTACTCCATTCAAAACCCACGTCCTTCGTATCGTAAGGGGTACGTTAAGGATACTGTACAAGTGTCAGATTATTGACTGTTGTTGTTCTCGAGTACGATGTTGAACAAGATGGATGATAGAGCGTCTCCCTGGCGTAGTCCCTTTTTCACATCTATTGTTTGCGTTAGTTCGTTTTGTATCCGGATTTTACTTTCTACTTTTAGAGATTATTTTATCAGTTTTATTAGTTGTGTTGGTATATTAAATTCTTTCATTGCTTTTATTAAGAATTCTCGGTTTATATTGTCATATTTTGCACTTTCGAAATCTATGAAGAGATGATGTGTGTCGATATTATGTTCACTTGTATTTTCGAGGACCTGTCGCAGAACAACTGGTATATTGTTGACTTCTGTCTACAGAAGCCGCTTTGGTATTTGCCAACTATATTTTCAGCGTGTGGTCTAAGTCTTTCATAAATGACGTTGGACATTATTTTGTATGCTGCATTCAGCAGCGTGATTCCGCGGTAGTTTCCACATTCTAACTGATTTCCTTTTTTATGTAATGGTACAATAATACCGCTATTCCACTCCGCTGGTAGCTGTTTATTTGACCATATCTTTGTTATCAATTCATGTATTGTTTTCTGTAGTGCGTCTCCTCCTTCCTTCAGTAATTCCGATGCTACTTGATCCTATCCCGGTGATTTATTGTTCTTTAATTTGTCTACTGCTGTTCTAATCTCGGCTATTGTTGGTGGACTCTTTTCTCTGTTGTCTGCTTGGTCTAATGGTATATCAGGGTTGGTCTCACACCCATCATCTCCTTCAAGCTTTTCCGTAAAATGTTCTGTCCATCTTCTTAGTATCTCTTGCTGTTCTGTCAATATATTACCTTCCTTATCTCTACACCTCGTTGTTCTCGGTTTGAAGTCTTTTCTGCTTTTGTTCAGTTTTTGATAAAATTTTCTTGTCTCTGTTGATCTACTTAGTTCTTGCAGTTCTTGAAGTTCTTTGTTCATATATTCTCTCTTTTTTCTTTGGTGAGTTTTCTTTTCTTCTTTGCGTAGTTGACTATATTCTTCCTCTGCTTGTCGGGTTCTGTGCCCCTGTTGCATCAGTAAATATGCTCTGTTTTTTCTGTCTGTTATAATCTGATTTTCTTCGTCAAACCAGTCATTCGTTATTGTTCTTCTTTCTTTACCTTCTATGCCTAATTCTTCTTTAGCTGTCTCTTTTATGATTTCTCTACACTCTTCCCACTCCTTATTTTGGTTTTCATGTTTTAGTCTATTTTCTAGTTTGATATAAGCCACCAATCTTTAGAAACTACAGAAATCACTCTCACGAATGACTTATCCATCCTCAGCGAATACCTTAAGAAATGGAGACTACAGCCAAGTACTACAAAAACTGAAGTATCAGCTTTTCATCTAAACAACAAGTTGGCAAACAGAGAATTGCGAGTGCATTTTAATAACAAGCTGTTAAAACACAATAAATACCCGAAATACCTAGGGGTTACTCTAGACAGAACGCTCACATTCAGAGAACACCTGACGAAAACAGCAGCAAAATTGAAAACACGCAACAATATAATACAGAAACTCTGCGGCACTACATGGGGGTCCACAGCATCAACATTAAGATCCTCTGCTCTTGGCCTGATATATCCGGTGGCAGAATACTGTGCTCCAGTGTGGCTAAATAGCAGGCATACCCACCTGGTCGACACCCAACTAAACCGTACTATGCGTATGATAACAGGCACAATTAAGCCCACCCCTACAATGTGGCTACCTACCCTTAGTAATATAGCACCACCCAACCTACGCCGCGAACATGCATTGGTTAAAGAATATAACAAAATAATGGACAGTCGCCAGCTTCTAGTCCACAACGACATCCCCCATATTCTTGGAAACCGTCTCCGATCCAGGTTACCCCCTCTACAATCTGCTCAAGCGCTGCAGCAATCCAACTTTGACTTAAATACCCGATGGAGAGAAGATTGGGAAAGTAGGACAGATCCGCATTACCATAGTCTACCGGACATCATAGGGAAACCTGGCGAATTTGAACGTCCCCGTAAGATTTGGGCAGCCCTTAATCGAATTCGAACAAACTGTGGAAGATGCGCCGACTCCCTCCACAGATGGGGTAAACTCCCCTCGCCTTCTTGTGACTGCGGCGCTGCAAGACAGACGATCAGTCACATTGTTCAGGACTGCCCACGCAGAGCATACACAGGCGACCCTATAGACTTTGTAATGGCAACCGAAGGGTCAATCGAATATATAAAAAAATTGGACATCTGTTTGTGATGCATTGTATAATGCATAAATCTAAATATATTCTGTGATATACTTAAGCCATACGCTAAATAAAAATTCTAGTTTGATGCTTATCTTTTCTTTATACTCTTTATTTTTGTTTGTTCCTTTGAGTCCTTCTACCTTGTATTGTTCATGTTTAGAGCCTCTTTCCTTTTTGATGTTTGAAATTCTTACTCTACTTTCGACCAGTTAGTGATCAGTACCTTTGTGTATATCTTTGCGAGCGAAGTATGTGCTAGAAATCACCATGTTAAGTGATCTTGCTAGGTTTATTAACCTATTGCCATTGCCATTTGATTGCTCATGGAGACTGTGCCTACCTATTGTGGGTTGGAATTGCTGTTCTCTTCCAACTGTGGCGTTTAGGTCTCTATAGATTATTTTTATATCATTTTTTGGGCATGACTGATATGCAGACTCTAGTTCATCATAAAACTCTTCTTTAATTTCATCTTATTTTTCTTCTGTCAGGGGCATGCGCATTAATTAGACTGTAGTTAAAAAACGTCCTTTAACTCTTAAAATGCACATTCTGGGACTAATGGCTCTGAAATCTCTTATAGTATGTTTTACTCTCTTGTTTACTATGAATCCAGTGCCAAGACGTTTGCCGGTTATTAGCGCGCTTATCACTGTACATTTATAAGGTTGAAAAGGAACGTAGCTTAGTAGTTAGATTAAAAAAAAACATATTACAAGAAAGACACTGAATATTGGTAAAATATTTCATTCTTAATACTGAATATTTGAATACTTAATATTTAACTTGAACACCTGTGCACAACAAATATAGTTAATTGGAGTGATAATATAATGCGCTGTTTAGTATACACACATATTAAAGAGAAAAAATGGTTGATGCTGGCATAGGATTAGAGGTGTGACGGATTAATCAATACTCTAACCGGTAAGGAACGAACAATCGATCAATCAATACTTGGCCGCCGTGGCGGTACGGTTTGAAAGCCGCTACTAAATCAATCCCTTAGCAGAGGCGACTAGGCTCTACTCAATACTCTTTGGCCAATGGAGTTGGTCAGGTCAATTCTTCGGTAGAACTCCCTTCTCTATTCTGGCGAACGTCATTTTGTGTCGTTGCCGGTGATCCATCTCCACCGTGCGTCGAATGAAAGTGGTAGGCAACTTTGGCAATCTAGAGACGCGAGATAAATCGCGCTAAAATTACAGTACTTACCCCAAGATTCGATTGAAGAATATAAATGAAGAAGATAAAACTCCACTTTAAATGGATGAAATATAATAAACACAAAACAATTCCACTTCTGTATCTTTAAGCGCAACTGACTAGATAGATAGGAAGTCAGAGTTGCTAACATAAGGAATTTTATTTGACTAGATGTAATTAGCAGTACGGGGTATGAGTACGACGATATACCAAGAATAAACGAGGATAGCATCGCAATAAATGATCGAATTCATAGAAACGGGTTCTAGGTAGCAACTGAGTTGCTATCTAGATTTAATTTTGAGAGAGGTGTTCTCTCTCTCCAGGCCATCACTCCCGTAGTTGACAGTTTTCCATGCCGTAAAATTTGGAAACATACGTGACAACTTTGATTTAACAGCAACTTTATGCTGATGTGATTCAATAGTATTTTCATTTAATTAGTCTCAGTTTGGAAAAAGCATAACTCGTACCTCGTGTTTGCTTTTCTACCTATAAACATTCCACGAAGCCAATTTCCCGAGTAGGCTAGATTTTTGAGATAACTTTCCTCATTATATGGCAACGGCAATCAATTATACAAATACTTTGTCACAACTACAAACATTTCCCAGTCCAAATCCATTTATCTCTAATTGCCCTTTGTTCCGACTGCGCCAATTATGATCGATCCTTAAAGGGTTATTCAAGTCAACAAGCTATTGTGTGACATACGACGGAGATGGCACATGTGTGCTATTGTGTTACATAATGGTAGAAAAAAGGGCCGGTAATAATTAACGGGTCCTTTAATTAATGCTTATATATAGGATTTGTGAGTTTGCACCTTCCTTGAAACATTTGTCATAGATGACATGGTCTTTTATCTTTCGTTATTAATATAGGTGTACGAAACGTTACTATTGTTATGTGAATTAGTTCACATATACAGGGTGTTTCATTAATAATTGCCCATATCGTAACTGGAGAAACCTTAGCACAAAATACGAAGATTTAACCCGAATATAGTATATATAAGAATATAATAACTAATATATAACTATAAGAATATATAACTAACAGAAAAGTGCACAGAGTATAACAAGCCTATCTTTCTTATATTCGTGGATTATGAAAAGGCGTTCGATACTATAGATCATCATAAAATGATTCGAGCACTGGCGGACTGCCGCATTGACTACCGATATATCGCCTTGATTAAAAGTATCTACGAAACTGGTACAGCTTGTGTTCGACTTCATGAAGATACCAAGAAATTTAGAATAGAACGTGGAATTAGACAGGGTGATACTATCTCCCCGAAATTGTTTACAGCTGTTCTTGAATATATGTTCAAGCAAATGGAAGGAGAGGATAATATGGGAATCAATATAAACGGGGAGGATCTGAACCACCTAAGATTTGCCGATGACATCGTTTTAATATCTGATAGAGTTGATAAAGCTACAAAAATGCTGCACACGCTCTATAAAGTGTCAAAAACAATTGGTCTTAAAATTAACACCTCAAAGACAAAATTTATGACCAACCTTGTAGTCAGCGATAAAATTCAGATTGAGAGTCATAGCATCGACCAAGTAATAGCTTACAAATATCTAGGGCATGAGATTCGCTTAGGCCGAGATAACCAGACAACTGAAATACAAAGAAGGATAGGTCTCACATGGGCTGCCTTCGGTAGATTAAATAACATTTTCAAGTCTAATATTCCGGTTTGTTTAAAAAGAAAGGTTTTTGACCAGTGTGTTTTGCCGGTTCTTACATATGGTGCAGAAACACTAATTCTGACAAAAAGAACAATAAATAAAATAAGAGTTACACAACGCGCTATGGAAAGATCAATGTTAGGTATTACCATCAGAGATAAAGTACCGAACCTAGAAATAAGAAGAAGAACAGGAGTCACGGAGGCAGTTGAAAGAATAGCCATGGCTAAATGGGCTTGGGCAGGACATGTTGCCAGACTGACGGATGACAGATGGACCAAAAAGATTCTGGAATGGCGACCAAGGCAGGAGGCATATCGAAGCAGAGGACGACCACCGACTAGATGGACGGATGATATCAAGCGGATCACCACAAATTGGATGCAAGAAGCTCAAGATGGAAATAGGTGGAAATTTTTACGGGAGGCCTACGTTCAGCAGTGGACAAATATAGGCTAGTTGATGATGACTTTATTTTCGCACCTTTTCCCCCTTACAATCTACGCCACTGTCGTAATAATCATTTCAGCATGTTTTTTCGATTTCCTGTTACTTTTTACATAAATATCATTCTTGTGTTTCCTTGCGATAAAGTAAGTAGTTTTCAAGTTATTTGCGTTTAAAAATAATGGATTCCATAAGACTATATACTTTAAACTACATTCAATAAGATTATGTATGTATTTAAAATACGGGTCTAGGACGTTTCATCGCCGCCAGTTCATCGCCGCCGTTTCGATGCCGCCAGTTCATCGCCGGCCGATTCATCGCCGGCCGTTTCGATGCCGCCGGTTCATCGCCAGTCAGTTAATCGCTAACTGATATATTTCCTAATTTTCGACCAATTTTCGACAGTTACATTTATTATTTATTTTTAGTATTAATTAGGAATTCTAGGAAATGCGAGATATGACCATTCCCGTTGCCATACTTAATCTTTTAATAGACTTTTAAACTTTTATAATATAAAATATAATTTAACACTACAAATTTAATACTGTTTAATGTCAAATTTAGGGGAAGTAGAAATAGAATAGTAAATGAATATAATAATATTTTTCATCTATTTATTTGTCATAAGTTTTGAATTGAATTTAACGTCGTGTCTTGTCATCTCCCATAATACAAGATCAACTGACTAACTGGCGATGAAACGGCCGGCGATGAAACGGCCGGCGATGAAATGGACTAGCGATGAACCGGCGGCATCGAAACGGCGGCGATGAACCGGCGGCGATGAAATGCCCCATTCCGTTAAAATACATAATCTTATTGAATCCAATACATTAAAACGCAAATAACTTGAAAACTACTTACTCTACTGCATTGAGACAACGGATGATATTTACGTAAAAAGTAACGAATAATAAAAAAACATGCTGAAATGATTATTACGACAGTGGCGTAGATTGTAAGGGGGGAAGGGACGAAAAGGAAGTATATATCCCTACAGCACGCCTCTGGTAACAGCGGAAAACTATATTTTAAGACTTGTTAAAGTACCCTAGCATGTGTAAATTGTGTGTCAAGTTTGAACAAAAAATATTAAAAGGTGCTTTAACCATGGGCTAAAATAATTTTAGAACATTTGTAATAAAACACTCTGCATCTCGGTAAGGAAGAATATTTTATTTAAGTGTTTTGGGTTAAATCTTCGTATTTGGCATAGGCGTAACCAGGATGATCCTAAGGGGGGAGGGTTACAACTACCTGAAAGGGGGGGGGGGTTACAACTACTGGAAGGTCTCTGAGGGCTATGGTGTTAAGCGTATAGAGCTCAAAGTACATCCCAATGGGGGGTGTTATAACCCCCAAAACCACCCCCTGGTTACGCCTATGGTATTTGGTGCTAAGGTTTCTCCAGTTACGATATGGACAATTGTTAATGAAACACCCTGTATATTATATAAGCAGGATAATAATACTTGTTCAATTTTTTACATAAAAAATAGTCATATATTTTTGGCTGTATGATTTCAATAATCTTCATCCTCAATTTTAAACTATTCCTTCATCCAACCCTTACTAATGTCCTACTACTGACTCCACCCTACTTCCTACCTATGTATAGACATTATGCTTAGACATTGCAACAGAACCAGAGAACTACAAACACATGTGTTCGTAGTTTTCTGAAAGAACTCTCTTCTATTGATTGTCATCCACCGCTGAGGACAGTTCCCTTCACCGTTTCTCCGCTTGAAAGAAAAACACTCTTAACTGTTGACCAGCACAGGCAACAGAAGTGTTCTATCTCTATTGTGTTAGCTTTCTTTGACAACACAAACACATCTATTTCAGTACGTGAACTTTCTTTGGGTTCAACTATTAACGCGAACCTATCTATGGGTTCAATGATCCCTGAACAAATGCTATTTCTATCTGCGCAATAGTATAAGGCGCTAATTCGATATAGACAAATTTCTAATCCGCTAAAAACGATCACAACCGCATGTGAAACCGGCATACGTGTTCGCGAGACGCGAGTGAATAGTGACCAACAATAATAATTAATAGTTTCAAATATGTACATGAACATATGAACGACGAACATACATATGAACGAAGTTAGCGTGAGCCTCGTTTGGTAAGCTCAGCTTCATATTGAAGAATAAAAAATACCCTCAATATCTAAAAACGAAATTCTACGACCAATATATTCTTCCGGTCCTTACAGATGGATGTCAAACATGGACGTTCACAAAAGCGAATATGGGCAGAATTGCGAAAACACAAAGGGCAATGGAAAGACAAATGATCAACATAAGACTGTCAGATAGAAAAAGGAACTCCTGGGTAAGAAATATCACAAAAGTTAAGGATGCTACTCGTCAAACTGCTAAACTAAAATGGAGATTACCCACCCGGTCATACTATTAGACAAAAAGACGAAAGATGGAATAAAATTATTACAGAGTGGAGACCATGGACATACAAATGAAAGAGAGGGAGAGCACAGATGAGATGGGTAGATGACCTAAAACACCAAGACGGCTCAAAATGGATTAACATGGCTCAGGATAGAGAAAGATGGAGGCTCCTACAAAAACATTATAAAAGGTAAAATTTTGATTTTTAATTTCAGATGATATTTGACTAGCTAGAAATTAAAAATTTAATGTTTACTGTTTAAAAACTAGAAATAATTGCGTCCCATGTTTGCTTGGATATATATATATAGTGATACTTCAGTGGTCCATGTCTCCACTCCGTATAGATAAACGGAGGATAGGTAACATTTTAGTAAACGATCTTTTATTTCCAATTTTATATCGTTAATATATAGTGGACTTGGATCCCGCGTACCACAAACAGTTAATTAATAGCAAGCTGAAAATTTGTTAATAGATTAACGATGTCTAGTCGGACAAACTTTGATGTATGGGAAAACTGGAACAGGGGAAGTTTTAATTGTGAAACAATTGATAGGAATCATGTTGGTTGATAGGAATCATGTTGGTTATAGTAATAGCAGTCTGATTTTTGCATGAGAGTTTAATGAAAGGGTAACAAATCAATTGGAAGTTCTGTCCGACAAAATACATGGAACGTTTTCGTAGTCTATCATTCCAAACTTTTAACCTGTTCCACAATTAAAACTTCCCCTGTTCCAGAGTTCCCATACATCAAAGTTTGTTCGACATAGACACCGTTAAGCTATTAACAAATTTTCAGCTTGCTATTAATTAACTTTTTTTGGTATGCGGGATCCTGGTCTATAGGTTTTTGGTTAACTAATAATTATTGTCCCTCTATTATCCTATTTTTGCTTATAACAATGTATTTGGTGTTTTTGATGTTAAAATCAAACCCAAACTAGCTAGAAGCGTTTGCAGATCTTCCAGACTGTCTCCAGAAATGACAGTGTTATAAGCGTATCTTGTTGTTGTTCAGTCATACTCCATTTATAATTATTATTCCCTTGTCTTTATAATGTGTTCTGAATATATATTCAATAATAATGGGGACAGTAGGTATACATCCCTGTCACAGACGTCTTTTTATCATGTCGTGCGATAAAAGATCCCCAACTCTTAGAACCGAACCAGCGCAGCGCTATTGAGTGGATCCACAAAGTGGCTTAAACAGGCGATTTTGTAGCCCAAATGTCATGGACGCCACAGTGGCGAGGATCAACGACAGTGGCTGGCGATAGTGGCTGGCCACTGTCGCCGATCCTGGCCACTGTGGCGTCTATTACAAAATCATTGGGGCTACAAAATCGCCTGTTTAAGCCACTTTGTGGATTCATTCAGTAGCGCTACAGGGTGATTCGTCTGTTTCTGCGCTTAACATCTGCAGTTTGTGCCTAATATGTAGATATTGTATTTTGTATGGCTGTCTCTACTGTATAGACAAAATAAATTTAATATTTCCATTATATTTTATTGTGTTGACCGTTTTCTAGTAATCAACAGAACAACAACACACATATTATATACATATATCACAATTCACGTCTCTAAATGGTTGAAAGAGTACTTGTACCTATTGATGAAAGTGCCTCTCGAGTACCCAATGCATCTCTGAAGCCGAATTGTGTGGTTATCACGTGTTTCTCACAATTTTTTTATACTCTTTCATGTATAAATAAAAAAAAATCAGAAGATTGCACATAAGGCCTATTATCCGATAGTCTTATCATTTTTTTGCATTTAGCATGTCTATCAATTAATTTAGCTGGAATTAACAGAAGAATAACTGGTTTATATGAAGTGATGTTGTCCAAAGATTTTCTGGGTTTGTACGAAAATATTATATCGTTCCCTAGTTCCCACTGTAATGTGAATTGACCTGTCCTAAAGACAGACATATTGATTTATCTTGAAAACTTTAATCTTCCAGATTTCATGTTTTGAGTATTATACTTGTTAAGAGATTAAGACCAGAAAACTTTTTGAGTTTAGTTTATTGTTGTTTTACTTTTCAAGCAATATTTCAAAAGTTTGTCGACGAACACAAATATGAATTTCGTTGTCGTATCCAATATAAAGGACAAATTAAAAACTAAATTTATTGCCCTTTTGCTTCTCTAGTATATCAATTTACGATTTGTTTCCGAAACCAATCTCTATAAGTTATTAGCAGTTGATTTAGGGACGTTCTTTTAGCAAACCTATACGTTAACACAGACGAATGCTTGAATTGACAATTTCTTTCTAAAACACTACTAAATGAATTGCAGTTCTACAAATAACTTTATAATTTTTAAACCTTAAAGTACAAGTCAGAATATTTTGACAAAGATAAATCGTTCCTATTTCGCTGAAAACACAGACATAACTAATTCGAATATTATTTAGGGCTGTTTACCGCAGTTGTATATAACGGTTGTGGCAATACAGGCGCTCAGCGCGCAGAAATATTCGTTTAAATTTAAAACTACGTTAACCATTATCCATGGTTTGAGTATTATACTTGTTAAGAGATTACAGTCAGGAGATTTCTTTGAGTTTAGTTTCCTGTTTTACTTTTCAAGCAGTAATTCAACCTCATTCATTTCTTATTCAACCTCAAAAATGTTTTTTCTTTTTTTACACAAAAAAGCTACATTTATGATTTTTTTTTCAGATTTTTCCGTAAGGTGCGCCATCTTCATAAATCCGGAAAACTGGTTTTTTAGGGGGTTTTTGGGGATATTCCTCATTTTATAGACTTCATAATAGATTAACAAAAGGTTTTTTATACGTTTTATATAGTTGGACGTAACTGAGTTTTTAGGATATTCAAAAATTGTGTAAAACCCCTTTAAACTCCCCAAAAACCTTGGTTTTTCAAAATTTTTAAGGGTTTTTGCGGGGTTGACTATATTTTTTGAGATGTTATTTGGGGTGCTAAAATTGCCATAAATCTAATTTTTTTGATCACATGGAACGTAAAAAAATGAAAAAAAATTAATACTTGGAGTTTTTGGGCATTTTGCTTATCTTAACAAGGAGTACCCGTTATTTGCCGTTTTGCGTCTCTACTATATCAATTTACAATTTGTTTCAGAACAATCTCGATAAATCGTTTAACAATCTCGATAAACTATTAGCAGTTGATTTAGGGAAGTTTTGTTAGACAAACCTATATACATACCTTAATACAGACGAATGCTTGCATTGGCGTTTATTCAACGATATAGATATCAGTTCAAGCGATCATTCCTAGGAGAATATGGTGGTCGTTGAGGTAGATAGATATATACGGAATTTCAAAGGAAACGGCAAACGGAAGTTGTCGACCGGAAGAGAAATGTGCAAAGACATTTTCAGGAGAAACGCCAATAATATTAGAGCTGCTAATGGCAAAAACTAATATATTCCAGCAATTTGGAGAAAACGTACAAACATTTACAGTAATAAGCTGAAAATGCGAGCATTGTCATAACGAAAACTTTGTTTATTTACGTATTTTAATTTATAATATGGAAAATTGCTATTATGAAAAGTTGTTTAGAATTAAAAATTATGTTTTAATGTGCATTTATCTCATTCTAATTTAAATGTTGTGAACTATAAAGGTACTTTACTCTTGATCGAAATTCATATTTTTTATATACCTCGTATAAAATTAATAAAATTATATATATGATGGTTGCATCATAAATCTTAGAATATAAAGAGCTTTTTATGAAGAATAACTTTTCTTCGTCGAATTAAAAATAAAAGAGTTATAAATGAAAATGTTGTTGGTATCCATATTTTGAGAAAAATCTTCAAATATTTTTTTCCATTAGAAGGATGTAATTGCACATATCAGACCATAATTTTTTATTCCAAACAATATTATTTCATATAGTCGGTTCGCTAAACTCAGACACAACTGGTTATAGCCCAATAAATTACCGTTTTGAAGTGTTATTTTCAGGGGCAACTCCGAATTGCATGAAAATTTGGATTTAGGTTCTACTTATCCTCCACTTCAAAGTTGAATTTGCCCCATTGGTTGCTTTTACTTGGGGGGTGATAATCACCCCTTCTCAGGGGGTGAAAAACGCGTGTTTAAAATAAGCCCGGAAATGGATAAATTGACCGATTATAAGCAACTTTAGTTCTATAAAGTTTTTTACGTAAGTCAATACTTTTCGCGTTATTCGCAATTGAAAATGTTGATTTTTCGACAAAAAAACTACGTTTTCAGACAGTTTTTTCGCAAATAACTCAAAAAGTAAATATTTTATCGAAAAAAATATTCTAAGCAAAAGTGTAGCTTATAAAAAACAAAAAAAAAATGGTGTGTCAGTAAAGTATATAAATTGAGATAAAGCAAAGTTGTAGCTCATGAAAAATACGTTCTTATTCGTCTAATTCCAAATCGAATAAGTCTACGCGAAATCACCGAAAAATTAAGCAATTTTCGGGAAAAGTTTATTAACATTATTAAAGTACCTAAAAAAAGATTTATATTTAATTTTTACAAAAGTTTCTAACACCAAAAATAAACGAGTTACACTGAAAAAAAGTTGGCCCCTTTTTTTGGTAAAAAAAATTGTGAAAACTTCCCTCTATTTAGCACCCTAAATTAAATTAATCGTTACCGATTTACCATTTATTTTAACTATATCCATATTGTTTATATGATCTGTAAGTTTGATTGGCTTGAAGTGCTTATTTTTGAAAAAAAAATTGGTTTTATAATAAAACAAAATTTTCTAAAAATTTTTGAAAAAATTCCTTTTTTCAAAATAACTTAAAAAGTATTAGTGATAAGAAAAATCTTAAAGAGTAAAAAAATATAGGTTTTATTATTATAAATATGCTAGTTTCATATTGTTTTTCCGCAAGACAAAAATTGGTTAAGATATGGCTGTTCAAAATTTGCATAAACTCGTGATTAGTGACCTGTTCAAGCTTTTTTAACTATAACCCTTTCAAAAATAAGCACTTTAAACCGGTGATACTGACAGATCATATAAAAAATAGATAAGTAAGTAAATTGTTTGTAAAGAGGTAGCGATTAATTTTATTTGAGGAGCTAAACACGGGGAGATTTGCATGATTTTTTTTACAAAAAAAAGAGGGCCAACTTTATTTTGAGCGTAACTCGCTTATTTTTAATGCTATAAACTGTTATGAACAATTCTAATAAAGCTTTTTATAAACACTTTAAAAAAGTTTAAATAGGTTTTTCCCGAAAAGTGCTTAATTTTTCGGTGATTTCACCTTGAAATATTCGATTTGGAATTAGACGCACAAGAACGTATTTTTTATGAGCTACAACTTTGTTTTTACTCGGTTGATAGACTTTACTGATACAAATTTTTTTTTCAGTTTTTTATCAGCTACACTTTTGCTAAGGATATTTTTTTCGATCAAGTATTTACTTTTTGAGTTATTTGCGAAAAACTGTCCGAAAACGTAGTTTTTTTGTCGAAAAATAAACATTTTCAATCGATAATAACTCGAAAAGTATTGACTTACATAAAAAATTCTATAGAACAAAAGTTGCTTAGAATCAGTCAATTTATCCATCTCCGGTCTTATCTTGAATATATGTTTTTTCACCCCCGTCTGTCACCCCCCAAGTAAAAGCAACCAACGGCACAATTTCAACTTTAAAGTGGAGGGTAAGTAGAACCTATATCCAAATTTTCATGCAATTCAGAGTTTCCCCTGAAAATTACACGGTATCGCCGTATTTCCCGTTCATTTACTGGGCTACTAGTGATTTTTGTCCATAATTTTGCCAATTTGGCAAAAAAAATAATTACTAAATAGTTAATAAGTACATAGGTACTAAATAATTAGTAATTTTGCAAATTTTGACAAAATTTGCAAAAAAACAAAACAATTACCTACTAAAATCACTAGCCAGTTGTGTCGAGTTTAGCGAACCGACTATAATAACAATTTTCATCTCATAACAAATGGAACAGTCCATTAGGTACTCCCATTAAAGGGGAGGCCGTATACTCGTATAAACCTTTTTAAAGCTGTTAATAAATTATTGCTTTTAAAATATACTCAAATTGTATTTTTGAACATCTTATTTATTTTATATAATAATTAAATTCACTATCAAATGTCATTGATATTTTATAATAGTTAATTTAAATAGTTTGACATTCACGAAGTGTCAAACTCAAATGTAAATAACCTATGCTTTGCTTAACAAATCGAGATTAAAAAACTAGCCGACTTATTAGCAACGATTTCAGCTGGCGTTTATAGCAGAAAATAAATGGATTGTGACGTCACATTTTAGACTTTGAGGTCGATTATCTCGAAGACGGTTAGAGATATCGAAATGCCGTTTTCAGATTTGGATTTAGAAGAGAAAACTACATATGAATCCATCGATAAATCTGATCTGAGTATTGCAGCAGCGGCAACGCAATAACTAGACTTAGGCAAATATGCAAATTGCATATTTTGCATATAATGCATAAAAAATGCAAAAATTTCCAATTTTGCATATTTTTATATAAGTGTGCATAAAGTGCATATAATTTTAAATTTTGGTTTTAACTATAAATATATTTTTATATTACCTACTGTAACAAGTAGCTTGGAAATCTCAATATTTAATTTTGTTTTATAATCTCTTGGTAAATATTCAAATTTTGGGTACCTGAATGTAGTAACTAATAAAAGAGCGGTTTATTATATGTACACAGTTTTGTCACGTTTTGGTTACAAAGGTTCCAAAATCAGCCAGTTTATATCTCTAGGTAAAAATTTTTATTCTGACGGCTCATTTTGCTTTTGTTGTAAAATAAGCCGTGAACACGTGTCTTCGTAATTGTGAATAATTATTGTGCTTTGAAAATGCCGCAAATAAACAGTTCAGTGTCGTGGTGTCATTCATAAAATCAAACTATAGTTTTGTTCAGAAGACTATTACTCAATTAGAATCCTCCAAATAATTATCATTGTTAGACAGTACATTTTAACTAAAAGAATTTGAATCATTGTTTTAAAACGTTAAAAGTAAAACATATTGGATAGGAAATTTTTCAAAAATTTAAAGCAACCATGGAAAAAAACAGTGGTTATTACCAGATTCTTTCTCAAATGGTTCAAGTACTAGCTGGGATATTTTTCGAAGCACTTAATTTAGAACCAACTATTATCGTAAATTTGAACAATGCCCCAATTACATCAGTTAATCTCGAAAGAAGCTTTTCTATGTAATCAGATAGAAGCCATAAGTATTTGTTAGAAAATTTTGAACAGTATTTGATACTGATTTATTGTTACCACAACTCGAAATAATATCAATTATTTAAAATACTGAAATATTTAATTAATTAGCTTAGTCAGTAAAATATATACATGTTAATTAACACACCATGTGGAGATATTGTAAGTATGTTTGTAAAAAAATACTGTAAATATTTTTTTTAATTACATGCATATTTTCTATATAAACGTGCATATTTTTGGGTAAAATACTGCATATTTATTCGCATATTTCATACCTTTTTATTTGCATATTTGCCTAAGTCTAGCAATAACACACAGTCTTTGCGAATTTATAAACGAAAAGTTTTCGTTGAAAATACAAATATATTAGTTCGTGTTCTTTTTTTAATATAATCGGTTTTTTACTTAAAACCAACATCTAGTAATACGTCAGTATAATCAACCTACATATACGAACTATATATAAAATCTACGATATAACAAAATAAATAAGGCGAAAACGGCGGTTTCGTTGAAAAAAGTATTACCATGAGATTTTTTTGCATAATCACATTCGTTAGATACCCCAGAATTAGGTTCAAAGAAGTAGCCCACGCGAAAAGTGGTCCCGATTTGCTTAAACAATTTTTTTAAACAAATTTCAAAAATCAATATTCTTGACCCGAACAATTTTTGTTAGGTTTTCTGGACCAATGTGAACAAAAAAGGTCTTCTGTAATTTTTCCTAAAGTTGATCGTTTTCGAGGTATAAGCAATTTAAAACTGAAAAAACGAAAAATGGCGATTTTCAAGGCCCAAAAGCATGAGTAAAAATTATTATTTTTGAGGTTACAAAGTACCTAAATTAAAGTTCAAACATTCTTGTATCCGTTCCCGATGAGTATTTTGGGCTTATTTTATTTTAAACTATTGTTTTTCAATTGTTAATGCAGCCCTTATAACAGAGCGGGTGCTCGGGCTGTCGCGCGTCTGGTCTAGGTATATTATATATTATACAGTGAGCACGTAAAGGTTGGAATAAATTCATTTTCTCGAGAATGGACGATTTTGGAAAAAAAATTCGAAAGAGGTCAATTTTTATTTTTAAATTGCGACTTTTTGGGATATATATTATACTAGTGACGTCACCCATTTGGGCGTGACGACGTCATCTACGATTTTTTTAAATAAGAATAGGGGTCGTGTGATACCTCATTTGAAAGGTAATTCAATCCTCTATTCAGTAATCAACATAATTATTTATACAGAATGTCCAAAAATTTTTTTGAATTAAATTTATTGACATAAAAATAAGAATGTGTGTAATTTATTTAACTTAAAATACATTTTATCCTATCAGAAAACAGGAAATAATATTTATTTGACAAATAAATATTGTTTTTTGCTTAAATTCAGTATTAAAGCAGCCACCTACCTTCGTCTTGACAGTTTGAACATTTTATTATGAACATATTTATTTAATTCAAAATATATTATACTGCTATCATAAAACAGGAAAAATTGTTTATTTGACAAATAAATATTGTTTTTGTAAATTCAATATTAAAGCAGCAATTCAATTGAGCATTTAATTTAAGCGAAAACCAATGATTATTTTTCAAATAAACATTTTTTTCTGTTTTCTGAGAGCAGTAAAATGTATTTTGAATTAAATAAATTACTTGAATTCTTCTTTTTATGACAGTAAATTTAATCCAACAAAATTTTTTTGGACATCCTGTATAAATAATAATTATATTAATGGTTATATTACTAAATAGAGAACTGAATTACCTTCCAAATGAGCTATCACACGACCTCTATTCCCATTTAAAAAATCATCGATGACGTCATCACGCCCAGATGGGTGACGTCACTAGTATGATATATATGCCAAAAAGTCGTAATTTACAAACAAAACTTGACCTGTTTCGGGATTTTTTTCCAAAATCGTTCATTCTCAAGAAAATGAATTTATTCCAACCTTTACGTGCTCACTGTATATATTATGTAGCTTGGGCATTCTCGGCGCTTTTTTATACTTGTTAAATATACATACGTTTTTGGTAACCATGTTGTTTAGTTTTTATATGTACATGAATGCGAAAATGTGAATTTCAAATAAATTTTGCAACACATTTTTAAACTTTTGAACGCTTTATTAATTTTTTAATTGTTATTTATACCTTCAAAAATTATAATAAACATCAAAAAATCATATTGATTAATATATACATCGTTATTGGGCGTCAACGCCCTTCGCTAGGGATCTATGGAGGAGTATCATCAAGCCGCAAGCCCTTATCCCTTGCCGTACTGCTCTTCCATAGGCCGATAAGACATCGGTTTATTCCAGACCAAGTCGTAGATTCTATTGAATTTTATACTACGACGTTGGCCTTTTTATTAATTTCAAATGACCCGGCTGGGGCTCGAAACTCGATCGCAAATCCACTAAACTTGTCGATCGACTGCGCCTCAGCCAACTGAGCCATCTAGATCGCCTCATATTGACTTATAAAAACTAAAAACATGGTAAAAAACAGAAAACAATAATTTAAAATCAAATTCGCCCAAATACTTATCCGGAACGGACGCAAAAAGGTTTGAAGTTTAATTTAGGCACTTGGTAACCTCAAATATAATATTTTTACTGGTGCTTTTGGTCCTTAAAAATCGCAATTTTTCATTTTTTCAATTTTAAATTGCTTATAACTCGAACACGATCAACAAATACGTGCAAGGCGCTCATTATTATTACTTAAAAATAGCAGCTTAGTAATCAAATATGACAAAAATTTCTTCAGGATCTTGTAAGGGGGGCTTTAAACTTTGATTTAGTCACTTTCTGACTTTCATAGTAATAACTTTTAACCAAAATATTAAGCCTTAAATATCGCCATTTTTCGTTTTTTTCAATTTTAAAATGCTTTTACCTCGAAAACGATCAACTTTAGAGAAAAATTACAAGAGACCTTTTTTGTTTAGAATGGTCCAAGAAACCTAAAAAAATTGCCCGGATCCAAAATATTTATTTTTGCAATTTGTTGAAAAAAAATTGTTTAAACAAATTGGGAACACTTTTCGCGTGGGCGACTTCTTGAACCTTATTCTGGGGTGTCTCACGAATGTGACTATGCAAAAAATCTAATGGGGATATTTTTTCTAACGAAGAGACAAACAACCCTGTCACTTTTCCTATGTAAAAGTGGTTTCACATAAATTGGCTAAAACTTTGCAGAAAGGTAGCTTTAGTGATGCTGATCAATAGATCTCATTTCCTCAAGACTCAGAAATCAATTGTTTTGGATTTACAAAGTTCAGAATATATTTGAAAAATATACATTGTGTTAGTAAGTAAGTGCGACCAACTTTAGGGGCTCATTTTATATGAAAAAATAGTGATAGTTTGCTGTATAAAAGTATACCCGCAAATGCATTGTTTTTCAAGATGCGGGGTGTTAAATTTTTTTTTACAAATTGACAGTTTATTTACTGCTCTGCAATTGAGACATACAAAAGAAATTTGGTGGATTTTGAAATTTTATATCTATTTACCTATTTAAAGAAAAATATGGTACGCCCTGAGGCATTTGACAGGTTTTTGGAATTCGTCGTATAATTTTTGATTAAAATCATTCCGACTATTTTTTCATCTGAGTCGCCATGTTTATACAACTTCGTAACGTTTATTTTTCATTTCTCAAAGACATTATTAAAGACTATCTAATTCGATATCATTAAATTAAAACACTAGTTAATTTTAGAGCTAAAAAAATGTTCAAAATAACCCCCAAAAACGTAATACAACTGATACAAGATTCAATTCTTAGCCTCATTGGTTGTTGTATTCGTGCAAATAATTGTGGCGTATTATTGCTCATTTATTCATGTAAAAGTGGTTTCAGTTAAATTGGCTGAAACTTTAGTAATGCTGATCAAAAGATTTCATTGCCTCAAGATTCAGAAATTAATTGATTTTGAGTTATAGAGCTTCAATATGTCGGTTTTATAGTCCATTAAATAGTCCATTTTGACCTATCAGAAATATTTTGTGCGGATCAAGGGACGTCCAATATCTATCTTATATAGTAATATGTCAGATACATCTTTTGCGGCATCAATGGAAATATAGTCGGTTCTCTAAACTAAGACACAACTGGCTAGTGATTTTAGTAAATAATTTTGCCAATTTGGTAAAATTGGCAAAAAAATTAATAAGTAGTTAATAATTACTAAAAAGTTAGTAATTTTGCCAATTTTGGCAAAATTGGCCAAAAACAAAAAAATTACCGACTAAAATCACTAGCCAGTTGTGTCTGAGTTTAGCGAACCGACTATAGCTAAGAAATGTAGTTCTTGACTGGGCAATTACTGAAGATACTTTTTTTATTGGGAGTAAGCCACAGTTTTACTGTAAAATTTAGTTATTTGACGTTTCGATTTCTATTTTTGAAATGGTCATCAAAGTACAAAACATTAATTAATTTAACAAGTTTAGGTATTTTTTGTTGCTTATAAAATAAATTACTTAACTCGCAGTCTACAATATTTCTTCATTGAACTACACTGCTTGCTTCGACAAAGATTAATTAGTCAGCGTCTTTTATAATCAACCAAGATGGAAGTTTTCGTTCTTGTCTTATATTGGAGGAAAGGAACATCCACAGCACTTATCTTTAAGGGAGACATTTTGTAGACTGGTTTTCAATTAAATTACATCAAGCCGCTGCTCAAGCACCATTATACAACTATTATTTATTTACCAATAAAGCAATTTACAATAGTTTATGCAGAAGTAAGTAAAAACACAAGTTTTAGTTTTGTTTTTTATCCAAATTAGAATAAAATATCAGGCAACTGTCACATTTGTCTCAAGTTGCATGCAGTAATTCTGGACATACCTAAAACACAAGAATAAGAATACGCCACGACTGAAGGAGACAGATCTTATAGAACCACACAGGTACGTGTCTATTCGTGGTACTGCCGTGTACCACTACTACAAGTCGGTATAATATGAGGCCATGAGAGCCAGAGTGGCCTAACTGCTTTTAGCATTACTTTACATAATCAAAGGAAATGATCAGACGCAAACAATGTCGGATTGTTTTAGTAGTTTTATGTTGACCAAGGATCATTATTGATCAACATCCAAGGCAACCAAGTGACGTCATATAATGTCGAGGAAACGTCAGCTTTGGTTGAATATATACACGTGTTTGAACATTACGTCATATATACGTCTTTTGTAAGTGATTTTAAATACGTAAGATTATTGACGTTAAACACGTTTAAAAAATGGTATTTCAGACAGCCAAATCTGACGTCACAAAATTGGGAGGAGCTTAAAAAGGGTGTTTGTACTGACTCCAAACAATTTCGTTTATAACGTTGTTCATAAGAAATTTCTCATTTATTGTTTACGTGGTTTGTGTCTTGTGTGATAAAATAAGACTTTTCATTTAGATATTTAGTTGAAAAAACGTGTTAATTGAGAGATTTTTATTCGTTTTTGCTCAGTGAGTTAGTTTAATGCAGTAATTCTTCTTGTCAACTATTTGAGGTTATGTTTATTTTCTGTTAATGAAATAATTATATGTTATCGAGTTTAATTAAATTAATTTTTAGCCTACATTTTCATATTACCTATTTTCTATACTATTTTGAAACATCTGGAAGAGGTCACTTTTCGAAAGTATTAAAGACTTGATTTTACCGACGGCGACGTGTAAAAGTCATCTTTTTGACGTTTGAAATTCGTCACAATCTCGACGTGAAAAAAACGTAGGTACAATGACGTTTTAAAATCGTCACAATTATGACGTCAAATCGATGAGACAAATACACGTGATTTTCAACGTCAGTACTAAGTCATAGAAACACGTCAATTGGTTATTTTTATGACGTGTTGTCTACGTTATAATAACGTCGTTTGGTTGCCTGGGATACAATTATTAAAACAATCGGACATTGATGGTTTCTGATCATTTTCTTTGATTATGTAAAGTAATGTTAAAATCAGTTAGGCCACTCTGGTTCTCATGGCCTCATATACGTTAATATTATCTGCCGTTTTCTGACTTCCAATTGCCACTTGGTCCGGTCGTTTCATAGGTTCTCTTATGTGTCTTTCTCACATCTTTGTCTTATTTCTTCTTTGCAACTTGTTCTCGGTGTTCCTGATTTTCTCTTGCCTTCAACTTGCTATTTTAACATTTCCTTTGGAAAGATTTCCCATTCAAGATTTCCTTTGGAATTCATTGTTCATTTATTTTTATATACGATCGAACCATGTTGTTTTGTTGATAAGTTATTCATTGTTAATCCTATCTCATCCAAATGTTCTTGTCGCTCTTCTCCAAAAATCCATTCCCGCTGCTCTCAGCGTTATAAATTTTCTTTGTTTCAGTGGCCATACCTCACAACTGTACAAAATGATATTTTCCATTTTCCACTATAGTTTCATATTATCTATTTTTATTTTTTTGGACAATAGTGGTGGAAGTGCACTATAGTCAACATGAGATCAAGTCAATTTTGGGCCCACATGGTACCTGTAGCATAATAGGTACATGGAATATTTTGTATTACATCCATGTTTAAGTTCACATATTTTATCTATGTTTCCATAACGGATCAATTTTGAAGGGTTTTTAGCCATATAATTTTGTATTTTGGTGGTTAGCGTGTTAGATCACGTAAGCACTGATGATGATCGGTCATCCGATCGAAAACTAAGTTCTGTGATGTAGCCCTTTTCAGGGATTTTAACAAATATACCTTTTATAAAGGATTTTAGTCGTTTTTGTAATGTATGGTATACAGCCAACACTACAGGGAAACTTTTCCCCGTGGATATTCTTAATAGTTTTTTGAAATGTTCGATTTATTCGTCTAGTCCTAGTTGCAACATATAGGGGGTCCCGTGGGCAATTCTAGCTCGTCATGATTTGATGGTGGTATTATAGGTTTTTTGGTTTGCTGAATCCAATGGAAGTGGTCTGGAAGCCCAAAATTTTGGGCACCATATTTAATATGGTGCGTTTAATTGTTATTAACAAATTATGGTAATTTTTAAGGTATTTTTCAGGTATTATTAAAAACCCTTTAAATAAATTGATAGTATTATGGTCTTCTCTGGTGTATTTTTGGTCGCTGAATTGAATGCGACTAGTCGCGATTACTCAAAATATATTTTTATTGTGTTAATAACAAAATAATTGTTTATTCGCCGATAAGCTCGAAATAATGCGCTAACTACAGCAAGTTTGTAGTCTATTTCATGGTATTTTTATACGCTAAATCGATTGCCACTACTCGTTATAGCTTAAACCCTGCTCCGACTTTGTTATTAATAAATTATTGCAAAAATAACGGTTTATAGTATGTTTACTCACGGTTTTTGCTCTAAATGGAAAAAAGAACCATTTGGATTGACATGAAATTTGGCGCGCACGTAGCTAACATGTCAAACAAAACAAGTGATATTACCTATTACCCTGGGGGTGAGTTTCACCCCTTTTCGGGGGTGAAAAAGAGACCTTTAAAATAAGTCCGGAAGTGGATATACTGATTAGTTCTTAGCACCTTTTGTTGTATACAATTTTTTCATTTAGTCAATACTTTTCGAGTTATTTTCGAGTGAATATGTTCATTTTTCAACAAAAAAACCCACGTTTTTAGACGGTTTTTCGCAAATAATTCAAAAAGTAAGTATGTTTTCAAAAATTTTCTTAGCGAAAATATAGACCATAAAAAAGTGAAGAAAGTGGTGTGAGGTCCGTAGACCCAGTAGAAGCGGAGTTATAGATAATGAACAACAGGTTCATATTTGTCAAATTCCCAGTCGAATATTTCAACATAAAATAACCAACAAATGAAGCACTTTTTGAGGGAAACTCATTAAAACTTTTTTAAAGCTTGTAAGCAAACTTTATTCTTGTTTTTTGAAAAAGTATTTAGTATCAAAAATAATAAAGTTAACCCCTTTTTTTTGGTAAAAAAAAAACGGGAAAATCACCTCTTAATTAGCATCTCAAATGAAATTAATCGTTAGTTACCGCTTCACAAGTTCCTTTACTTATGTTATATTTATATGATCTGTAAGTTTCATCAGTTTGAAAGTGCTTATAAAACAACCAAAAACTAGTTTTTAATGATTTTCTTCAATAATTTGAAAACAAGACTATTGTTCTTTCATGTGGTTTTCACAGAATTTCTATATAATTATTATTTTCTGAACAATAACATTACAGAAAAAGCTCTTTGGGATAAACAAATTAAATAAAATTTAAACTAATTGACGAATCGTCTTAAAATTTTTTTGTGCAGTATATGGACTCTTTGACTCAACTTTTTGTGAAATATAAAAGTCGTAAGGTCACTTTCGCGAAAGTTATAGCAAATTTTTTATTTTAGAAATTTTAGTTTTATTTTGCAATTTTCGAAGCAACAAATCGGACCAAAATTAAAAAACTGCCGTTTTAAACATTGGGTCATCTACTAAAAGAAGAATACTATAAATAAGATATTTAATGATTATATTTTTACCTGTAGCGATTTAAACGAAAAAACTGCCATTTTTGACGCTTATTTGTTAATAACTAAAATTCCCGTCCGAACTGTGACGGGCATTTTTGTATGTATAATGTATTAGGTATATAGTACCCAAAAAACCCATTTGCAGCCTGGCTGCTCAAGTGTCCCGACAAAAACCTTATTTCCCTGGAGTATTGAGGAATTGTGACTTTGAATGTTGAAAAGTAGTTTTTAAAAATTAATTTATTTGAAAATATGAAATAATAACAACAGAAGTATTGTTGACCAACTTTATCGTTGATGTCTGCTAATAACGGAAACAGGTTGTTGGCTCCTTATGTTTAATTCTGGCACAATGCTAACATATATTTTTTTATATTGGAGTATAATGGCTTGTCAGTATGAATTATATTCTTAATTAATTCTTGGCCCAACCGCAACAAATATATTGTATAAAATGCAAACTAGTTTTCTTTTTCAAACTAGATTTTAGTAGATAAAAAATACTGGCAATGGCCATCGATTACTTTTTCCTTGTGTCGTGACGTGATTGCCTTTGCTATATTACGGTAGTTTAAGATACATACTGTCCGATTTATGAATATTTTCCTCATCACTTATTTTGTCATCGATATGTTCTGTCAATAAAAAAATCCATTGTTGTTTTCGTCCATTTTACAACATTCAAATTAGTCTGGGCTGATTATCGGAGAATAGGCCATTTTTGGGAAAAGTTATTTACCAGCAATTTTTTTGCTGGAATTGAATCTTATGATTTTATATATTAATAATATAGGTATGCAAAGTCCGCAGATAGTGTGCTACTTTTTTTATAAACAAAATGGCGCCCGAAAATCGTGTTTTTTTCAATTTTTCTCTATAACTCCAAAGATTTTAACTTTAAACCAAAAATACTCAAATAAAAATTCACCACAATTAAATTCTGCATAAATACATGTTTTTTCCGATTTACTTCGACGAAAACTTTCACCGGAAAAGGCGGGTTTTTCCAACAAAATCCTGAATTTTCAACTAAACTTTTAGATAAGTAATTGTTAATAAATAATTAAATAACTTGGTAATGTAAAAGCTCTTTTTGTATAGATTACAATTCCAGAAGCCGATGGAAATTGAATGAACAGTTTAGCAACAATTGAATTGTTAATTAAAAATTTACGGTCGCTATAATAACGACAATAATTATGATGCATAAGAATAGTTATGATTTTGTCATAAAAAGACACTGTATCTATCTAATGTACTTTACAGAATTGAAATTGGACTATTTAAGCGGCCTCAGGAATATTTTAAAATTATAAACAATTTTTTGGCTTATAAACAAATAGAATATCTCGGGAAATATTAAACTAAATTAAATTGTAAAAACGGTATTCGAAAAACAGCGGCAGGACGCTTCTTTAAAAGAAAAAACGTTTAATTATGATGAGTAGTTCCTGACATACAACCGGTCAAAGTTGACCGGAATTTACGGCAAAGATATAAGCAATAGGATCATAATTTTCAAACCATCACCTTTTTATTTTTATCCTCTTTCTCCACACCAATTTTCATATCCTTAAAATGCTCATAACATATATTATTATAATAAAAACTATCGATAATACGTGTGAAAATTGCCAAAAATAGCAAAATTCCAATCAAAAATTAGGTTGGACAAAATGTAACCCTCAAAGTTCAAAATCGGTATACGTTAAAAAAATGCATTTTCTCGGCTTCCTAGGGAGCAATTTCCTTCATTCTTTTTTTGTTCCCTAGTAACTCGAGTAGAGCCATCGAACTAACGCATTATTAAATGTCAGACTTGCTTTTGTTTTGCTACAATCAATTAATTAATTTATTGTACCACAAAATTTTAATTTGTTTAAATAAAAATTGTTTAAATAATTATACAGCTTTCAAATGAGAATATTTATGTTTTAACTTTAAAAGCTACAGTTGTAGTAAATTTATCTAAAAAAAAGCCTACAACTGGAAAAAATATGTAGTTTTCTGTTCTTATAAATAAATTAATATATTATAACAAAACAAAGGCAAGTTTGACATTTAATAATGAGTTAGTTCGATGGCTCTACTCGAGTTATTAGGGAGCAAAAAAAGAATGAAGGAAATTGCTCCATGGGAAGCCGAGAAAATGCATTTTTTTAACGTATACCGATTTTGAACTTTGAGGGTTACATTTTCTCCAACCTAATTTTTGATTGGAATTTTGCTATTTTTGGCAATTTTCACACGTATTATCGATAGTTTTTATTATAATAATATATGTTATGAGCATTTTAAAGATATGAAAATTGGTGTGCAGAAAGAGGACAAAAATAAAAAGGTGATGGTTTGAAAATTATGATCCTATTGTTTATATGTTTGTCGTAAATTCCCGTCAACTTTCACCGGTTGTATCTCAGGAACGACTTATCGTAATTAAAGGTTTTTCTTTTAAAAGAAGCGTTCTACATCTGCTTTTCGAATACTGTTTTCACAATTTAATCTAGTTTAATATTTCCCGAGATATTCTATTTGTTTATAAGCCAAAAAATTGTTTATAACTTTAAAATATTCCTGAGGCCGTCCAAATAGTCCAATTTCAATTCTTTAAAGTACATTAGATAGGTATAGTGTCTTTTTATGACAAAAATATAATTATTCTTATGCGTTATAATTATTGTCGTTATTATAGCGACCGTAAATTTTTAATTAACAATTTAATTGTTGCTAAACTGTTCATTCAATTTACATTGGCTTCTGGAATTATAATCTATACGAAAAGGGCTTTTAAATTACCAAGTTATTTAATTATTGATTAACAATTACATATCTAAAATTTTAGTTGAAAATTAAAGATTTTGTTGGAAAAGCCCGCTTTTTCCGGGGAAAGTTTTCGTCGAAGTGAATCGGAAAAAACACGTCTCTATGCAGAATTTAATTGCGGTGAATTTTTATTTGAGTGATTTTGGTTTAAAGTTAAAATTTTTGGAATTATAGAGCAAAAATTGAAAAAAACACGATTTTCGGGCGCCATTTTGTTTATAAAAAAAGTAGCACACTATCTGCGGACTTTGCATACCTATATTATTAATATATACAATCATAAGATTCGATTTCAGCAAAAAAATTGCTGGTAAATAACTTTTCCTTGTATTTTGCTAATTAGCCCAGAGTAAATTTGAAAACCTTACATGATTCATGTCTGGCTGTCTGTCTGTAAACACAATTCCTTTATCATTACAACAGATAAAATGACAAATGACATGTCGAATGTGAGCTTATAATCCAATGATGGTATTGAGTGTGAGAAATTTGACCTTGGATTTCTGGTTCCAAAGTTGAAACTAAAAGTACTGTTTTAAAGTCACTGTAACCGGAAGTATTGTTTTAAAGTCGCGAATTAGTACAAGTGATATATTATGCGACGCAAACGACACAAGCGTGGAGAGAATAAATATATACTTCCGGTTAAAAAGTTGTAACCAAAAGTGCCGTATTATATGTAGTCACACAAATAGTACATCGTGATATTTATATGAATCGACGCGTATTTAAAAGTCGAGCTTGATTATTTAGTCCCGGTTTGATGTCATTTCCGGATAAAAAGTTATGAGCAAGTTATGGTATAAAGCAAGTACCAAGAGAAAAAAGTGGCATCTACCAGATGAAGATAACTATAGAAAACTGAAGAAAGATAAACTCCCAATATACTAAAGGGCGAAATATAACCCACAACACAGGCAATTATCAAGAAGAAACAACAAAGGAAGAAGTGACGAACGGCTGGCCCCTAATTGCTCAAGATTCCATAGAGTTCCATATGCGAAGCATAGCGGGTTAGTCGATAACTTAAAACTCCCAATTTGTAAATGTGCCAATAACCACAGACATAATTCTTCTTCTTCTTCGTAGCCTCCACGTTTGGACATAGGCATCCCCTAACTCTTTCCATCGGTCTCTATCCTGAGCAACATATTTCCAATTTGTTTCGGCTACTCTTTTAATATCATCAACCTATCTCATCTGTGGTTTTCCTATTGGTAGTTTACCTTCGTAAGATCTCCAATTTTTGTTTTGTAGCATTCCAACGTTGGTCTTTTCGTCTAGCAGTGTGGCCTGTGAAGCTACATTTAAGTTCGGCAATTTTTAAACGCTTTTCTTTACTTCAATAGTTTGTATCAAATCTTTAGAGGTTAATTTGACTGACTTTTCTTCAATGCAAATGAATAAAAATTTGCAGACATAGGTATGCATTCGCGGGAACAATACACGACTAGTCAATATTTTTTTTATGGAAATTACTTAAATTCTCTTGTTTTTTATAATGTAGAAACTTGAAACTTTTACGGATTGTAGCTAATGATATAAACTATACATAATGTCACTTTTTACGTTAATTATTTACGTTATGCTTCATAAATGAACAATAAAGTTTCAAATTTTGAACCCTCATATAAATATTTGTTTATATATAAATCGGCGTTTATTCGTGTCAAATTTCAATACGATACGAAACAAAAATTCAACCAAAACTCGAATTCAAAAAATTTGTATTTTTATCGTAGTCTTAGAAAAACCACCGGTAGAGACGTTTTGTGCTACAATTAACATTAGAATTCGTTTTGTCGTATTAATTAATTAAACACTTTTCTTTAGTTCAATTGTTTGGGTCAAATCTTTGGACGTTAATTTGACTGCCTTTTCTTCAACGCAAATGACTAAAATTTGCAGATATATGCATTCGCGGGAACAATACACGTATAATCAATAACAAATTTTTTGTTTATTAATTGTTTAAATAAAAAAACGATTTTAACGGAAAATGCTTCAATTCGCTTGTTTTTTACAATGAAGAAACTTGAAACTTTTACAGATTGAAGCTAATTATATGAATTATACATAATTTCACTTTTTAAGTTAATTGTTTACGTTATGCTTCATAAATAAACAATAAAGTTTCAAATGTTTTGCCGATTCCGTCCACTTTTCATGTTTGTACATCATATGTTTTATACATATTTTAATAAAAAGGACGATATATTTTAATGTTTAAAAAGTGTAAGACTAAAAAGTAAAAAATAAAAATATGAAAAAAATATATTTAAAAAACGCTTTTTTTTAGTTACGAGTGACTAAAATTATACATATAAAAAAAATCAACTAAAATGCAAAAAATAAAAAAAACATTGAAAAAATCTAACACATTCGTTA
Organism: Diabrotica virgifera virgifera; assembly: GCF_917563875.1. Taxonomy (NCBI): domain Eukaryota; kingdom Metazoa; phylum Arthropoda; class Insecta; order Coleoptera; family Chrysomelidae; genus Diabrotica; species Diabrotica virgifera. The sequence goes on along the minus strand of NC_065443.1, from coordinate 301,135,290 downwards.
AAGAAAAGCGTGGTGCGAAAACCGTTTATTCTATGAAGACGCGCCATGCATTTCTTTGACGAATGTGTTTTTTCAATTTTTTTTATTTCTTGCTTTTTAGTTGATATTTTTATATGATGTTTAATTTTAGTTACTCGTAACTAAAGAAAATCGTTTCTTAAAAATATTTTTTTCATATTTTTTTATTCTTGTTATATCCTCGACTTTTGATCTTACCCCGCCATTCCTCTTTTTATCTGACAGTCGTATATCTAACATTTCTCTTTTCATTGCTCGTTCTGTTGTGGCTATGTTATTGATATTTGCCTTGGTTAGGGCCCAGGTTTGACATCCATACATCATGCTATGAAGGATGCGCTGGTTGAAACACTTTTGCTCACAGACATAATTACTTAACGAATATTTCACTAAAGATAGATTACACTAGATCATTTAATGAGAAATAAAGTAGTGAAGAATTAGAATTAAAAGAATTTTATTAAAAACGCCAAAATATATTGAAAAGTGATAAAAATACCAAATAAAATACGTTCCCCATCTATAAGTACAGTTATTACATTTAAGTTTGTATAACTTTTCTATAATATTGCAATATTAAAGGAAAGTATGAATTATATTCTTGCTGGTATACAATAAATACTGGAGTTTATTTTCTTGTTTCCAGAAACGCCTTCGCCCAAATTTCGTTATACATATTATATTTACCGCCATATTGTTTCATCCCGTTTATCTGTACTAAATTCCCATAAACGTACACCGGTTACCTTCGCGTTTTGTGCTCAATTCTCATTTTAAAATTCAAATAAATAGTGACAGAAGTTATATATTGCACAGGAGCTATAAAACTTCATATTCATATATGTTGGAGATGCTTTTGCCAGCAACGTGACATAAATTTGGAGGATATGAGTCTAAACTATTTGTGTCTTTGAGATGTTTGCTAAATATACAGTATGGTGCAAATGAAAGGAATAATTTTTATTCTCTAACTTAAAATATATGAACAAAGAAAGTTTTTGCCAAAAAAGTGTTATTTCAAAGGACACAAGGCATGTGTTTTTATTTTGCAATAAACAAATGTATTTATTTATATCAAAATGTACTAAAAATTAATATTTGTCAATCATTATCAAAGGTCATTGGAATGTCCAATCAGAGCAAACTATCCACTGACCTGCTCGTAGCACCAAAAAAATGTGTACTTAAAAAAATTCCTGACGCCGTAGTGGTCAGCCGATTTTAATTTTGAAAATTGCAAATGAAAGGTACGGTATTCTTCTATAAGTAAAAAAAAATTAAACTTGCTGTCTGCTTTATATTCAGTGCTGCAAGATTTTGAAAAAATTAATTTTTCTTGCGAAAGCTGGATTGAAAAATTTATTTTGCAAAATCTATTTAACCGATCCTAGTGAAATTTACAGTATTATTTTCTTATGTCATATAGTTTTTTTTTTTGGTAAAACATGAAGGTCCTAAGTTTCGCATAAATGGTTGAAAAACGTAAAATGCGAATACTTGTTTTTTTTATCGTTTTTTCGCAATTATTGCTATTTTGCGACAAGGGTGACAATTTTAAAAAATTTTAATGAACTCTGTATTGTAGGAAATTTAATTGCAAAACTTTTATATTAGTACAACTTTTCTCAGAAATGAATACTTTCAAAGTTATAATCAAAAAACGAAGACAAAAATCGAATTTTTCCTTCATTTTTTGACATTTTGATTATTTAAACAATGTTCCGGACCTTTTTGAGTGGGGGGATAACTCAAATATTATTATATAAGTTATTTTAAAGCAATTTCTGCAAAAAAATATGAGTCACCTCTCAACGTCCAAATGTACTAATATTTTTAAAGATGCGCCCTGGTCTATTTGTGGAAGTATTGAATGCAAAAGCAGAGCGGCCGCTAACAGTTTGATCGCCCGCGTGCAATTCCAATTATGCCGCCCCCTCTTCAACTATAACTATATGGACTGGACTTTCACAAAGACCCTTAGTTTTCTTACATACATACATATTATGCTTTTTGCTGTGGGTTTTAAAGAGCCGCTTGAATTGACATGAAATTTGGTACACACATAGCTAACAATGCTAATATGTCAAAGAAAAAAGGGATATAGTGCCGATGTTGCTTTTGCCCTGGAGGTGGGTTTTCAGCCCTTCTCGGAGGTGAAAAAACATCAGTTCAAAATAAGTCCGCCATTGGGTAAACTGATTAATTCTAAGCAACTTTTGTTCTAAGTAAAAGCTTTTCCAGTTATTTGCGAGTGAATGTTCATTTTTCAACAAGAAAAACATGTTCTTCGACGGATTTACACAAATAACTCAAAAAATAATTATTTTTTCGAAAAAATATTCATACCAAAAATATAGCTTAGAAAAATGTGAAAAAAAATGGTGTATATACTGAGTCTGTAGACCCAGTAGAAGCAGAGTTATAGCTAATGAAAAGTAGGTTGTTATCAGTCAAATTTCAAATTAAATATTTCAATGAGTTGTGGTTTATTTTTTGACAAATTTGACGAATAAGATATTACTTTTCATTAGCTACAACAACTCTGCTTCTGGTAGGTCTACACTACAGGCTTCGAGGCTTCATATATAGGTACACCATTTTTTTAAGTTTTTTATAAGCTATATTTTTGCTAAGAATATTTTTTTGGATAATATACTTACTTTTTGAGTTATTTACCATGAACTGTTGAATAGAAATGCATTTTTGTTTGTTGAAACATGAACATATTCACTCACAAATAACTCGAAGAGTATTGTTTTGTAAAAAAAGCCCGTAAAACAAAAGTTCTTTAGAATTGTCCATTTTATCCAATTACGGACTTATTTTGAAGGTATCTTTTTTCACCCTCTAGAAGGTGTGAAACCGTGAAACTCACTTTCAGAAAAAAAATCACGCATCGGCACAATATCACTTTTTTCTTGGACATGTTAGCCATGTGTATGCCGATATGCCAAATTTCATGTCAATCCCAGTGGTTCTTCAAAATTTGGAGCAAAAACCGAGTAAATGGACCATAATATTAGTTCAGAGAAATAAGGAAAAAAATATCCTGTTGGTGACACAACCCTCTCCAGGCCGAAACTAAATTTTTTGAGTAGTATGGACATGTATAATAATAACCTATATGTTTCCTGCAGCCGATTTTGATGATATACATAGTTATAAACAAATGAAGATCAAAAAACGGTAAATTTTCGCTTTTTTCGTCTATTACTAAAAAAATAGGCATTTTGCACAAGTTTGAGAGTAAGAAACTCATAAACCATATAAAAAACTTCAATATGGCGTTCGCTTAATATGTCTATCCTTACCTATTGGTTGCTTAGAAAATTGCAAAATAAATCATAAATTTTGAGTTTTTATAAATATTCATAACTTATGTAAAAAATTAACTTAGAACCTTCTTATTACACCGAATGCTGAGACTTATGGTGCTTAATTTATACCCTAAATTTCAAAGCAATTGGTCAAATAGTTTAAAAGTTATTTAATTTGTTTATCCCAAATTATTTCTTTTTGCAACACTACATATAATTCAGAAAATTATGAAGTTACAGTAATACTTTGGATAGTTTATGAAAGAAGAAGATTTACAGTATTAATTTAATTAAAAAAAGATACAAAAAATATTTATAAATATGCCAAAATTATTTTGCAAAAACATGTAAATTAAAAAAATGGGGGGGGGGGGGGCTAACTTTGTCCCTAATTGTCCTAGGACAGTTGTTTTTCTTTCTAAATGTGTATAAAAATTCAGTCTTTCTAAATATGAAAAATAATTTTTCTACGGGTAGCGGTTAAAAAGTTATTCTAATTGTTTATAAGTAAGCAAAAAATCGACATATTTTTGCAAAATAATTTAACACTGTTTAAAATTATTTTGTCATTTATTTTAAATTAAGGTAATAGTATAAATGTTCTTCTTTCATAAACTGTCCGAAGTATTATTGTAGCCTCATAATTTTCTGACTTATGGTGTTGCAAAAAAATGAATTTGGGAAAAACAAATTAAATAACTTTAAATAACAAGAGACAAGAAGTATCAGCATTCCGTGTAATAAGATGGTTCTAAGTTAATTTTTACATAAGTTATGAATATTTATAAAAACTGAAAATTTATGATTTATTTTGCAATTTTCTAAGCAACCAATAAGGATAGACATATTCAGCGAACGCCATATTGAAGTTTTTATACGATTTATGAGTTTCTTACTCTCAAATTTGTTTAAAGTGCTTAAATTTTTGGTAATAGACGAAAAAGCGAAAATTTAGCGTTTTTTGATCTTCATTTGTTTATAACTATGTATATCATCAAAATCAGCTGCAGGAAACATATAGGTTAATAATGTAGATGTCCATACTACTCAAAAAATTTGGTTTCGGCCTGGAGGGGGATGTCACAAGAAAAATCTTATTTCTCTGGACTATATCTATGATTCGAAATTGTGAGGTTTTGCAATATTTTACCGTGAGTGAATGGACTAATATTATATTCTTAAATAGTACAAATTGTTATAAAATTATTTAAATGTTTGCTTGTTTTGAAAATATGTACATTGAAAAAAGGTGCCAATTTTTTTATAATTAAAATTTGAAAAATAAAATAACTCAATAATTTTATAATTAAAAAATGTTTTTGATCAAAACGATTTAAACGATAAAAAGAAAAACAGCTTTAAAATTTAATAAATTTGCTTTAGTTTTAACTTCGCGAATAATTTGCTTTATCAAAATGGATTTTATTTCGGTTAATGTAATTGAAGGGTGTAAAGTATTACATTTTTGACCTAATAAAAAATTTTAAAACTACATTAGTGATTTTATAAAACACTTACCTTACCACTGACCACTGTAAGATCCTTCAGTTTGATCTTTGATCGATGAATGAAGCTTCAGCTGCTTTAACACAATCACTCAATTCACAATCACAAAGAATTTTGTCTTTTTTAGAAATTTATAATTTACACTCTCATCCCGTATTCGTATCGTAATCGTAATACATCAACTTGATGCTTACTTGGTCTTGGTGGAAGTAATAGTAATCACGAAGCCACTCAAATAATGAAAATGAATGACCTAACAGAAAAACAGTTTAGGGACAAAAAGACAAGCTCAGCATCAATTAATAAAGCGATAAAAAAGTGTTTCATAGTAAATGAAATATAATATTCCCAAAGTTCTCGAAATTTATTACCTAAACAAATATGAGTAGGTATACATTAAGATAAAGTTAAGTGCTTGCTCTTTTGTTTATATCGCTGGTTCTGAATACATAGTTACATTTTTATGTTTAAACGTGCATATTCAGCTGGAATGAAATCGGACTAATAACTTACATCGACAGACTTTTGTAAATAAGCGATTATATTTCCAGTTAGTAATTCCTCTGACTCTATATTTAGTATATAAAAGAAATATACAAGATTTGTTGTAAAAAGAAAAGTAGTAATTTTGCTCTCTGTCGTTAATTGTTATACATATTTGTTTGATTTCTGATTTGGCGCCCCCAGGACATGGCGCCCTTGTGCGGTGCACGCCTTGCACGCCCGCTTACGGCGGGCCTGTACAAAAGTTGTTCAGTGTTTTATTGTTAGATAAAAGACCTTTCATCAAGTAACGGTCGAATCCATCAGCCATTCTTTAATAATTAAAAAACATTCGACAAACAATTCACTTAACCCAAAGTTACCACCCTCAGTGTCTCTAAACGCCACTTCTCAATATCTTATCTGCTCCTCAAGACAATCCCTTAAATCCCGACCAACCCACACGTTGTAGTAGTGCATTAAGTATTTAATTGATGGGAGACAGCAAGGCTCGGTTTATTAATTGGACACACTCCGTGCTTGTTTTGTTGTCCTCTTCCATCCTCTAATTGTGTCATAAACGGGAAGGTCGAGGCTGCCATTAGAAGCCTGTGTTTTTCTACACTCTAAAAATACCCCTCTGGAATTAGAATTTTAAGTAGCCATTCTTTATTCTAATAAACAAAGGGAAAGGAGTTACATATTTTATGTTTTTGTCTCTTGGGGATGGCGTTTCCCGAGGGGGAAGGTAAATGTTAATTTATGAAGTAACAAAAAGAAATGGGACAAGATCTGGATAACAAAAGACATAATATTAAACAAAGGAGTAAGTTTCACGATTAACTGAGCTTTTTGTTATTTTAATATGCAACAGTTTTAGACATCATAGAAATTTATCTGGGGGATATTAAAAATATTCTTTGAAGCGAATACTTCTTACCGCTCGGTTTGGAATTTTGACGGGACTGAAATCGTATTTGGCGCCATTCAAAAAACGTGACGCGAGTGGTAAAGTTGCAGTATAACGTACTATATACTTATTATTTTTTATTTATATTTCCAACAAGTTAAGTTTGTATTACAATAATATTTTTTAAAATAAAATTATATTATTTAAACAAATTATGTTATATTTAAATAATAATATTAATATATTAGGTTTGTTCTAGCATCAGTTTCAAACGGTTTGAAACCATCAGCGAATAGCGGACCAGCGTGAGTAGAGGGGATAGCACATAGCAGTGACTGGTGACTGTATTATGTTCTCTCACTGACCAACTGTTTGCTGACGGTTTCTGACTAGTTTGACTGTTTGCTAGAACAAACCTATTAGGTCTGGATCCCGCGTATGAAAAAAAAGTTGATTAATAGCAAGCTGAAAATTTGTTAATAGCTTAAGGGTGTCTAGTCGAATAAACTTTGATATATGGGAACACTGAAACAGGGGTAGTTTTAATTGTGGAACAGGTTAAAAATTTGGAACGGTCACAGCACGAAAACGGCACATTTATTTTGTCCGACAGAACAGACTTAAACTCTCCGAACAGAGATTAAACTCTCATGAAAAAAATCAGACTGCTATTTATTACCTGTCATAATTCCTGTCATTTGACATATTCTACATGTTCCACTCATTAAAACGCCCATTTGGTGATAAATAGCAGTCTGATTTTTGCATGAGAGTTTAATCTCTGTTCGAAGAGTTTAAGTCTGTTCTGTCGGACAAAATAAATGTGCCGTTTTCGTGCTGTGACCGTTCCAAATTTTTAACCTGTTCCACAATTAAAACTACCCCTGTTCCAGTGTTCACACATATCAAAGTTTATTCGACTAGACACCCTTAAGCTATTAGCAAATTTTCAGCTTGCTATTAATCAACTTTTTTTTCATACGCGGGATCCAGACCTATATTATAATGTTTGTATAACCTATCAACAAAGCATAATACCTAATAGGTGTTGTTTACATTTGAGTTTGACATATCCGTCAAACTAAATTTTGAATTACATATTAATAAAATGTAAATATCATTATTTTGATAGTTATAATTTAATTATTAGATAAAAAAATAAGATGTTAAAAAATACAATTTGAGTATAGTTTGAAAGGAATTAATTAACAGCTAACGTTAAAAAGGTTATATGTACACATAACCTTTTATATATAAAAGGCTATGTGTACATTTTTGTATGACGGACTCTCCCTTTAACGGGAGTAAACTGGACTCTTCTATTTTACTCCCGTTCAAACTCTTATTCTCTCTACTCTTACCTGTTCAAGCTGCCAATGGCATTGTAGGTGGCAATTTAAACATTGAATTTAAGCGAAAAGCAACGTTGATTTCTCAAATACATATTTTTTTCTGTTTTCTGACAGTAGTAAGATGTATTTTGCATTAAATAAATTATGTTCTTAAATTTTTTTGGGCACCCTGTATAAATAATTATGTGAATAAATGTAGAATTGAATAGCCTTTCAAATAAGCTATCACACAACCCCTATTCATCGGTTACGTTATCACTTCCAAGTGGATGGCGTCAATAGTATGATATACAGGGTAGCGAGAAAGGATATAAAACACGGTAATTTCTCGGAAACCGCTTAAATGATTTTTGTAAAGTTTTGTGAGTAAGGGTGTTCTAATGCGGCCGATATTATAGTGGTAATTACATTGTTGTCAAATCTTCCGTTTTTCTGAAAATCTAATGAACTTTCTTATTTTAAATAGAACACCCTATATATTTTTACGTTTGAAAGTCCTTAAGAAATACTGATTATTTTTCATGTTATATTCCCTATACCTAAATGTCATAATTTTGAAGTTATTGCTACATCTATTAAAAAGAAAAAATTTTAACAAATTATAAAAATCAATTTTTGGGTAGACATTATTTTAGGTTATTTGGATCATTGGAAACAAGAAAGGTCTTTTATAATGTTCCTCAAAAGTTAATCGTTTCCGACTTATAAACAATTTAAAACTGAAAGAAATCGAAAAATGACGATTTTCTAGGTTCAAAACACAAGTAAAAAATCATTTTAAAATTAGGAAGTACCAAAATTTAGGCTAAAACCTTTTTCTATCAGAACCCTGAAAGAATTTTTGGCATAGTTTATTCTAAAACATTGTTTTTTTTTTATTTTTAATGAAGCTCATATGAGAGGACGGGCGATCGGGCTGCATTAACAACTAACAAGTAATATTTTAAAATGAAATAAGACCAAATCACTTATCGGTATATGATACAATAAGGTTTGATCTTGAATTTAGGCACTTCGTAGCTTCAAAAATACTATTTTTTACTAGTTATTTTGAACCTAGAAAATCGTCATTTTTCGATTTCTTTCAGTTTTAAATTGTTTATAACTCTGAAACGATTAACTTTTGAGGGAAATTACAGAAGACCATTTTGTTCCCAATGATCAAAAGAATCCAAAATAATGTCTACCCGGGCCAAAAAAATTGATTTTCATAATTTGATAAAATTTTTTTTTTTTTTGATAAAAGTAGCAATATCTACGAAATTCTGGAGTTTGGGTAAAATAATCAGTATTTCTTAAGGACTTCAAAACGTAAAAAATATACAGGGTATTCCATTTAAAATAAGAAAGTTCATTAGATTTCCAGAAAAACGGAAGATTTCACAACAATGTAATTACTGCTATAATATCGGCCGCATTAGAACACCCTTACTCACCAAAATTTATAAAAATCGTTCAAACGGTTCCAGAAAAATTACCGTGTTTCCATACTTTCTCGCTACCCTGTATATACCAAAATATTATAATTTAAAATAAAAAATAGACCTTTTCGGGATTTTTCCTTAATTCTAAATCCTAAACAACTATATCCTTTAAAGTGTTCCGTGAAGTGCAAGCATACTTCTCACTAATGAAGTTTCAGCTCTCGACGAATACATTTTCTGTCTAAAATCCTGCTATTAAAACATAATTTTTCCTGTGTAAATTTTCCAGCCATTACCTTTATGATACAAACTATAACAATGTGTCGCAAATTTGCCGCGAGCTGTAAAATATTACTGTGCAACTCTGGAAGTTCGTAAATCATATTAAAAGAAGATGTTATGAGTAGAAATGCCTATTTTCTGAGAAACCCCAATAGCGTGTTTTATTTCTTTTCGTTTTAACAACCTTTAATCCACTGAGATAAGTATGGGCTGTTTTAACTTGATAAAAATGATGAAAATTTTATAGCATTTCAGATAAATAGTCCTGTCGCCGGGGGGTATGTACAATAACCTCCTTAATTCAGATTGACTTACCCAAGTTTTTTTAAATATTTTGATCCGTCGAACACGAATTTTTTGGGTAACAGTTGATCCGGATGTCGATAAAATTGTTATAAACAAAGAACTTGAGGAATTACATAATAGCGATTTTTCGCAAGACAAAATATTTTTTTGTATTTTTTGGACGATTCTAAACAAAATATGTTCCTACAAGTTTTTTACAATCACCCAAAAAATACAAAAAAAGTTTTGTTTTGCGAAAAATCGCTGTTATGTAATTCCTCAAGTTCTTTGTTTATAACAATCTTATCGACATCCGGATCAACTGTTACCCAAAAAATTCGTGTTCTACGGATCAAAATACATACCAAAAACCTGGGTAAGGCCATCTGAATTAAGGAGGCCGTTGTTTCAAAATTTTTTTTTTACAATTTTTTTGATTTCTCACAGAGTATCTAAGAATATAGCCGAACTTATATACTCCCTAAAACGACCCTCAGTTCAAACTGCAAGAGTCTCGTAGGCTTAATATTGTTCTTGCTCCTCAAGTCTAGCACGGTAAGTCTTGGTCTTGGTCTTGCTAAAATTAGGCGGTATTGGTCTTGGTCTTGGTCTTGCGAAAACGCAAGAACAAGACCAAGACTGCAAGACCAAGAACGATTTTGGGCAACACTAGATTGTGCATTTACTTAAAAAATATAGCACACAAAGATTCCGCAATAAGACATTTTCAGAATAATTTTAAAAGCGAGTTGTTTTCACTTCCGGTTCTTTTAACCCGGCACTGGTCGCTAGGTAGGTTGTTACGCGAGTGGTCGCGCGTGAGATTTTCTCTCACATATCCAACTTTTACCTTTCGTTACAAAACTTTTCAAAAAAGATGAGGTTTCATCAACGATAAAGCCATTTGCTTTAAAAAGACACGACGTTTTTCTGTTTTGTTATTATTATATTTATATAAAATGTGACGATTGATGCCGCCAATATTTAACATTGAAAAATATATGGTAAGTGACCATCTACAACTAACCCGTGAAACAGAATATAGGATTTTCATATCATCGACCACATCCACGGCGCATTTTATTACATCATAAAAGGATATTATTTTAGGTTTCAAGGGGAAAAATAAAATTAATTTTAATACACAGTTGGTGACACCGGTGGTCGCTTGATGAGAGAATCTCTCACATGAAGCGCACTGACTCAACGACATGGTGATACTAAGTAAACTGAGTGACTATTTGAGCGGACGAGTCTATTAGATTGTCGAGGGAGGATAATTAGGAGACTAGAAGGAACTACAGCGCGTATAATTTCCCAGAAAAAAAGCTGTGCGAAATTTTCTGAAACCGTGAGAGAAAATCTCATATAGCGACCACTGGCGGGTTAATACCAAATTATTGTTTATCCCAATTGTTTGTGTATTAACGAAATGAGCTCGGGCTTTTAAAGTGTAGAGAGCGTGTAATTGAATTGTCTATGGCGAGACCCTAAAGTTCACAAATCTCCATACACCTAATTTAGTGTATACCTTTTAACACGTTTAGAGCTCGTATTGGGTCCGCAATTAGATTCTGTTTAAGTTTAATGGGCCTTTGTCCCGTCGTTTATATTCAATAAACTTTAATCATAAAACCAGAGGCGTATAACGAGGGATCCCATTGCTATTATCTTTAAATTATTAATGTGACGGGTCTATTAGACGCCAGACTTACTGAAATTTGTGTTTAATATAAATAAAAATATATTCAAATAAATAACAAACAAAATTAACTTCACTAGTAATACGTAAAATAATGAAATCTCTGTACAACGAGGAGTTAAACAAGGATGCATTTTGTCGCCAACATTGTTCAATGTTTACTCGGACCAGTTATTTAAAGAGGCACTTGAGAGACAGCCGTATGGAATAAAAAACAACGAAGAACAACTACTTAATGTGATTAGATATGCAGACGGTACACTAATTCTCTCAGATAATATTGAAGGTCTCCAAATCCTGTTTGATCATATTCACGAGGTAGGAGATGAAACGGGCATTGAAATAAACTCAAACAAAACCAAATTTTTAGTGTTTAGTCGTGACCCACATTAGGGTGCATCGAAAAAGGCGAAAAAAATTTTTTTGCGATGGAAAAGTAATACCTCACAAAAGTTGCCCAATCACCTGTTAAGTATTTTGGTAAAATTTTTTCGAAATTGGAAAATATCTTCTGCCCCCCCCCAAAATTTTGAAAAAATGTTAACAGACGAAAAAATTTTTTTTTGCGATGGAAAAGTAATACCTCACAAAAGTTGCCCAATCAACTGTTAAGTATTTTGGTAAAATTTTTTCGAAATTGGAAAATATATTCTCAAAATATATATTTTGCAAAAATGTTAACAGACGAAAAAAAATTTTATTTCGAAACGAAAATGTAATAGCTCACAAAAGTTGCCTAACACACTATTTAGTATTTTAGTAAAATTGCGTTGAAATAAAAAGATATTTTCTGCCCCTCCACGGCAACTAAAAATTAGAAAAAATACATTAATATGCGAATTTCTTTTGTAAGGGAAATGTAATACCTTATAGAACTTGTGTAAATAAATTCGGTTTAATTTGGAAAATATTTTCTGGTTTCACAAGGCAATTAAAAAGCGGTTTTTAAATATGTTCTCCTAACAGCCGTATTACATCACCCTTAACGCCAGTATTTACGACTGTTTCGTCACATGCAATAGCTGGATTTGATACTTTCTGATATACCAGACAGCGGATACCCATATCCGAAATATTTGCACCCTGGCTCATGCACAAATGTTATGTGTTCTTCCACGATCGATTGACCATAAAACTTGGTACTGTTTTTTACTTGAGCTAAAGTTTTGTCTTTGCGTCGGTAACTTTCTTCTTTTACCGTTGTTCTCTCTGATTATATTTGTTTTTGTTTTCCCTATCAATCGAGCTTATCACCATTTTTCTGGGACCTCTTTGATTTAATAGAAATTCGCGCTCATCCAGAGGCACTTTTTGAGATTTGCTACAAAGATAATTAATCAGAGTGTCACATTTGCATGCTGCAAGATCGAAACGTGTAGTTTTACTTTTGTTCTTAAAGCATTGAATTTTATTTTTGTAAAATTCACTGTTTTGCTTGTTCTTAAATGGTTTCATAAGTTTCATATATTTATATTTGTCATAATAGGCTTTTAAAAGCTGAATAATTCTTGTATGTTAAATTATTGGAATTAAAGCCTTTTTCCATATTTCCTCCAATTTAATTGCAACGTGTTCGGCAATACCAAAAAATTCTGGCTCTTTCTTGCTGAGGTTTTTTATCCTCTTGCAACCACAAAACTTCATCGCTTATTTGTATTTCGGTAAAACATTTTCAGGTATATTTGGTGGTTGCCCATTTTATTCCACATGATCCTGGTTTATCTATTTTAAAAATCTTTAATTTACAAACAACAATAATAACAAAGTAAAGCACCAAACATAAGCGAAAATTACACGCACGGACTCACGAAGCGGAACATTTCAAAGGGGCTGGGGAGACTGAAAAAACAAATAAAACTTTAAATATCGTTTAAATTTGTAATTGACAACATTTTTAGTTTTCTTTAATTGATCTTAGATCGACTTAGCTCATATTTTATTACGAATAATATAAATTGAAATTTCCATAAAAATCAGATATTTAATGAAATGCAAGGTCGGTGGGGGGGGGGGGGGCAGAAAATTTGCTCAAAATAAAAATATAGATATGCTGAAAAATAACACTAGCAACTTTTTCACGCTATTAGGAATAACATTTCCAACTTTTATTTTTTCGATGCACCCTAAGTCCAAGTTGAGAAAGTTCATAAAATGACATATTTGTGGACTGTGATAATGGATCAACTAGTTCCAGACATAGAAGTGAAACGTAGAATAGCAATGACTTAAACTACTTTTATGAAAATGAAGTCATTTCTTTGCAATAATAATCTCAGTTTAGAACTAAGACAAAGAATTTTTAAGTGCTATGTTTGGTTCGTACTTTTGTATAGTGCAGAAGTGTAAGTATCGATTATGAACAGAATTGAAGCATTGGAAATGTGGATTCATAGACGAATGCTGAAGATATCTTGGACAGCAAGGAAAATTAATGAAGAAGTACTAATGAGGGTCAACAAAGATAGAGTACGATTTGAGAGGACGGGTGAGGACGGTTGACCCTCGTAGTTGTTCACAGAATTTTATACTCTCGGCCAGTGTTCGATCTCCAGCGCATCGATGGTAGAGATTAGTTGTTTGCGGGAATACGGACACACATAGGGCTGGCTATAGGGCTTTTCATTCACAGTCATTTGTTTCGAGCTTCTCTCATATGTCACAAAATATTAATATATCTACGTCATACGTTATTGGCTAATATACCAATGATACAATCCAAAGACGTATGACGTGGATATATTAATACTAGGTGACACATGACAGAAGCCCGAAACAAATGACAATCGATGAAAAGCGATCACAGCATTCGACGGCGTTATCGTTACAACATTATGAAAATGAGAACTTTACTGAGAAAATACGAGCTAAAGGATAAGAATAAGTCGAAAAATGGTATATCATTGGGACAAGGTGTAAAAGCAAATAAGACAAACCATATGGGTTTGCTCTCATTCTGGTATCCACGGAAAGCAATACGCTGATTGTTGGGCTTACACAGCTGCGCAATTACCTACATTGGCACAACAATCAAAACCAGGCTCAGATATAAATGAAATCATATATATTTTCCATCAAAATGAAAATACATTTTCACGCCACGTAATATTCATATTAGCTCTTTTGTAGCTGGAATATGGTATGCGCCACTCATATTTACGGCGTTTAGCGGTTTTTTATTCTTGTATTAGGAGTTTTTCAAAGTTTTTTATAAATCAAATGTGTGAATTTGAATGTAATGTTTCTTGATTACACGTTAAGCGATATAAATGGTAGCCTTTGTCACATTAGCGCCCAAATGATCTAGTGGTTACGACACTGGTTCTGTGTGTGCATCGAATGTACACTAGTTTTTTTTTTCTATTCGGTCGGATTGAAAAAAATATTGGGTTGGCTGGTAAATAAACTCGGATTGCCTGGTCAAATTTAGCGTTGTAACCACTACAACTAGACCATTTTGGCGATAATTGTTAAATGGATTATACATATGGAGCCCGATATCTTCTAAACGGCTTAACCGATTTTGATCACTAAACATGAGTTTGAAAGGTATTGACAAATAGTGTCTCATGCATTCAAGGTCAAATACAATAACTGAAGGTATTATAGAATTTAGTGAGCTTGAAAACAGCTTTTCCCATAGGAAATGGATTTGGTCATATTTATGAGGCCTATAACTTAGAAATTAGAATTTTCCCAGATATGAGCCATACACCGTTAGACGCATCTAGAGTCCTCCTACAAACGCTCAGTTATTTTCGCAATTCGCAGGTGGAAATTTTGCGTAATTTTTGAAAAGATGACATTTGTAAAGTTCAATTTTTCGGTTTTTCGGCTATACTGAGCCATGTGTATGTACATATATGTCCGATCCTGACCACTTGAGGACCATTTGAAAGGTTAATTCAACGCTATTGATTTGGTGTATCTGCGATTTTCTTGTCTCTCTTTGAACCTAAGATACATACCCTCCAAAAATACCTACCCAGTTCTATAGCTTGCTTATGGGTGGTCAAAAGTCACAAACTACACCGGTTTTAAATCGGTCTCGACACCCTTTTGAAATATAGAAATAAAATTCAAATCGGTCTAGCTTTTCTACATACATACAAATATACATACATACAAACATTTCCCCTTTTTTAAATAGAAAATGAGTCAAATTTCTGAGCTCGGTAACTTTTGAATGGTATAGCCGATTTTCAAAATGACAGACAAAATAACATAGATAGACATGCGTTTTTAAGGTACTGATCAATACTATCAGAAGCCGCAGAGGTCGGACTAAAATTTTCGAAATTTTTGGGAATTTTGAACGAAAAACAGACCCCAAATGGGGAGAACCGTAAGCCCATACACTTTGGAAAAACTTTAAGATTGGAAGATTGACACCCATTTTTCAATTCAGTCAGGTTGTCAGAATCGAAAACTTAGCGTATATACAGGGTGAGGCAAATAAAGGGCCTATTAGAAATATCTCGAGAACTAAAGGCAACAGAATCATGAAAATTTGAATTAAGGGGGTTTTGAAGAGTAATCTATTTAATGAGAATATTTTCATCTATTTGCTACTTCCGGTTATACCGGAAGTTGCTTATAACTTCGATTTTTTCAATGGGATACCCTGTATATTTTTACATTTTTGGATTCTCTTCGATGTCTTCTTTCTTAAAATATCAGGTTTTGTAATATTATACAGGGTATTTTAAAAGAAAATCACGTTTTTGCATTAATTTCGTAGCAATATTCACACCCTGTAGAATTGTAGTAGTTTGACATAGAAAACTCTACTTACGTTCAAATGATTTTTAATGTAGTCTACTATTGTTAAGCATCATTAGTATAGCTAAATTTTTAATTTTAGTATACAGGGTTGGTCGAAACTCAGAATGAGTATTTTCTGAGTTTTCTTAAATGGAACACCCTGTATTTTAGTATTGTAATAAAATGATATTTTATGGTACTTTTTTATTTCTTAAGCATTCCCTATACCTAACTGCTTTAATTTGTGCTTTATTGTTAATCACAACAACAATCTTAACTACGTAGGTATTTTGATAGCTAAACCATTATTGGTAATTTTAAGGATCAGTCTGGATTAATACGTATTTATTTCTGAAAAATTATTTGTGATTGAATTTTTTCACGACCAACCTAATAAAATTTTACGTATTTTTTGTTGCAATTAATGTTTAGATTGAATCACCAATAACTCACAAATTAAAGCAATTAGGTATAGGGAATACTTATAAAATAAAAAAGTACCATGAAATATCATTTGGTTACAATACTAAAATACAGGGTGTTCCATTTAAGAAAACTCAGAAAATATTCATTCCGAGTTTCGACCAACGCTGTATACTAAAATTTCAAAATTAGCTACACTAATGATTCTTAACAATAGTAGACTATATTAAAAATCACTTGAACGTAAGCAGAGTTTTTAATGTCAAACCGTTACAATTCTACAGGGTGTGCATGTTGCTACGAAATTAATAAAAAACGTAAATATCTTTTAAAATATCCTGTATAATATTACAAAACCTCATATTTTAAGAAAGAAGATATTGAGGAGAATCCAAAAATGTAAAAATATACAGGGTGGCCCATTTAAGAAAACGAAGTTATAAGCAACTTCCGGTATAACCGGAAGTTACAAAGAGATGAAAATATTTTCATTTAATAGATCATCCTTCAAAACCCCTACATTCCAATTTTCATGATTCTGTTGCCTTTAGTTCTCGAGATATTTCTAATAGGCCAGTTATCTGCCTCACCCTATATAGTGTCCCATTTAGAGGGGTGTGCGCCACTGGGGAGTAGTACCGTTCTCTGGGATATGGATTCAACAATTTAATTAAATTTCATCTATATACCCGCACATGACAATTTTCAACTGTTTCGGTTTATAGCATAAACTAAAATTCATGTAAACAGAAATCCCTCATAAATGTGGTTGATTTGTGTTTTGTTACGCAATAAAAGTTTTAATGCATTTAGCACAGAACAACGATATGCTGGAAACATACCATATGGAAAATATTGCTGCTGAATTTTCGCAAATATTATATTTTACACAATAGGAACATAGCTAATATGTAGATAGTATAAAGGTATGCAAAAAATAAAACATAGTTATTTATGTGTTTATAGAGAAATATTATGATAAATTAATACAAAGCCATTGTTAAAAACATCTATTACGAGCACAAAGACATAGACAAGTACCTATAGAAGAGAAGAGCTTAACAGAGGAGAAATGTCCATAATAGAATAATTGTGACACAATAAAAACAAAAAGAATAATTGTTGGTATCAATATTAAAAGAGAAAGTAAAAATAACAAAAGAAAAAGTGGCAGAATAAAACAGTAGGTATAAAACGATAAAATAAAAAGTATAAAAAAAATAATAGTCAAGAAATATGCTGAAGCAACTAATGGAGAAAAAATAAGTGAATGGGACAGAAAAATATGGAGAATGTATGGCAAACACTGAAAGACACAATACTGAATACAGCAGAAACATGTGGTGTAAATAAAAGTAACATTAAAAACAAAATGACTGTATGGTAGTCGGAGAAAATTAGGCGTCAAATACAATTAAAAATTGATACATACTTGGAAAAAATGGCTAAGCTATTCAAATGTGAAAAATGGGAAAAAACCAATGCATTCAATACCTATCTACACGTACTATCTTTTCGTAGATTTTAAATCGGCTTATAATAGTGTCCTAAGAAATCAATTGTATGAAGCCATGGATGAATTCCACATCCCCGATTTTACGTACGCAAGAGATTTTAGTTTGCCTTGTACAAAAACTTATGTAATCGCGTCCACTGATCCGCATCGTACGGATCGCATTATCAGCAATCATTGTAAGGCAAACTAAAATCCGTTGCGTACGATGCGTACGATGCGGGTGTGTGGACGCTTGGCTTAAGGCTACAATACGTAAATTTGTTTGCAAAATCTAAATTCACGGCGAACAATCACAGGCGTATAAAACGCATGTTGGGCTGCGACAGGGAGATGCGCTGACGTGTCTCCTTTTCAACAAAGCTCTGGAAAAGGCGGTCAGAAATGCCCGAATAGACAACAGAGGAAATATTTTTAATAAATCATCCCAAATTTTGGCATATGCAGATGATGTGGACCAAGCTGCTCGCACAACACGCAAGCGAGAAGAAATGTATAAAGTCCTTTTCATGGGCATTTTTCAGTGCGTCACAAATGATAGAAAAAATGGTAAGTCTGTGATAATACACATTTATAACATTTTTTATTCTAACATGACATTTTAGTTAAATCTGACAGTTGTCACATTTTATTTGCAATTTGGCATAAAAACAAATCAATTGTTTATATTGCATTTATAGAATGGTATTTTCTTTGATTTGTATATTATATATCCTATCTATTTTCTCTGAACAGCAAGAATATATATGATTGTTTAATGAAAGTCTGTGAAACTAAAATTAACCTCTAAACTTATTAATCCTGATAATTTGGTATATTATGTACATATGAAAAAAGAAGAAGAATATGTATAATGGAAAATGTGGTGAGCAACTTGGACAGTCCATAGCGGCCAGCTTTTGAACTGAGTAGAGAGCTGTAGAAGAGTTTGCTATGGAACCCTAAGGACCTCATTGCCTTCTTTATGTATGAACAGAAAACAAAAAAGTTGTGACTGGCTAATTGACACCCAAGTCTATGCCATAAAAAAAATATATTATATAATTCGTAAATAAATTTTTTTCGATTATAGCGCCATCTATCGACAACTAGAATAAATGTTATAAATGTCTGTAATCACGGACGTGCCTTTTTTCGTGGAAACGAAAAACTGTGACTCACTGAAAGATGCCTATGAGAAAAAGAATACCACCTTCTCAAATGCCTCAAAAAATATGGTTCTGCAAGTAAGCGAGGAGAAAACTAAGATGATGACATCAACACCCAACAATAGAGCCAGAAACATCGGTCACCAATTCACGGTTGATAACTCTACCTTTGAAGTGATGGACAAATTCACATACTTAGGCTCCCTGATCACCAAGGAGAACGTCATGACAGAAGAAATCAAGCGAAGGATAATCTTAGCAAACAAATACTTTTTTGGACTGAGTAGACATATGAGAAGTAGAAACATGCCAAAAAGCAAAAATAACCATATACCAAACCCTTATACAACCAGTATTCACATATGGATCGGAGACATGGACCATCTCCAAAGTAGATAAAAAACCTTCTGCTTATATTTGAACGAAGGATCCAGAGAGGAATATTCGGTGGCCTCTGTGAAAAGGGTGTTTGGAGGAGGAGGTACAACTACGATGTATACCACAGATATAAACATATATTTAGTGGTAAATACGTAGTATCTCTTATAAGAATAGGAAGACTAAGATGGGCAGGACATTTAGCAAGATCACAGCAGAACAACCCTCCTAGAAGAATCCTTTATCAATACCTATAAAAATCAGGTTACTACTATGTTGTATATCTTTCCTATACCTATATGTTCTACATAGTTGAGTCGTGGACTACCACAGACGCCACCTGCAAGAAAATGGACACTTAAAGCAACATTTCGAAAGTGTCCATTCTCGAAATTTTCCACATTCGACAATAGTCGAATCCTGAAGCTATCGTATACCGATTATGTTAAAAATCAGGGATGTTTATTAAGAATACAAAAAGAAAAAGAGCTGTAAACCACAATAAAACAGCCAAAATCGAATACCTTGGTCACATCATGAGGAACAACGAGGGGTGTCCCGGAAAATAGTGCGTTCCTTTAAGGTATGGAGAGAAAACACAATTTGGAACAAAAAATTCCTATACCATTTTTTTATAAAGTTAACCGTTTCCAAAAAAAAGTTAACACTGTTTTCCATATACCTGTATTTTAATGTTTGGAAATTTTAATAAACTGGCAACATCGTACGCACTACGGAATAATAACAGATAATAAGAACTCGTTTGTGATTGTGATTTACAGTATTTAAAATAATCCAACCTAATAGTAGGTAATACTTATGTATTTAGTATTTGTTTACTAAAATTATTTTCTTTTGAAATGCATTGAAATACCTATTGCATAATTTTAAACGAATTGCACATCTTTTAACATAAAAACACATCTTTTAACTGAACTAGTATTATGTATTTAGTAAGGTTTAAATGGGTTGAATGCTGAGTATTGCTGAGGGCTTTAACTGAATTACATAGTTTTAATAGTTTACAGTGGAACTTAAATACACCAGATAATATCTCAGTAATTTTTTTACTTGTGAACTGAAATAACTAAGTTGTACTTACTTGAAAATAATTATTATACCGAATAGATGTTTCAAGTAACCTTTCACAAACACCATTTCACAAACACCAAAACATTTTGAAAGAAATTAATTATAGTATGCCTCTCCATTTAGTGATCTGCCATAAATAATCAACGTAATAACATAATAGGTAATACACTCACGATTCGAAAACATTTTCGGCATTGACACTAAACAGGATTCTTTAAAACTATCTGTTTACTATCTATCTTCTATCTATTTACATGGAACTGTCTATGCTTAAATTTGCGTACCGCACATAGTTGTCAGATTTAAATTTGCATATCAAAATGTATTTTAATTTTTTGGTCAAACGGTTGCATTTAGAAAAAAATGTTATAGGAGTTTTTTGTTCTACATGGTGCCTTCTATCTATACCTTTAAGGAACGCACTATTTTCCGGGACACCCTGTATACAGTATGGTGCAAATGTTTGGAATAAATTCGTTATTTCGTAAGCCAGCGGCATTAAGGAAAAATCCTGAAACAGGTCGATTTTATTTTTAAATTATGATTTTTTAGACATATATCATACTAGTGACGTCATCCATCTGGGGGTGATGACTTAATCGAGGGTTTTTTTAGTGACAATAGGTGTCGTGTGATAGCCTATTTAAAAGGATATTCAAATCTCTATTCAGTAATGTAAACATTATTATAATTATTATTTATACAGGGTGTTCAAGAAAAAAAAATTGAATTAAATTAATTGACACAAAAAGAAGAATGTATGTAATGTATTTAATTTAATATACATTCTACTGCCGCCAGAAAACAGAAAAAAATGTTTTTTGATAAATAAACATTGCTTTTCGCTAATTTCAATGTTAGAGCTGCCACGCATCTGCCCCTTGACAGTTTGAACATATAATTTAAGCGAAAAACAATGATTATTTGTGAAATAAACATATATTTCGGTGTTCTGAAAGCATTAGAATGTATTTTGAATTAAATAAATTACACACATTCTTCTTTTTATGTCAATTAATTTAATTAAAAATAATTTTTCTTAGACACCCTGTATAAGTAATTATATCAATATGTATATTACTATATAGATAATTGAATAACCATTCAAATGAGCTAGCACACGACCCTAATTCTCATTTTAAAAAATCATCGATTACGTCGTCACGTCCAGATGGATAACGTCACTAGTATGATATTACTCTGGGCTAATTAGCAAAATTCATGGAAAAGTTATTTACCAGCAATTTTATTGCTGGAATCGAATTATAAGATCCTATATATTAATAATATAGGTATGCAAAGTCCGCAGATAGTGTGCTACTTTTTTTATAAACAAAATGGCGCCGATAAATCGTATTTTTTTTCAATTATTGCTCTATAACTCCGAAGATTTTAACTTTACAACAAAAACACCCAAATAAAAATTCACCGTAATTAAATTCTGCATAAAGATATGTTTTTCACAATTTGCTCCGACAAAAATTTTCCTCGGAAAATGCGGGTTTTCCTAACAAAAACTCTTTTCAAAAAAGTTTTAGGTAAGTAATTATTAATCAATAATTAAATAACTTAGTGACATCAAAGCTTTCTTGGTATAGATTGTAATTCCAGAAGCCGGTGAAAATTAAACGAATATTTTAGCAACAATTAAAATTTTTAATTAACAATTTACGATCGCAATAATAACCAAAATAATCATGATACATTGATCAAACTTATAAAGATTATAAAGATGAGATGCCTATTTAATATTTTATTGACAAAATATAAATTTTTCTTTTTTTGCATACTCTTTGAATTTTGAAAAAAAAAATAGTTATAATACGCTGGTCTAATTAGTAAAGTACAAAGAAAGGTTATTTACCAGCAATTTTATTGCTGGAATCGAATTATAAGATCCTATATATTATTAATATAGGTATGCAAAGTACCTATATTAGGCGAATGCGTAAAGTATGCACAGATAGTGTGCTACTTTTTTTATAAACAAAATGGCGCCAACAAATCGTATTTTTTTCAATTATTGCTCTATAACTCCGAAGATTTTAACTTTACACCAAAAACACTCAAATAAAAATTCACCCCAATTTAATTCTACATAGAGGCATGGTTTTCCCGATTTGCTCCGACGAAAATTTTCCTCGGAAAATATGGGTTTTCCCAACAAAATCTCGAATTTTCAAATAAATTTTTTGGGCCAGTAATTATTTATCAATAATTATATAGCTTGGTGAAATAAAAGCTTTCTTGGTGTAAATTATAAATGCAGAAGCCAGTGAAAATGAAACGAATATTTTAGCAACAATTTAATTGTTAATTAACAATTTACAGTCGCAATAACAACCAAAATAATCATGAGACATTAATCAAAATTAGAAAGGTTATAATGGTGTGATGTTTATTTAATATTTTGTCGACAAAATATAAATTTCTCTTTTTTTTTGCATAATCTTTAAATGTTATTAGCATACATTATTTATTAAAAGTGTCGTCGCGCGGCCGGTCGTCGCTCCGAGTGAAAATTTTAGCTACAGTACTGTATTAGTCTACTTTCGCGCGTGTAAATTACAAAAAAATATATTTATAATCTTTAATTAAAATATAACCATTAAACTGATAATCGATATTTTTTTGTAAATAATTAGCCTGTACTTTAAACTCACTTCTATGCTTTGAAAGAATTAAAAAAAATTATAAACACCGTAGTAGTCGTATGTTTACTTTGCTGTTTCATAACTGTTTTGCAAATGGTTGCAAAAAAGTTTTAAAGCATTCATTTTCAAAATTTTTGAAATGCGCATTTTAGCTATTATTTTAAATTATAATATAATAAAAACTTTCTGAGAAACGTTAATTTGTTTATAACATTTATAACATTTAAAGATTATGCAAAAAAATAAAAAATTTATATTTTGTCGACAAAATGTTAAATAGGCATCTCATCTTTATAAGATTTCAAAGTTTGATCAGTGTACCATAATTATTTTGGTTATTATTTCGACCGTAAATTATTAATTAAAAATTGAATTATTGCTAAAATATTCGTTTAATTTTCACCAGCTTCTGGAACTATAATCTAAACCAAGAAGGCTTTTAAGTCACCAAATTATTTAATTATTGGTAGATAATTACTTATCTAAAACTTTATTTGAAAATTAAAGATTTTGTTGGGAAAACCCGCATTTTTCGAGAAAAATTTTCATCGGGGCAGATCGGGAAAACATGTCTCTATGTAAAATTTAATCTCGGTAAATTTTTATTTGCGTATTTTTGTTGTAAAGTTAAAATCTTCGGAGTTATAGAACAATAATTTAAAAAAACACGATTTTCGGACGCCATTTTGTTTATAAAAAAATTGGCACACTATCTGAGGACTTTGCATAACTATATTAATAATATATAGGATCTTATAATTCGATTCCAGCAATAAAATTGCTGGTAAATAACTTTTCCCAAAAATGGCCTATTCTCCGATAATCAGCCCAGACTATATATACCTATATTATGTCAAAAAATCATAAGTCAAAAATAAAAATCGACCTGTCTCAGGATTTATCCCTAAAGCCGCTGGTTTACGAAATAACGAATTTATTCCAAACATTTGCACCACACTGTAGGCTGCTGCAACTAATCTTATAGGCAAAAGTAGAAGAAAAACGCGGACTAGGAAGGTGAAAGATTTCCTGCCTGAAATATCAACGTACGTGGTTCAACACAACAACCTCAAATCTTTTTAGAGCAGCAGTGTGCAAAGTACAGATTGCCATGATGGTCGCCAACATCGAAACGGATAGGCACTACAAGAAGAAGATGTTTTTTGGAAAATAAAAAATCTAAAGGTTTTTATTTTTTTAATAATATAGTGAAATTTTACTAATAGTTGAAACCGTTAATTCGATTATTCTCTGTTCTTTACTGAAGCCAGTCACACAAAAACCACGATTTTTCAACGAGTTTCTACCACATCTACGAGTTCATTTTGAAAGAAAATAATTCTAGTCAAGTTTTCCTACTACTTTCTTTAATTTTGAATAAGTGCTTTAAGTGGAAAACTTTTGCGCCCTGATTGGTATTCACGGGGCTAAAAGGAGACTTTTGAACTTTCTCTTATTCTCACGAAGGCAATGCCTGATCGGAAACTTCATGAGCCCAATGGCACAAAGAAAAAAAAGGGTTTTATAACTTTCAAAGCATAAAAAATATTACGAGGGTCAATATTTTTTGTCCGCTTGCGTTTGATAAAATTGATGTAGAAAAAGGGCCATTTAATATGACTTTTACTAAAGATAAGAAAACTGCTGACCCATAAACTTAAATAAAGCATGTGAAGCACCGAGTCGTTCGATATTTATTAGTAGCTGCCCTTAAAAGTCAATTTCATCTTTTAATAGAGAGTTATCAAGTAAAATTCTATCCATCCGTTATTTTGACACGTAAACGCTATTTTTTTACGGTATAAGTTTTAACGTATATGTAATTTTAGAGTTATCAAGTGGTTGAATTTCTGCTTCACGTTAATAGTTGACAGTTGTCAGTCAAATTTCGTATTTGACAGCAAAATATTTAAATTTGTTTAAATTTTTTTCTGTTTTTGTTTTTTTTCACCCAAGATACATATTTTGTAATTTTGACTTGTTTTGTACAATTTGGATTTCAAATTTTTCTAAAAAATATGGAAGAGATCTTAGAACAGGCAATGTTACTTGAAGCCAATGACGATGATATAGAGTACTTAATACTAAATCTCGTTTTAAATGATGATAACGTTCAAAATCAAAATGTACATCCTGTCTTAGATACCTTAGAACCTGAACAAGCCAAACAGTATTTTCGGTTTGAAAAACAGGATATTCCAAGGCTTGTACAATTGTTAGGGATACCAGATATAATTGTAACAGAAACTGGCCATACCTGTACTGGTAAGTAATGCTGAGAGGAACTAAAACTTTAAACTCAACCAAACCAAAACAGTCAACCAAAACCAAGCCAAGAAAACAAAGACAAAACACCTGTTAACATACAAAATAAAATTTCATAACACAACATATTTATTTATTACATGAACATGACAGAACTGAAATGGCCGAGTCACTCCGAGTCCTGCCGAATTGGTGCGATTCGCTGCTAACGTTACCGTATTTTAAGCCCGCTATCCGACCTACCGTAACGGAGCACGTTAACGTTAAATCATTTCCGTTATTCAATATTCATACTGCGCATGCTCCATTGCTAAAATAACGTTACCGTATTCTCCTCGAGTTACTTGATAACTCTCTAATATTATAAAAGCTTAACCCTATACTGCGCAATGTAGCAGATCTGCTACAACCTATTTAAATAATCATTTCCTTAAATTGTGTGTATTTAAAGCCGTCGCTGTGCTTCGTATCCAGTCTGATACGTCCTTACGTACTAGGAAATAAGGCTACATACCCGGCAATCGTTTTAGTTCGCGCGTGAATTTTGTTAGTTGTCTGGCAAGTGCCTATTCGCGTTGAGCACGTGTTGTAGCTCTTCAGATTTTGGTTGGTTTTTATTCGTTTTTTCGTAATTCTTTTATTTTGGCTGCATGACTGATGAGATTATTGATATTCAAAGCTTACCAGTAGAGTTTGAAGATGGGGTTACTGTCACAGAGTTTCCAGACCAACCAATAGAACCTATTGAGGAGCCAACTATCGTCGATGTCGATGTAGAGGTTGAGCCAATCACTACTCGAATCAAAAATATAGGGTGGAAGAAAAAAAAACCTATCCATTGATGAAGTAGGGAAGACTTTTAGAGGAAATACCAACCTTCCTAATGCTATAATGGACTTGTCAACACCGTATGCTTTTTTCAAGTACTTTTTTGACAATAAGTTGATCGAAAAATTGTATCAGAGTACAATACCTATGTTATTCAAAAGGATCCGAGTAAACCTGCTGGACTGACCACCGCAGATATAAATCAATACCTAGGAATTTGCATTTATATGTCCCTAGTTCACATGCCTAATTGTCGTAGTTATTGGTCCAATTCCCTAGGCTATCCGCAAATAAAAAACGTAATGAGTGAGAAAAGATTCGAATTTATCAGGAAATGTATACATTTCAACGACACTGTGAGTTTGGATCAAAATGATGTGGATCGAGAAATCGAGATCGTCTTCATAAATTACGGCCCCTTGTCGATCATTTGAATAACAAATTTCAAAGCATACCATTGGAACGAAAGCTTTCAGTAGATGAGCAGATGTGCGCCTCAAAAGGAAGACACTATATGAAACAATACATGCCTGCCAAACCCCACAATTGGGGATACAAACTTTTCGTTTTATGCGGTGTTAGTGGATATTCCTACAATTTCGAAATATACACTGGTACAGAAAACGATAGAAGGAATCGTGGGGTAAATGAACCAGACCTAGGAGCAAGTGCCAATGTAGTTGTCAGATTATCTAGGATTATCCCGGAAAATCAGAATTATGTTGTTTACTTTGATAACTATTATACGTCATTGCCTTTACTCCATTATCTTGCTAACAAAGCTATATATTCCCTAGGCACTGTTAGACGAAACCGTATTCCAAACTGTAAGTTGCCATCTGAAGACGAAGCAAAAAAAAATGGATCGTGGGACTTCAGTTGAGTATGTGTGTGACTTTGAAAGCGTGGAAATATCGTCAGTCGCCTGGAGAGACAACAAGACTCAAGACTGTTTGCTTGTTGTCAACATATGCTGGAGAATTTCCGAAAGGAAATGTTGCCAGGTTTGACAGAAAAAGAAAGCAAAAAATCAATATTGAATGCCCTAAGCTGGTTCAGGAATATAACCGACATATGGGAGGGGTGGATCTTATGGATAGCCTCATTGGGCGCTACAAAATCAAAATTAAATAAAAAAAAGTGGTATATGAGGCTATTCTATCTTCTTCTTGATATGACGCTTGTAAATTATTGGCTTCTTTACCGTCGATGTTGCAGAGAAAACGAGGCAGAGAACTGTATGAAACTTGCCGAATTTCGGGCTGAAGTGGCATACCTATTGCTTATGCAACGTTGGAAGTAATAATTTGGTGAAGAGAGGAAGGCCATCAGATCTTGAAAAAGAAATAGCAAAAAAAAAGAAAAGGTCAGCAACAACAACGTATATTCCTCCAAAAGACGTTAGGCTTGATGGTCACTCACACTGACCATTATACAAAGACAAAAGACAGAGATGCAAGATGCCAAAGTGTACTTCTTTTTCGTATATTTAATGTTCAAAATGTGGACTACATCTTTGCCTGAACAAAAATAATAATTGTTTTCATAGATTCCATTCAATTTAGTTATTTAGTTATTATAACATATTATACTTAATAATAATCTATTGAAATTTGTTTTGTAAAAATTTCCGCTATGTATCACATATGATACAAGATTTTTCAAAAAATTAAAGTTTTTTTGAAAGTTAGATTTTTTTACTATTTTTAGGCATAAGTTTATTCCATAATGCAACTAAAAATATTTTTTTTATTACAATACAAAAAATTGCGCACTATAGGGTTAATGCGACATGTCACGCAGTCTGTCCAGGACATTTCTCGATATGTAAACATTAAACCCAGATAGCACAAGTACGTTTTATGGACTTCCAATGGACGTACATCTGTGTACATTGGAACGTCCAATGGACGTCCCGCTAAGGTACAATGGGCATCCGATGGACGTCCAAAGAACGTCCAGAGTTCACAAAATTGGACGTCCATAGAACGTCCGCTACAAACGTACAGTGTACGTTGTTGAAGCTTTCAGTGTACATCTTATGTACATTCAATGTACATCTGATGTACATTCAATGTACGTCTTATGGACATTTTTGTAGGGCACTTTTCAGAAAGCAATCTAGTGTCCATAATTTTTTGAATACATACATAGCAAAAAGCCTTTAGGTATAGGAAATAGTTCCTATAATACTAAACTTATACTTTAAAATATTACACAAAATACCTTTTTTATTTCTCTTTATTATAACTTTATTGTGTACTTTATTATAGGAACTTCATTAATGCACGACTGCACTTGCACGATAAACAGCAAACACAAAGATATCACAGGATGTATTATATTGTATGTAATAACTTAATAAAGACAAAATTCAGATAATGGCGCAATATGAAGCATGCACATTAAAAGAGGTTTATTTCTGTTCTGTTCTGAGTGAGTGTTCTGTTTTCTTCCAAACATTATTTCTTAGAACTTAGAGTCAGTACGGTTGTATATTGCAAGCGGGTTTGCCATTCTGTGAATTATCATACATAAATCCTCCTTCAGTATTCCACAACAATTAACAGCGATAATCCCCTAAAAGTACCTGCCTAATACTACCTTTTACGACCGATAGCGCGAAGAGCGACAACGTTGTCAAGAAGATTCTCATTTAGTTTGGCGGGAAATTTAACAGTTACAAAATGCACATTTAAGATTTAAATTGGTAGTGTCTAATTATTGTAAGTTCTATAATTACCGATGCGCGATGTAGCTCCGTTATTATGAAAAAGTTTACCATCATTGTATCATCTAATATTATATAGGTTTAATTAAAATAATTTTAGTGGTTCAGTGTTTTAATTCGATGATGAAAAAATATGTGACTACATTTCTTAGAAGCTTCTTGTATTCTAATAATAATATTGCTTTGATTAAAACAAGAAGCTATATATAATTACTGATAATAGTAGCGTTTTGTGTAAAATCTCCATGGACCACAAATGGATGTCCAATGTACGTTGAAATCAAACGTCCAATGGACGTCGCGTAATGGACGTACATAGTACGTCCAGTTTTGGTCCATGGACGTTTGGACTTTAAATGTACGTCCATACTTTAAATGTATGGACGTCCATCGGACGTTGTGTGCTATATGGGAATGACGTTTAATAAACGTCATTTAATGTTTTATATTTTTTTATAATAGCTTCAGAATAACTAAACCGATTTAGCTAATTTCGATTTTGAAACATTTGTAGAAATCCAAGGAAGGTATATACACCGAGAGAACAATTTCTTTTCTCCTAAAACACCGATTTCTTTGAGCAATATTTCTTAAAAGTTAACATATCCTATTAACTTTAACATACCGGTTCACATATAAAGAAACGAGTTTTTTAAACACAACTCAATAATTTCTTACAGATAATTTCTTCAATACTACGAAATGCATTAATGGTTACATTTAATTTTCTTATCCTAAAGTTTTTATTTCTTAAATTGAAAACTACAATTATTTTGCAGTATAAGAAATATAATGTTAAGTTAATCCATATTTATATTTGTGAACAAGAAATTTTCTTGCAATCAAATAAATATTTTAAACCACAAGAAATAATTCTTCAGAAATACCCTCTGTAGTAGCTGTGGTTATAAAATAAAAACTTTGTCATTAATGCCAAAATGTTACTTGCAAAAAGATTTTCTTCCACAAAAGAATTGCGCAGATTAACTATTTATGATTTAGTCGTCAGTGTTTGTCAAGATGGCGTGATATGTTCATGTTCATATAGATGGATGTTGGATTTATTGATGTACTTTAAAAATTAACGGATATTTTGAAGGTACGTACATATATAGGCATTAAATAAAAGTAAATTGAGTAATTTAAGATGTAATAATAATATTGTTGCGTATCCGAATGGTTAAAAAAGAAACATAATAGTATGTTTTTAGGTATAATGATGGACGACTCTGAAATAAAGGAGCTTATTATTCTAACTGGGAAATATGCCACAATTTAAAGCTGGGACAGAATGATATAATATATAGCTTGAGAACAATGTTAAGAAAGGAGTTATTAACCAACTGCGGGGCCTTCCAGAAATGGTAGAACTTCATACATGTAAGTACCTTTTTAAAAATGTGTATACTTATGTATCAACTATAATAGGTTTCTTGAATGTATCGTCTTCTATAAAAATATACAATACAACGCTATATCAAACATGGCGGGTGCAACGCTGAGGATTTTTTCTGTTAATTTATTTGAGATAAAGAAATCAGTTAGTCTAAAAGAAATACATGTTTATGGTTAAGAAATGTTATTGCCGAAAACCGTGAATTAGTTAATATGTATTAAATGACTTAGATGTAAACTAATAATACTTTCCCGTAATAAAATTTCTTAATGATTAGGTTTGCTGTCTCTTTTAGATTATAAAAATTAAGAAAATTACATATTATTATGTCTGCCTCAATGTTTCACATTGGTTGTATTTTCCCTCTTGTTTTAGCTAAACAATGTTTATTGTGTGACTTAATATTATACAAATAAATAATTAATATTTCATTAACAAAAAGAAAAAAATAAACAAAGATGTGTAGGTTACATAATGCCATGTTTGAACTAAATATGATTGATTATTATTAGTATTAATAGTTCTTATGTGGGGCCGTGTATTTGTTTTTTTTTTTGTATTTCCTAAATTTGTCAAAATAAATATCTATATCTTTATAAAAAAAATTTTAAAAGTAAGTTTACTCTTTCTACATAACGATTTTGTTTTAGTGAATTGCTGATATACAAAGTGCTATTAACAAAAGAAGGAAAATTTGAGGAAGTTGGATTTGCCTCTCCATCCTTTTATTATTGTGTAGAAGCCAGTGGTTTAAGAGTGGAGAAAATATTTGTATGTAATAATAACGTTTTATATCTTGTTTTATTAATAAATAATGATTTTACCTTAACACAATTATTTATTTCCCGTAGGTAATATCACTTTATTTTCAAGAAATATTAACTTAACTCTAAATATACGTTTATCTCTGCGAAATATATTTCTTAACATTAAATAAATTAATTATTAATAGTAAAATAATAATATTCCTTACTAAGAAATATTATTGCTCAGAAAGAATAGTTTTCTAATGTGTAGAAAATATATTTTTATGACTAATAAAATTAATTAACATCAAGTGTAATTTCTTTCTGATAAATGGGTTTGAAGTTTGCCAGAAAGTGATAGTTCAATCATGTTTAAGATATATTTCTTTGGCTATAGTAGAATTTATTTGAAATATTTTAGAAAATTATATCTTACATACAAAGATATATTTCTTAGGCAATATGCCAAGTCGATCTTTCTTAAATATTAATAAAGTTTCTTTATGTCAAGAATTTTTTTCTCTCGGTGTACGATGAGAAAATGTGATGAAATTGTATTCCCGATGTGCAAGTACTTGGAGGGGATACGAGAAACGATTGTGCGAGAATAGCGGAGAAATCTTGCAACTTTCTTGAATAATTCATATTGTCAATTGAAATTGTCAAATTTACGTATATTTCATACCTACTGTCATTGAAGAAGAAAAATTATATGTTACTCCAAAATATTGATATGATATGCAATTGTATGATATGATATGATAATTGTATGTATTTTGCTTGCAGTACTGCATTTTAATAATTAATTTTATTTGCTACATACAATTGTTTACCTTTTAACAACATAACCTCAGTCTTAATTTTTCTTTTTATAATTTTTTTTGGGCAATGGCCTTGACAATTATCCAGCAACCAGGACCTATATGATTGACCAATATAATTAAAAGTGCGAAAAAAGTTGCCGAGCTATGAAACCAGGTGTCGCTTTTCCGAACTTGTACGGTCCCAATAGGCGAGGAAACGAAGCCTTACACCTAGGAATTTTGCGTAGTAAGATGAATCGCCATGCAATTTTTTGAATTCGATTCAGGAGAGTGTCAGAAAAGTTTGTAAACTAAATTGATCTCCGGCAGATAAAAATTTCCATAAGAAAAATGCATTCAAAGTGCATCTCGAAGAGATTGAACATGAAAAATTTATAACTCAGGAAATACTGACGGAAATGAGTTCAATTTTAATACTCAGGGGGTTTTCGAGATCGTTGAACATAAATTTCATCTCGCCGATGGACTCCAAGGTACCTGGTGTCCAGAGTGGAACTCGTTGCCTAGAGTTTTAGGTTATAATCATTCGAAATAAATCAATAACTTTTACTCGGTGGTTTTGGGGGTCGCTAAATATGAATTTTCTTTAGTAAACCATATGCCTCGGAAACCATCGTCGTCATGAAATTAGTACTCAGCGACTAGCAAAACCCCGAGTAATGGTTATTGACTGATTTTGAATGATAATATAAATCTCCGGGTGACGACTTCCACCATGGGCACCAGATAACTTAAAGACCATCGTCGACATGAAACTCGTGCTGAGCGAACCTCAAAACCCCCCGAGTAATGGATAGTGACTGATTTTGAATGGTTATAACATAAAATTCCAGGCGACAAGTTCTACCCTGGGCATCAGCGGTAAATCCCCCGAGTAATAGTTTTTGACTGATTTTGATTATAACATAAAACTCCAGGCGACGAGTTGCACCCTGGGGACTAGGTACCCTGGAGTTCACCGGCGAGATGAAATTCGTGTTCAGCGACCTCCAAAACCCCAAATGTAAAAATTGAACTCATTTATGTCAGTATTTCCAGAGTTATAAATTTTTCATTTTCCATCTCTTCGAGATGCACTTTGAGTGCATTTTTCTTATGAAAATTTTCATCTGCCGGAGAGCAATTTAGTTCACAAACTTTCCTTATACTCTCCTGAATCGAATGCAAAAAGTTGCATGACGATTCATCTAAAGGACCCCATTCACGTTGAGATCGGTATCGATACATATACAAGGTGTTTCATTAAGAATTGTCCATATAGTCACTGGAGAAACCTTAGCACAAATAACGAAGATTTAACCTAAAATATTTAAATAAAATATTCCTCCTTACCGAGATACAAGGTGTTTTATTTCAAATATTCTAAAATGAAGAATCACTGAAGAGCCACTGTCGTAATAATCATTTCAGCATGTTTTTTTATTCTTCGTTACTTTTTACGTAAATATCATACTTTTGTCTCAATGCAATAGAGTAAGTAGTTGTAGTTGTTCAAGTTATTTGCGTTTAAAGGTAATGGATTCAATATGATTATTTTTCTATTCTCATACTGTATCTAATATATCAATTATTATGATTTCACTACCTGTATCATAATGAACTTCATTATGATACAAAGTTTCATTACGATACAGATTTTTAACCAATAGAATCACGATAGGGCATTCGCGATAAAGGTGGTACACGCGCAGTGACCAATGGCGAGTCAAATACATACGCTTTCTCAATATGTCAACAAACTGTCAAACTGACAAACTACTTAATTTGTTTGCGTTACAAAGTTAATAAATTTGAATATTTTTTTGTTATGAATGATCATAGAAAAAATCGTGTATACAACTTGCCGCTAGGCGGCTCGTTTCGTATCCCTCATACTCGCTTCATAATGACCACCATTAAATGCTCGTTGCATAATATGCTAGTATTTTAAACAACATTCAATAGATTATTGTGTTTAAAATACATAATCTTATTGAATCCATTACCTTTAACCCTTTCAGACCCGGTGTCCATTGCAATGGACATACATTTACCTAACCTGTACAACAAAATTAAACTTCTGTACATTGCTGACAACTATGTACATATTTTTTATTTTACATATCTCAGTTACTACTAAACATAACACTTATCAGTTTAGTTTGAATCATAGTAAAGTTAAATGCTGTTAAAAAATATAGTGTGACATGGCGAATTCACGATATCCTGGAAAGCCTAAATAAATATTGTTTATTCACATTGTAAATTTGTTATATTATGTAACCGAATATCATTTTATACTATAGTAGACATATCAATTTATTTACTACTTTTTCAACATACATAATTTATTGTTGGTTTTTGTTGATAACAAACATTAAAATAATATGATGTCTACAGTTCTATATTGATATTTTTCAGATTGATATTGTTATAGGGGGCCTTTAAATTTAAAAGGACGAAATTTATGAGACTTTGCGGATAAAGGGCCCCATTCACGTTGAGATCGGTATCGATACATGTATAGCAACAAATTGCGATACTGGACAGCCAAATGCACTATGAGATTTGTATCGCAATACTGATACCTGAGATCTGTATCGATACCGATCTCAACGTGAATGGGGGCCTTTACTGTTCAAAATTCCTAGATCTGCAGTATTTTCGGCTAAGAGTAGAGTTAGCAGGAAATACTGAAAAGGGATTTACAGGAAAGATGGAAATTATTTACGATTATAAATAAAATAAATACTTTGATTTTTTTTCAATTAAGTGGAAAGTTGACTTATATATGTATAATAGTTTTTTTTTTATTTCAGACAGTAATGGATTTTTTCTCGTCGAACTGCGCCTGTATGAAGGGACGTAAACGACCCGTGATCAACTATGAATACTCCGATAGTGATTCGAAATCCGTGTCCGATATCGAACTGCGGGCTTCTAGTGAACCGCCGGAAACGAACAAAAAACCGAAGCAGAAAAACTGCTGGAAAATAAAACGGTGCATACCGAGGACCGTGCTGAGATGGTTCGGCCAGGATGAGGATATGAGTATGACGAAAATCGAGAAAAGTAAGTGGCAAATGTAGTTTTTTTTTTAATTTTAGTATAGAACACAAAATTATTCATCGACAAATGATAAGGAGATTTGCAGGGATCATTATCATTCCCCTTGCCTTTATACCTATGCGGGGTCAGCTTCACTAATCACATTTCCTTAGGTTTAGAGGGAAAGGATAGTTCATCTAATAGTAAGAAAGGAAATATGGAGGGAAAAAGGGGACTAGGAACGAAAGACCAGCATGGCTAAGAAAGGAACATCCGACAATGGACATGGCTAAATCTTGAACAGCTACTAAAAACAGCTGAAGACAAAGATGAGTTTGCAAATGTAGTAGCCAATTGAGGAGAGGGCACTTTAAGAAGAAGGATTTATTACTTACTCATTATACATACCGGTACTTTGTATTCTACGGGTCAAAAGATATATTATTTTCTAATAGATATATTATTTTAACTAAACATATAGCAATTCTATGATATTTTAACAATCAAAATTTAAATTATAAAATTAAATAATCTTTACGGAAACCCTGCATATTTCCTCACATTATTAATGAATCATTGTGTCTGTACTAAATTTTTACTACTCCTATTAATAATTAAATACCTTTACCTTAATCTATTTGCCCAAAACGTTATAAATTAATTTGCGGCACATTTCTCCCAAATCGCATAATGTAAAATATTCAAAGCATCCGTCTCGTCTTATTTCTCCTTTCTGCATGGATTCCTCCTCCAGAAAATTTTCAAATATCGACCAGTCCCCATGATGAGTTACGAGAAAAGCAGCTATCTTGTGAATCGAGTGCAAAATGTGAAGTAATATTCACATATGAGAGAATGTTATCCTCCCCCTCGCGGTTATCTCTTAACCGAATGTTTGCAGGGGGATCATAAATTTACCCTTTATTAGAATATATATTAAGGGGATAAAATTATTAAGAAAATCCCAATTAAGTATAGTACCTATTAATTTAGTTCTAACGAGAATTCATTTTTAGAAGAAAAACATTTGTTTACATATTATGTTTTATAAAAAAATGGTTATCCTTTGTTGTTGATAAATAGAGAGCGGAATATATGCAACACAACATTACCAAAATATGCGCATATATATGCATTACTTTTACTACAAATATGAAGGTATTTTTTCTAAATTTGTCTAAATATGCAAATGCATATTAAAAATACTCAAAACTAAAACAATATATTAAGTCGTAAGATCTTCAGAAAAGTTGCCTTCAAAAATACGTACAACTTTCCTCAAACAATCGAAGCCTTCATTTTTTTCTAAAACATTTTTTAATTTATTTCTAATTGTAATCCCTGTATTTCCGGGAATTTTTTGACAATGCGCAGAAAAAGTGTTAACAAGATTAACCGAATCACTTAATTGTAAATTCCTTTGTTCTAATAACTTTATTAGATCTGGTAAAAAACTAAAATTAACTTTTATGAACATAAGTTCTTTAGCAATTTGTACGTTACTTAAAGAACAAAGTACGTTACTTAAGCTAAGAACAAAAACGGAATTGTCTACAATTTGATGGATTTTTGTATTTTAATGCTTCTCTCTATGTCCGTCTTTATAGAAGTAAAAGCGAATTTGTCGAATAAAAACACTCTTTCCAGAAAAATTTCTTTTGTGGGACATGATGCTTTTGTTTGTCAGTTCCTCATTTAAAAAATGAAATGTGAAAATGAATGTAACTTACGATTTTGGAACAGGCCTTGCAAAATACTTTGTCTCCACTTAGCTTTAACTCGGGAAAACACTTTATCCAAGCTCTTTCTTAAATGGTAGACATATTTAAATTTAATATATACCAATCACTTCAAAAACACTAAATACGATACAACGGTTACTTTAAACAAATGTTGGCCGGAAACTGACAAAATAATTATTAGACCCTTAAAAGCCGGTAGGTACCTAGGGGAAGGGGGGTATGATGGGGTAGCTAAGGAAAATAACAAAAATACAACATAATTACTACGTTTATTACTATTACTAATTGATAACACGTTACGTCATTAATCTAACGATGATTTGGTACAATCTTTGGAAAATCAACCTATCACATTTTTCAAAAATTAGCCATTAATAAGAACATTATGAAAAACCATCTTGCCCCATACTATGGGGTATGATGGGGACATGGAATTGGGGCATGATGGTGATGCTAATTAATTCTCACAAAACAAACAAAAATGTGTATTTGCTCCAGATCTTCATTGTCCACCCTAGCACAAGCATTGTGAGCTCAACATCCACAGATCTGGCAGCCTACCCAGGGTTCTGACGATGTCACTTTATCTATGGCTGTTTTCATAGCATCTCTCGACCACTCTCCTCTTTTTGTTTTTTTCTTGTAAGTACGTACCATGGTATTATCTAAAATAATAATCCAATGTTATTTATTAAGAAATTTAAATTAACCCAGACTTACCACCAATGTTCCATCATACCCCGCACCCAATACCCCATCTTGCCTCAAAAGGTAACTTTGAACAAAAAAAAAATTCACTAATTAAATGTTTAACGTATTCACACAAACAATATGCCATTATCAAAATAAGAATACTAGTAAGCAACGATAAAAAAGACATTAATAAGGTGATCATAATTACCTTAAAATAACGATGGTTGTCCTTGCACAAAATTAGATCAACGGATCGCTAAAACAGTTTTCCGTTTGTAAACAAAAAACGCGTGCACTCTCATTCACGGTTTCTCTTGCAGGGACCGTTAGTCGAATGACTCTTCCTATTGAGTTACTGCATGCTATTCACCAACGTGTAGTTTCTTGTTTGTGTGCGGTACCCCGTCTTACCTCGAGACCCCGTCATGCCCCCCATTCCCCTACGACTTGCTACGCTAATAAAATAATATTTTTCTAGGAACACCCATAATTGTTAAATTCAGGTAGTAATGGGAAAGTCCAGATGAGCGATAGATAGATAAATAACGAGCTCGTTCATATCGAAGTTATAAAATTCCAACTAAGAGAGGAAAATTTTAAACTTTTATATAATTTATTTTTAAAATATGCAAAATAAATCATGTTTAGCTTAAATATGCAATGTTGTGTTTGTTGCCTGAAAATATGCAATATATGCATCTATATGCACTTTGCTTATATTCCGCTCTCTATTGGTAAATAAGGAATTTTCAAGAATGGACCGAATGGAACAGAACAACTTAGAACAGGATCTTGTAACATTCACAAGAAAAAATACGAGGAAAGTAACAATACCATAAATAAAAGGATTATCCGCGAAAAAGAAAACGATAGGAAATAATTCAACATTTCAACAACATGCAAAACCACAAACACATTATATTTTATCTAAAACTGAACCTAAAAATAAACAAGAAAGAACAATTAATTGTATTTGTGAAATACTTTGTGAAGGTGAAAATTTTACTTAGGTGAAACGTTAGAACCACTAATCATTAGAATAAGTGATCATTAAATCTTAAATTAAAAGTACAGAATTTGATATATCTCAAATATGTAAACATGCATGGAAAAATGAACATAGAGTTCAGTAGAAAGATTTAAGTAGAGTCCTAAAAGAAACAGATAGTAAAAAGAGAAAAATCAAAGAAGCTTATGTAATATTTTTTATAAATTGGCCATTTACTGCAATATTATCTTCTAATTTGTCCAAGGCTTCTCTAAAGACGGTATGTTAAATAATCTAGTAAAGTAGATAAATACTAAAACCAAGATTATGACAAACCAAGGAGACAAATTAGATATAGTCGTCAAACAGAATAAATTAGAGCAAGTCGCAGAATACACGGCGGAGACAAGACCTGACACATCTAAAACGAGACGATTACTAGAAACAACAGAGATGAAAATACTCCGACGAATATCAGGGAAAAGTCTGTTGGATGGGGAGAGAAGCGAAAACATAAGAAGATCATGCAATGTAGAAGACATAAATGGATGGGTGACAAAACGGAAACAGGAATGGAACGAACACATTAGTAGAATGGCAGAGGATAGGATAGTACGAATAGCACGAGATAAGTCACCA
The DNA here is from genome assembly GCF_917563875.1 of Diabrotica virgifera virgifera. NCBI lineage: Eukaryota > Metazoa > Arthropoda > Insecta > Coleoptera > Chrysomelidae > Diabrotica > Diabrotica virgifera. The sequence goes on along the minus strand of NC_065443.1, from coordinate 301,096,163 downwards.
AATGGACGAAGAAGTATTGACAGACCAAGAAGAAGATGGTGCGATAACTTAAATAATTTAGGGGGCTAATATTGAAGAAGGGAAAGGCTTTATAGCCTACATACAAGAAAGAAGAAGAAGAAGAAGGTCGCAGAATACATATACCTAGGACAGATAATAAAGCTGAACAGAGACAATCAAACAGAAGAAATAAAAAGAAGAACTAGATAGCATGGGCATTGGGCATCGTTTGGTAAAATATCATATATTTAAAAAAATAAAAAGTACCCTCAACATATGCGAACGAAAGTATTCAACCAGTGCATATTACCAGTTATCACATATGGCTCACAAACATGGACTTTCAAAAAGGAGAACATCGACACGATATCCAAAACATAAAGAGCAATGGAAATACAGATGCTGGGTACCAGTCTTAAGACAGGAAAAGAAACTCATGGATCAGAGAAAAAACAAAGGTGAACGATGTATCAAGACTGGTTGCAAAACTTAAATGGAACTTCATTGGCCACACTCTGCGGCAAAAAGATGAAAGATGGAATAAGCGAATTCTACACTGGCGACCATGAGAACAGAAAAGAAAAAGAGGAAGTCCAACGATGAGATGAACGGACGACCTTAAGAGAACGGCAGGAAAGGACTGGATTCAGATCACCCAGAATAGAGACCAATGGTGATTAACAGGGGAAGCCTATGCCGAGGAATGGGCGTTTAAGGCTGATTAGATAGATAGACAGATGTTAAATAATACAGGTGACAGTATGCAACCCTCTCTAACTCCTTTTTCGAAGATCTCGGACAGTTCATTTTAGAATCGGACTGTTACTTTTTTTGGAGATCTAAGTTTGAGATCAGTCTTTTATCCTTACCATCTAGTCCTGATTTTTTTTAAAATATCGATCAATTTCCCATATGGGAAACCATGTATCGACATATATAGTCCGTCCGCTATAACTTTTCCCATGCGGTACGATTCATTTTCAATCAAATTAAGTCAAAACATAAATTGAAACGAACGTCGATGTGTATATACATTTTGTATACTGTATACTATATACTACACACATCGGCGTACGTTTCACTTTCTGTTTTGACTTAATTTGATTGAAAATTTTTTGCTCAATTAGAAATCCAATGAAATCAATTAATTTGTGGTCATCTGATTGAATACAACCAATAAAACCAACATTATACTGAAAACAGATCCCATGGGCTGTTTTCACTCAATCATGTAGCTATGGATACCTACATTTCGTTTCATTTCGATTTTGACATTTCAAATATTCAATATTTCAAAAGTCACGATTTGGTTGTAATAATGTAATAAAGACATGTTAGTTTCTATAACTGATGAAGATGTATTTCCACTACGCATGCTGTTAATAATTTTATTATGATGTTCTTCGTCAATGTTCAAGTACGGTTTTATTGAGTTGGGATTGTTATGCCCCGTAATTTTTATAAGCTCTTGATCTTGAACACCACTTTTGGCCAACCAACTGACCGCGGTCGATCTATTGGAGTGATTAGTAATTTTTTTTTTCCTTGGTTTTCAAGCCAATCGCTTCAAGATAATTGCACATTTAAATAAATTGTTTCTGCTCTGTATTTTTTTTTTCATAACCAGCAAAAAATTTTCTATCCGAATAACCCTCGAACATTGATAAATGCTCAAAAATTTTTTAACAACTTTCTCAAGCTTGTTGCTTACAGGCAACAGACCTCCGCCTACGGCGTCGGTCTGTTTCCAAGCAACAAGCTTTCGAAATCTGTTATAAAATTTTTTCGAACAATTATCAATGTCCTTGGGTTATTACTACTGAAAATGAATCGTACCGCATGGGAAAATTTATAGCGGACGGACGATATATCGCAATTGATATCTTTGGCTCTCTGTATTAAAATTAGAACTGTCAATCTCTGTACCTATTAGAATTTTTATTCAATATGTACCAGTGTATTGTTTACAAAACGTGTAAGCCCGTATCAGTCGTAATTTAATAAAATTTAATTAATAATTTTTATTTTGAGGTGACATTTCACTAACAAAGTTTCAATGTAAAGGGTTGTTTAGTATTCAAGTGTCGCCGTAGCAGACGAACCTAAGCGCCGCGTGATCCCCTTGCTAGGATTCCCATTCAAATAATGTAAAATACGACGCCCCGCCAGCACAACTTTGAGATAATCCACCTTTAATGTAAGTCTCGACTGAAGTTTGTGAGGGGAATTGATAACAACTGATGTAATCAACTTAAACAAAGAGTGATCTTTTATCGACAACAACAGACACGGAATATTTTGAAAGAAAATTATGAATATTACGTTCGCAAATTTTTATAAAATTTATTATAGATCAATAGATCAACGGTCTGGGCTGACTTACTTCGAAATGACTAGTTTAGGGGGTTTATTGTTCGAGCTAATAGTCGAGGAAATGAAACTGAAAAAATGGCAAAACCTCGCAATTTTTTCGTCCATCGTCGATTTGTACAAAAATTTGGGATTAGGCTCATTTCACCCTCTAGTTCATTTTCTATATTGAGCCGTTGTACGCTTTTGGTTTTTAAGGGTGAAAACTACCCCTAAAAAAACTACTTGTAAAAAATTATAAAATAACATTTTTACCTTTAATATTGTCAACATTTGGTTTTTATTAGTTACATAATGATTGTTTTATGCTTTAGGATATACTATCATAATATTTCAACCCTTAAAACCACCCTTGTTGGAGCTGTATATAAAAAATTACTTATCCTAAAAGAATAATTTCGGCTTGCATCGATTAACATAAAAATTTGGGATTAGGATCATTGCACCCTGTAATTTATATTCTATAATATGCTCAAGGGCGTCGATTATTTTTAGGGGTGTAAACTACCCCTTATTGTCAAAAATTATATAAAAATTTTGTAAACTTTAATATGGGTAAAATTTGGTTTTGATTACCTAAAAATAATGATTGTTTTATGCTTTAGGATATAATATCATAATATTTGAACCACCCTTAAGAACAATACAGTTTTTATAAGTAGATACTTTAGTAGATCTATACAGAAAAAAAAGTAGAAATAAAGAATTACATAAACATTTATTTACACAAAAATACGAATTTACAAATATGTAGAAGTACAAATACAAATAGTTTTTAAGTCATTTTTCAGTATACAAACCAGTTCTGTGGTATTATACATGCACTGAAATGAAAATGTTCCATAAGCGGACTATTCGAATATTTCGAAAAAAAAATTCGTTTTATAAACATAGCTTTTTTATTTTAGTCGATAAAAAGTTTTTTAAAAATGATTTTGTAGGATTTTTGAAGAGCTATAAGACTATATAATTTAAATTTCGTTAGATCCCTTAGGTTTTAATTGGGTTGGGTTTAAGGGGCTCGAATAAGGGGGTGTTTGCTCGTAAATAGAGGTTTTAAGTAGCTATATCTCGCTAACTATTCACTGTAATGAAAATATATGCCCAATATAATTTTAACTATCAAAAAAGCTACAATTTAGTAGTCTATCATTTTTTTCGTGTCTCCAGTATTTTCGGAGATATTTTGAAGTAAAAGGTGAAAAATACGAAATTGCAAAAAATCAATTTTTTTTAAACTCCAATTTTTCTAAAATTAGGCCTTTTAAGTAGGTCATACTTCTTGGGTGTAATAACAATACAAATATACAAGGAATTACAGAAAGGTGAAGAACAATTTTTAATTAAGAGGGTAGTTAGGGGGTTATTTTCACTGATTATTTTGTAGAGAAAAGCAGGTACCGACCTTTTTTTGATCATGCCGCTCTATTTTCGTGCTAGAAGTTTTTTATTATTGTTCTTTTGAAAGGTTTAATTGTCTACTTGAAAAAAGATAATTTAAGTTTTCCTCGAAAAATCCAAAGTTTTCCCGTTATTTGGCTTTGAATATTTCAAATTATGTATTTGACGAGAAAAGCTAACTTTTAACATGCCGTATCTCGGTTTGTATTGGTCTTAAGATATTATAGAAGAAGAATTTAGTTTGTGTTACTAAAAGATAAGATTTCGTTATCTGTATTTTTTTTTTATTAAATGTGTATTTTTCGAGGTATTCTCAAAAAACCCTCTAAAAAAGTCTATTTTTCGACGAAAAACTGTTACTTTCAAGCGCGAATAACTCGAAAAATATTAATTTTACGAAAAAAATGTAAAAAACATTAGTTTTTACATCGATTTACATGGTTAAAATGTAATAAAAAATTCCCACCCCCGAGATGGGGTGGCAACCACCCCCCAAGGTTTTAGCGTACAGCGGCATGATATAGCAAATGATCCTTGGATTATTCTCTACCTTCTGTGAAAATTTCAAGTAAATCCATGCTGGACGAAAAAATTGCGAGCCAAAATTCTTCATTTCCTCGACTATAAGTTGGTTTCAGAGATTTAAGAGCAGCAATACGTAGGATGCATGGTACAAAGACGACTTTGTACCATGAGTGTCTTTGTATATACCATGTGTAGGATGAATACATCCAAGTTAATCAGGGTATTTAAATTGAAATTCTCGCGGAATTAGATTTGGGCCATGTATGAATAGTCGTATTCTAAAAACCCAAAAGGGTACATATATTTGAAAGAAAAGGGAGTATACAGAATAAAAATATATATTATTGTGTTTCAATTTATCAATCAAAGATAAAAAAAACTTTATTAATTTTAATATAAAGCGGGCACATAAATTTGATACACCCTGTGTATTGATTTGTAACTATTTATTATAAGTAGTTTTTAAGAAGTGATTTATCGTTAGTAAGTTTTTTCCCTGAAAAATAAAACACATTAGGAAAGAAAGTGATATGAATAAACAATAATTGTTCAGGGTATTTGGAGATTATAACGGTGTTTTGTTATGCACGAGGCCAAAAGCCACAGTAATTAGTTCTTAAAAAATTAAGGTAAAGAAAGTTTGGAATTTTAATCTCTTTTTGTTTAACCACGAGTAAATTTTGTAGAATTTCCCGAAAGTAATTATTGTGATGGTAGGAATATTTTTTGAAAGTATGAGTGGGTGGTTTCGAATGAAAAAAAGAATGAAGAAGAAGAAATGTCTCTGATTGGTTTGGCAATTTGGAATGGGAAGGAGAGAAGGTTGAATTTTCAGACAGTTTGGGTCTCAGGAGATTATTGTGTTACCGGCAGCCGAGAGGAGCAATCATAAGTTTTCGTAAGTAGTTCAGAAGAAGGTACTAGTGGTGTTTTGATAGTGAGGGTAGCTGAAAAAAGTGGAATGAGAGACAAATAAAATCGAGAAGAAATACCTCTTTGATTCTGTAAAGTCCAAGAGAGTAAGTTACAAGAATTATCGTTATTAAAATTACTTGTGATACCAAGTAAAAAAGATACTTGGGTCTCAGAAGATTATTGTTGAGAGAAAGAGAGGAGAGAGTTTTGGAGTTTACTGAACGAGTACTGGCAAAAAAGAGGCCTGGCTTGTGTTTTGGAGAAATAGTTGCTGGTATGCTGCTGGATTTTTGCTGAGAACGGAGGGGGCTTTGATTGGTAGCCTAACAAGGAGGAGCTGTTTGGTTCAAGAGGAGACATCATTGTGTGTGAATCAAAAAGGTCAGTCAATAACCTATGTGATAGATTTTCTTTATAATCAGAAGTTAATTTTTTTTTACGTAAAAGCATATGCATTTAAGATTCCAACATTTCAAAAATTTAATAGGAAGTATAAGTAATTTGCGAATACCAAATTTGTTTTTTAGCTTGTTTTTTATTAAGGGTATTAAGAACAAAGCGATAAATATTTGTTTGAATTAGATTAATTTATATGGTAAACGTTTCTTTTGGATAGTTATGCCCACAGAATTTAATTGATAAATTTACAGAACATTGCTTTTGATAATAAAGGTAATTGTATGTGTTTATTTATGATTTTTCTATTTATTTCCTTTTCCTATTTTATCCCGATAAGGATCAACTAAGAGATACTGAAGCCACGAGAAAGGATAAGTATACCCTAAGAGAACTTAATTAATTTTTTTTTGACAAAAGGCACCCTGAGATTTTTTCTTAATATTTTTATGTATGATTTGCGTTAATTAAATAATTGATCAAATAAATAATAATTAATATAAAAGTAATAGAAAGCAGATCATAACAATATAGTGCAGTATGTACCGGGTGTCCCAATAAGAATGGCTCTCGGCCATATCTCAGGAACCGTTTATAGTACAGCTTTGGGAAAAAAAATTTGTAAAAAAAGTTACCTCGAGAAAAGCCTGAAAATTATTTTCATATTTGTAAGTCCACCGCTAGAGGGCGTAATTGAATGTCAAAAATTTTAAAATCAAAATTTTACAAAATTTACATAATGAAAGGGCACTGAAAATCCAATCATCGTATTCTTCGCAAAATTCTGCGAATATTTGATTTCACAAGTGTAACTCTACCTTTGCAAATAAGAGGTGGGGGTGAGTGGGAACCTTGTTATGAAAAATGGCTGTAAGTCCGGTTCTGCTTAATCGATTTTTGCAAACTTGGTCTCGTTGAAAACAGATCTTTTTCGTTAATGTAAGAGTTATAATTACGAAACAGCCTAATAAGTAATATGCCAGCTAGGGGGCGCTATTTTATGTTTTTCAGAAATCTAGTTTTCTTTGGAAAATATTAAATACAAGTATGCACTTTTAACCCTGCATTACAATATTAGACCAAATTATCAACAGAATATCGAAAACCGCATGTCGATACCTTTTTTTTATCTCGAGATATCTTAAGAAACGTGTTAATTTTTAAACATAACTGATGATGTCTCCTGTAAACGAAGTTACGGAAATCAAAGTGGAAACAAGTAGTGTGCTGTGGAAAAAAATTTAAGCGTGACACTTGCGGATAGCCGACAGAAGTGAATACTTATTATAGATTCGATTATATTCGTTTGCTTCAATTAGATTCCATTCGATTAGATTTAATTTTATATCTATAATTTAATATAAATATATAATATATACCTAATTTAATACATAATATTATATACTAGTGATTTTACCCGTTAAAATTAGGATTAATAAGATATAAAGATACATAAAGCTTTAAATTATTATTTTTCTTAATAATGTAACCGATATTTTTTAATTTAAAAATTTAATTACTGATGAAGTATAGTAAATACTTCGTGTAAATTTTAATCGTAAATAATGCATGGAAGAGTTCATTTATTTTTAGATACTCTCATTAAAGGGGAGGCCGTTATACAAAAGTGACTTTTTTAAATTTGTTGATTACATTATTCCTTTCAACCTACTTAATAATTAAATTCACTATCAAATTTGAAGTAAAACTTCTTTTGAAAGTTTGTTAATTCTAAAATTAATGGATAAAATCACTAGTACAGTTTGTCAAACGTAGCAAAAAGTTTAAAAATTTCGGCGATTGTAAGATTTTCAAACTCTTTTCTACGTTTGACAAACCATATATATTATGTATTAAATTGGGTATATTCTAAATATATTAAATTATAAACATAATTATAATAAATAAAATTAAATTAAATTAAATGGAATCGAATTGAATCCAACCGAATATAATTGAATCTATGAGAAATATTCACTTCTGCCGGCACTCCGCAAGTGTCCCGCTCTAATTTGTTTCCATAGCACACTGCCTATTTTCACTTTGATTTACTTAACTTCGTTTACCGGTGACATTACCAGTTTGTTTACAATTTATACGTTTCTTAAAATATCTCGAGATAGAAAAAAGGTATCGACATGCGGTTTTCGATATTCTGTTGATAATTTGGTCTAATTTTGTAATACAGGGTTAAAAGTGCATACCTGTATTTAATATTTTCCAAAGAAAACTAGATTTCTGAAAAACATAAAATAGCGCCTCCTAGATACCATATTACTTACTAGGCTGTTTCGTAATTATAACTTTTACATTTACGAAAAAGATCTGTTTTCAACGAGACCAAGTTTGCAAAAATCGATTAAGCAGAACCGGACTTCCAGCCATTTTTCATAACAAGGTTCCCACTGACCCCCACCTCTTATTTGCAAAGGTAGAGTTACACTTGTGAAATCAAATATTCGCAGAATTTTGCGAAGAATACGATGATTGGATTTTCAGTGCCCTTTTATTATGTAAATTTTGTAAAATTTTGATTTTTAAATTTTTGATATTCAATTACGCCCTATAGCGGTGGACTTACAAATATGAAAATAATTTCCAGGCTTTTCTCGAGGCAACTTTTGTTATAAAAATTTTTTCCCAAAGCTGTAGTATAAACGGTTCCTGAGATATGGCCGAGAGCCATTCTTATTGGGACACCCGGTACGTAGAAGAGATAGGATCAATTCTCCTGGACGATTACTCCTCATTTAATCTCTATTTTAAATATTAAAAAATCGTTTTTTTGCTCTCCTGAGAAATTTGGCTTTTTGCAGTTACGTCATTCTTATTCCGAACAGGCGATATGACGTATCGATTTTCACTTCGGGAATCGTTATTAAAATACAAAACATTAATATTTTACATTTCCTCTTTTAAAACCTTGTCAGTTTTTTGAATATTATCAAAAGTTTTGAACAAAGCCACAAATAGAAATTAATGTTATTTCAGAGGAAAAATACAGCGTTTTCACAACTTAGAGAAGGATTGGTTGTATTTTATGTAATTTTATCTCTCTCATTACATTAAATATCTGATTTCAATATCATTTCAATAATCTAATATACACACACCGGCAAAATTAGCCGAACTCCTTAAAAATGGGACATGTTTGATGTCTCGAATCTCCTAATCCTGTTGTCCGATTTAAGTTATTCTTTTAGTATGTTATAGCCTTATTAGTTAAGAATATCAGTGTAATAATATTGTTGCTAGACAGGTAAATGTCATTTTATACCGGGCGTTACAATCATACTGTGTTTTTCTCTTAAAGTTCGGAACACCCTGTGGAATATTCTAGCATATATAAAATATTAAAGTTAAAACTCGATTGTAGACTTAGGCTTTCTTAACAGTTTCTTTTTTGATTCATTTGCTTATGTTGGAAAATAAAAAAGTTACGTGCTTTAACAACTAGCCATGCTTTTTATCAATAAATCCTCATAGTCGGGGAGGAAAGTATGCTATATTTGCAGTTACTCGAGCGTTATGGGACCTATTGGATTGTGAAGAGTGGGTGTTAAAACCAAAATAAGTTAAGTTAAGTTTTCCATAAAGTGTGGGACTCCATTTTTTAATTTAATTTTCCATTTCCACCAATCGATTTTTCCGATTATAGGAAATATAGGCTATATATATCCATAATTGGAAAAAATGTTGGGAATAAAAGTTGCTTATTTTTACGTCAAGAATCCAAATCTGCAATAAAAATTGGGGGCTTCCATTTAAGATTTTAAAGTAACCCCCCACCCCACCTCCGTGGGCGGTCGTGTTTGGTGCCATTCGGTACATTTCGCTTAATATCGCAGGGTTCGTTTTTAAAATTTTTAATTTACCCCCCCACCCCTCTCCGTGGGGTGCCACGAGCCCCCACGGAAGTGGGGTGGGGGATTTAATTTAAAATCTTAAATAGAAGCCCCCAATTTTTATTTCAGATTTGGATTCTTTAGGTAAAAATAAGCAACTATTATTCGACACATTTTTTCGGATTATGGATAGATAGCGCTATAATCGGAGAAAAATGATTGTTTCAAATGAAAAATTAAATTAAAAAATGAAAAGTCCCCCACTTTATGGAAAACTTAACTTAAACTTTTTATGATTTTAGCACATACTCTTCACAATTCAATAGGTCCCCATAACGCTCGAATAACTGCAAATTTAGTATAGTTTCCTCCCCTACTATGAGGATTAATTGATGAAAAACATGGATAGTTGTTAACGCACATAACTTTTTTATTATCTTACATAAGTAAATAAATCAAAAAGGAAAATGTTAAGAAAGCCTAAGTCTACAATCCAGTATTATTTTAATATTTTACATATGCTAGAATATTCCACAGGATGTTCCAAACTTTAAGAAAAAAACACAGTATGCTTGGTACACCCGGTATAAAATGATATTTACCTGTCTAGCAACAAGATTATTACAACGATATTCTTAAATAATAAGGCTATAACATACTAAAAGAATCACTCAAAGCGGACCAGTTTTTTAGGAAATTCAAGACATCAAACATGTCCCATTTTTAAGGTGTTCGGCTAATTTTGCCGGTGTGTGTATCTATATCCTTGGAAAAGTTGTGTAAAATGAAGAAACTTTTATTTTCCGAAAAAAGAGATATTCCATAAATCGTAGCTTTATTTTCAAAAACGTTTCACAAACGATTATCATCTACCCTATTAACGTCAGACTACAATTCACCAAAATAAAAAGAACGTATTCCTTTTTTCCCTCGCTAAATAATTAAATAAACATCGACATCATACTTTTCCCCTTAAATATACCAAGCAATTTCCTTCAGTCGTTTCTTTGTTGGTATTTTCTAAGGCTGGTAATAACGATCTGGGGAAAGTGTAGATAAACAGTTAGGGCCTTAATCCGATTCAGTTGAATTAGAAATTAAGAGAATGTACGGTAAAATAAAAAGCTATAGACGGAGAGGCAGCGCTGAAAAATCTATTTGAATTTACTAAAGCTAAATTTTTCACAGTTGATTACTGTGAGTGTGTAGAGAAACATACTGCGGTCGGTCAAGCGAAACGTAGAACAGGGGTTGCTGAGAGGGTATCAAAGTTGCTTTCCTACGAAGGTAATTATTTCCATTTACTAAGGCCGAAAATCAGTACACACATTCTAAATTAAATATAAATAAAAGTTATTATAGTCGGTCGGATGTACTTAAAATTTTCACAGAAGGTAGGGAATAGTCCAAGGATCATTTTCTATATCATGACGCTATCATACGCTAAAACCTTGGGGGTGGTTGCCACCCCATCTCGGTAGTGGGAATTTTTTATTACATTTTAACCATGTAATTCGATGGAAAAAGTGATTCTAAGAAAAAAATGTTTTTTACATTTTCTTCGTAAAACTAATATTTTTTGAGTTATTCGCGCTTGAGAATAACAGTTTTTCGACGAAAAAATCGACTTTTTTAGGGAGTTTTTTGAGAATTCGAAAAATATGCATTTAATCATAAAAACTGTAGATATCAAAATTGTATCTTTTAGTAACACAAACCAAACTATTTTCCAATAATATCTTTAAGACCAATATAAACCGAGATACGGCATGTTAAAGGTTAGCTTTTTTCGTCAAATGCAGAATTTGAAATATTCAAAGCCAAATAATGGGAAAAATTTGCATTTTTCGAAGAAACCTTAAATAATATTTTTTCAAGTATATAATTAGACCTTTCAAAAAAAATAATAAAAAGTTTCTAGCATGATAATTAAGCGACTTATAATCAAAAAATGTCGGTACCTGCTTTTCTCTACGAAAAAATCAGTGAAAACAACCCACTACCTACCTTCCTAATTCAAAATTGGTCTTCACCTTTCTGTAGTTCCTTTTATATTATTTATATTATCAACACACTCAAGGAGTTTGACCTATTTAAAATGCCTAATTTTGGAAAAATATTATATCTCACTGTGTACTTATTAGTAATCCTGATGTGCCTTAGTAAATGGATTTAATTACCTTCGTAGGAAAGCAACTTTGATACCCATTTAGTAATGAGACCCCTCAAAAATAGTTTTGTAGGATTTTTAAAGAGCTATAAGACTGTGTAAATTAAATTCCGTAAGATGCCTCAGTTTTTAATTTGGGTGGGTGTAACCCTTAAGTACTAACATCTTAAATCAATGAAGTAAACACTAACTAACCGCCTGACAGACGGGTTTAATATTTTAGTAGAAATTTTTATTTTTGTTAAATATTATAATGCAAAAAAATATCTCAATGACTTTCTGAAAGTATTAATTATCTAAAAAACACGGTAATTAGTCTAGTTTTTCCGTATTTATTAAAATAAAAAACATTATAACAAAAATGGAAGGATTGTTTGTGTACCTTTTTACTCCTGAAAAAAAGTGTGATAAAAATTAAACAAATTAAAGAATCGTATTAAAAATTTACAATCGAATTTACAAAGAGTAAGAAATAATGAAAATAAAAAGGTTTTTAAAAAATGTTAAAACACAAAAAACTGACAGGTACTATAGTTAGTACAGTGTAGCAATGGTAGTCAGTGGCAACATTTTCATCACAAATTGATTTCACTTTGCTTATGTCGTCTTCTATCATCTTATACCTCATTTCAAAAGAGTTTCCTCAGGGTCATTATTCCCTTATTGGATGTTTTTTTGACGAACTGGGGCACATTATGTGTAATGACGAACTGGGCACAAACACTAACACCCCGTCTATTAGACGGAAATCACATTTTGAGACTAAATATCTTTCGAATAACAACCTGTCGAAAATTGCCGAATTCAATACTATTAAAGAACAACCCAACTTGAAAAGTCATAAACGGGTGACCTTCAATATTTTCTAGGAAGAGAAATATCCCACTTTCGACAAGCGATGCCGTCTGAGAGACGGGGTGTTAGTACTTAAGGGTTAAAGAGCTCGAATAAGTGGGTGTTTGCTGGTAAATAGAGGTTTTAAACAGCCATATCTGGCTAACTATTCACTGTAATGAAAATCTATGCACAAGGTAATTTTAGTCATTAAAAAAGCTACAATTTAGTAGTTTATAATTTTTTTCATATCTTCAGTATTTTCGGAGGTATTTTGAAATAAACGGTGAAAAATACCAAATTGCAAAAAATAATTTTTTTTAAATCCAATTTTTTCAAAATTAGGCATTTTAAATAGGTCAAACTGCTTGAGTGTGTTGATAATATAAATATAAAAGGAACTACGGAAAGGTGAAGACCAATTTTGAATTACGAAGGTAGTTAGGGGTTGTTTTCACTGATTTTTTTCGTAGAGAAAAGCAGGTACCGTCATTTTTTTGTAAGTTGCTTAATTTTCATGTTAGAAACTTTTTATTATTATTTTTTGAAAGGTCTAATTGTATACTTGAAAAAAGATTATTTAAGTTTTCCTCGAAAAATGCAAATTTTTCCCATTATTTGGCTTTGAATATTTCAAATTGTGCATTTGACGAAAAAAGCTAACCTTTGACATGCCGCATCTCGGTTTGTATTGGTCTTATAGATATTATAGGAAAAGAATTTGGTTTGTGTTACTAAAAGATACAATTTCGATATCTACAGTTTTTTCATTAAATGCATATTTTTCGAGGTATTCGCAAAAAACCCTCTAAAAAAGTCGATTTTTTCGTCGAAAAACTGTTATTTTCAAGCTCGAAAAATATTAGTTTTACGAAGAAAATGTAAAAAACATTTTTTTCTTAGAATCAATTTTTCCATCGAATTACATGGTTAAAATGTAATAAAAAATTCGCACCCCCGAGATGGGGTGGCAATCACCCCCAAGGTTTTAGCTTATGATAGCGGCATGATATAGAAAATGTTCCTTGGACTATTCCCAACCTTCTGTAAAAACTTCAAGTAAATCCATGTTGGACGAAAGAATTGCGAGCCAAAATGCTTCATTTCCTCAATCGACTATTAGGGCCGACCGACCGGCTCTGTCCCGTCATACAGCTGACCGACTATAATAACTTTTATTTATATTTAATTTAGAATATGTGTACTTATTTTCAGCCTTAGTAAATGGAAATAATTACCTTTGTAGGAAAGCAACTTTGATACCCTCTCAGTAACCCCTGTTCTACGTTTCGCTTGACCGACCGCAGTATGTTTCTCTACACACTCACAGTAATCAACTGTGAAAGATCTAGCTTTAGTAAATTCAAATAGATTTTTCAGCGCTGCCTCTTGTTCTACTAGGGTTGTAAATTAATGCCGAATTTTCTCGAACGGTTTTTTTATTAAAAAGCGACTTAACATATTTGGAGATAATATTCTCTGTGGTTGAAATATCGAGATATTGGAATTAAAATTTAAGAATTAATTAAAAAACCGTAATGTTTACATTTTGGTTGATTTCATACAAAAGGAAAGGAAGATTCCTACTTTTTGTTTTTACCTAATTTTGTGTTAACAAACTGCTAAATTATTTTCGTTTTATTTGGAGATTTCTGGATTATGTTGTTCGGAAGCCATTTCCTTGTGGAATTTTTGTAATTAACTATTCTAAATGGGAAATAAGCGACAATTTAACTGAAAAATGATTTTATTAACGTTTCTGGATTACATTTGATAACAAAAAAAAATTATATTCTCTGTTCTTTAGTATCTTTACATGTGAGTGATCAATCATTATTTTCTCTAATTCTTTATCAGCTTTTGCCACAACCTGTTCTCTATTGTTCACTTAGAGCAACTTAAAATTATGTGGAATCATCTGATATTTCTTATTACTTGGAGCGAATTTAGAAAAACCAACATACCAAGTCAATCAGTATTTATTTTAAAGGTATTTAATCACTAATATATAAAAATTAAATAAAGCAAAGTCTTAAAATAGCAAATCAATACCATAAAAAATTCAATGTAAAATGAATAATGTTTGTATTGAAAATAAAAAATGTTTGTTTTTATTTTTTTTTTTTTAGTTGTCAGTGTTACCACCCCTAGCCCATATGAAAGCTTTAATTTGCGTGGTCACGCTCCTAATCAAATTGTCAACATTTTGTTGTGGTAGGTCATTCCATTTTTCTAGGGAAGCTTGTACTAGCCGTGCGATGTTTTGTGGATTATTTCATTCATAGGAGATTCTGACCAATAGAAAGCTACAGACATGCAAATTAAGGTGATAATTTTTGATAATCTCCCGTCGTTAAGCATATTACGCCAGATGCCCTTCGCTGCTACGAAAAAATACATTCAGTGACATTAATGACAAATGTTTTAAAAATTATAAAAGTGATGACTTTCAACCGTCAAATACATATTTATAACAACTGTGTGTTTAATTTCACTAATTGGTACTTACATATATAAATTACAATAAAATTTTGGTTTTGAACAGTTTTATTCATGAAATAATCGCAACAAATGGCACTCGAACTCTAAAATTAATATAGAATTTTTGCTCTCGTGACACATTGACATAATTTCACTCGCCTTCGGCTCGTGAAATTAAAACTGCCAAAGTGACACTCGGGAAAAATTCAATAATTTTAGAGCTCTTGTGCAATTACTACTGATTATCCCGGCGAGCTCTAATTTTTCTTTTAAGCATATCCCGCAAATGCTCTGTAAGGTTAAGCTCGGATGAGCAAGCAAGCCATTCCAGAACAGTGATATTATCTGCTTCAAGGAAGCCTGTAGTCACTGTGCTGGTATGTGGAAGAGCATTATCATGCATGAACATAAAATTTTCTTCCATTGCATATCTTCAGAGCCTAACTACAGAACCAAGTTAACATACCTGCCAGCTGTTAAAATTGATTGGATGAAAATCAAAGGAGTTTTTTTACTGATCAGACTGCTTCCCCAGATGACACTTCCTCCTGTATCGACTCCTCCTGATTTTACACAAATCCTGGTTTCGTCTGAAAATAACACATTTTGCCAATTCCCAAAGTTTTAGTTTTGGTATTGGAGACACCAATTTAACCCGGGAGCAGTCGCGCTCACTTCTGTCACGTAAGCAGTCGCGCGTAGAAAAAAAATCTAACAATAAGAATTTAAACCAAATTTCTATTTTATCATATTTTTATTTACTTGTTATGTTAAAAATATCTATTTCTAACAATTTTAAAGCTAATTGGTTCTCAACAAAGCCATAAATTCCACAAAAAAAAAACAAAAACAAAAAAGAGTGTGTGTACTTGTGTACGCACTTAAGAAGTTATACTTCTTTGTCGTCATGAAAAATAGTTTTTTATATACTTCATACAAAATTGATAAAATTTGATATAATATGCTTATATTTTAGGTTTTAGACCATGCAGAACATTCTATAAAGAATAACTTTTTTTTTTCGTAAAGTTAATAGCAAAAGTTATCATAATTTAAATAGCAGAAAATAATGTTGGTTATCTATTTTGAGAAAAATTTTCTCAATTTTTTGAAGATATTCTTCTGTAGCGGCGAATCGATTGAGGGTGAAATTTGATTGATTCGCGCGCATGCGCACGCCGACAGTACGGTATTAGTTGTTATACGGGCTCTGATTGTGTGTTGAAATTTTGAAATGATCTGTCAATAATTCTTCAATATGGAGGTTATCGGTAAACAAAAATATTGTATAATATTAGTTTTTATTGATGTGTGGACAGAAATAAAATCAAATTTATAATTATTGTGACTTTTTAAATAGTTTTGAAAAGCCACAGGTACGTAATTCTAAATGTTTCAGTTGGAAATACCTAATAGTTTCAATACCTATCTATTTGGAAAATGTAAACAAAATAATGTAGTTACCTATTAGTAGGCAATGCTTTAATTTACATAATCTGATTACGAACAAACTTTCTACAAATGTTCATCTTATATATCGTTTTCTTACTCTATATTTTGTTGTATTTTATTTCGACAAAAATCAAACTAATAATTTTATTAAATTCATATAAATTTATGGTGTAAACGTTTAGTTTGTGTATATTCCCACATGACGTATACGAGAGTTTGGTGCAGTTTGAAATAGCGTCAACTTTCGTACGGCGCGGTAGACGTGAAGTGGGTTCAAGCCCCAAGCAAGTTATTATTTTTTTATTTTTTTTTATAGATTTTATGATTGTAAGTATATTATTATATAACTTTTGAAGATATTCTTCTTTTTTGAAAGTGGTAGATAAGAAAGTTAGTTTCATTTTTAAATAAAATAAGTACAAATAACCTTTTAAGTATATTTACTTCGTTTAAATTATCTATTATATAATAGAAGAATATCTTCTTACGTGCGTACAAAGTACACACACATTCTTTTTTTTTCAATTGTTTCAATTTTGTTCAATTCATGTATATTAAAATATAGTTCTAATTCCAATTAACTTTTCCTAATAACAATTTTCAATATTGCGAAAAATAGAGCTACATTTCTCTTGAGCGAAATTCATGTTTTTCGACATACCCTGTATAATATCCATAAAATTTGCTATCTGATGGTTGAATCTTAGATTCTAGATATTGCAGAATCTTTTATGTAGAACGACTATTTTTCGTAAAATGAATAATAAAAAAGTTTTCCATATTATGGTTCCAACTTACAGGGACATACTGTATATTATGACAAAAATATTTTTAAATCTGTAGGCAAGTCAAAAGTGTAAGCATAACCTTAATTTAAAAATAAATCCAATTTAAATTTTAGATTACAGCTACACATGATATGAATAACATTGTAACTGCACTTATTTTCAACTATTATTGCTTAAATGATATCTATAAAGGATAACTTTCATTTAAACTTTTTTAAAAACTTTTATCCTATCTTGTGTACTTAAATATAAAGTTTTTTAATAAAATAACCTCATTATAATTGCAAATTTTATATCACTCGGTGGAAAAAACATTGTAACCAATGTTACAATACTGTAAATTTCTATTATTGATGAATATTTTTATAAAAACATTGTAACATCTATATAATTTACCAGTGAACTAACTTCCACTGATAAAAATAAGGTACCTGATGTGCACAGTGCATTACATGCTCAAGAAGCATCAACAGCGGAAACCCTTCATCCATCAAAGGTATTAGTTTATTATTTGACACGTCAGCTAAGAAAAAATTCACAAAGAAGAAAACTCTTGGAAAGAAGAGACAAAGAGATCCAAGTGTTCCCAAAATGAATATTTTGAAGAAACTGCGGAACTCTGACCGAGAATACACTAGAAAAACTGGAAAATTAACGAAAATGAGAGAATTGGGACCTCAATGTAACGATAAATATAACATGAAATGTAAATCAAAATTATCAAAAAATGAATGAGTCAATTTATTTAATAATTTTTGGGCAATAGCTGATCATTATAAACAGAGTGCTTTATGTAGAGCATACTTATGCAGATATGTTCTCAAACAATAGAGTAAAGCTTGAATATAATTTGCAGTCAGCAGAACACCAACAGCAAGTTCGTAAGAAACATTTTTGGATACTTTTAACATAACAGATATAATATGGTTAACTACGCTATGGTTGCCACAAGAACAGAGCAAATGCTGTAGACGAAAACGCACAGAAAAGCCATATGATTTAAACAGAACTAAATCAAAACGACAACTTGAACTTTAAATAAATGTTAAACAAAATTATTGGGATTTAGAATTATATAGAAGAATGACAAGGTTTCTGATCGAAAGTATAATACCTATATAAAAATAGGTAAAGAACAACGACATGTTCTCAGTTTTCAGTATAATCTTGTTTCTGAACAATTGTCATTTATAAGCCTAGAATAACAAACTAAAGTTGAGCAAAATTACCAAATCCGGGAATAAAAATATACAAGATTTATAGGAACTTTAAATTTCTTTAGTTGCACAACAGAATTCACAATTTAGTACTTCACATAACTACTTCAAAATAATATAAAGATCTTGTTGCTTTGTGCTCTAGTAAAGCTGTTCTAGTAAAGCGATTAATGTGATCGTTTATGGGTATTCTTTCATTTTCCGACTGTAGATTTATAATAAAATATTGTTATGTGAATGTATGAGGGTTATGTTTAAATGTCATAACAAAATTTGATAAGCTATTTTTAAAACACTTACCAGCAATAAAATATACTGGACTCTCTGATTCTTTAGTTTTATATGAGATCGTCCCGCTTAATTGATGTTATCCACAGATCTCTACGTCTTCGAGATAATTGTTTTTTATCAGTAATTTTGTGATTAAAAACCACAGTCATAGAATAAAATTCCACTTCTCTGTTTGATGGGCTTCCACACTCCACACCTGGCATGTAATGGGCATCTTTTCTATGTTAATAAGTCCAAAAATTTATACGAAAACTATTTAAAAAGGCAGTATAACTATTAACTAACTTTTGTCTGTTGTTTCTCTTCTCACAAATTTTAAAACACAACAGCCATAACCACAACAAACCACCACAGCTGCGCTACATCCGCCATATTGGATAATTTTTGACATGTCATTTGAACACCATCAGAGCAAAGGTATAACGCGCCTGCGTCCGGCACTAAGGATTTTCATATTAAAATTCACCCATCGCGCCTAAAGAAGTATAACTTTAAAAAATTCCCACGCATTACTAAAATCTTCCTCGAGGCACTTACGAGTGGAAAGTTATGTTGCAAAATTTTTCATCAAGTTGTCACGGAAAATGATATTATATTAGATTTTTTCTAACGGCGCGAATGCTCACGGGTTATGCGATCAATCTTGTGCTGTCTGGATAACTTGGGAAGCCGTAACTCGCTCCTATTGTATATTCATCTTGCACGAACTCTTTTTCTTATCGTTTCAACTGAAGCCTGCTACACTATACCTGTAGCTTCCAAAACTGTTTTTGGAGCTGCAGGTGAGAAATGGTTGGGTCTCTTCTAGCTGCTTGGGCAATGAAATGATCGTGGCGACCCATTGTTACTTTTTGGCGACTTTGTCTTTCTCTAGTTTTATACTTGACTAATTCTTGATACCTAGCATAGGTTTTTGACACAACACCCCCTGTTACAAGACAAATCATCTTTCCCCTTTGCACGTCCGATAACCCCACATAAAGCATACACTTGCGTTTTTTAACGTAAAAGTTAGTTTATTTATTTACGTTTAATTTACAAAACGTCTACACACATTCTGACCAATCCACCTGACTGTCGAAGCTGATAACGTTGGGTCTGACTGTTCGAGTGTGTATAGGCTTGTCACACGACAAAATTGAGTCATCCTGAACGTCAGACTGACGGATTTGTTCGGGTGATCTTGCTATTCCAACATCCTGACCTGGTCGGGCTATAAATTTTAATAATCTATTTATACACAAATGATGTGTTAACTATGAGAATTTACTTGGAGCTATGTATTTTAAAACGTTGCATTTTTGTACTCCCAATTATGACGTTAGAAATTAAAAAATACGGCTTATACACATTACCTATATTTAGAAAAAATGTAAGTACAATAATAATCTTACGTTCTGTCAGATAGTTTGGTCAGGACGTGTATAGCGCTAACCCCGACAAAATGGTTGGGAAATTATATCGTGTCAGAAGGTTTGGTCAGGCCGTGTGTAGATGCTCTTATAATCTATAACATACCGAGCTGTGCTATCTAATTTTCTTATCGGTTTGTGTATTATCCATAAAAACCTTTATTCTTCGCAATAATAACAAGTTATTTGAAGAAATTAATATTAGTGTGAAATACATGGTGCTTCCATATATTATAAGTTTGGTTATGTATACCTATTAATCAATATATTGAAAGTACAAACAAGAATAAACACGTAATTGGACTTCGTAAGACCTAGGTTTTCACCCAAAGTAAACGGGCGCGTCGAATAATTTATCACTTGTACTATTCCGGTAACTTTAAAACAGTACTTCTGGTTGCTTTTCTCAAAACGGAAGTCCTAAGTCAAATTTCTCACCTTTAGTACCATCCTTTAATTATAAGCTTTCATTCGACATCTTATTTTTCATTCTACCTGGTATAGTGACGGAGGAGTTATATTCGCGGTCGGACGGACAGACGGAGAGACAGCCTAGGTAAAATTTCTCACCTTTAGTACCATCCTTGGATTGTAAGCTTTCATTTGACACCTAATTTGTTATTTTACGTGGTATAATGACGGAGGAGTTATATTCACCCTCGGACGGACAGACAGCCTAGGTCAAATTTCTCAATGTTAGTACCATCCTTGGATTATAAGCTTTCATTTAACACCTCATTTGTCGTTCTACCTGGTATAATGACGAAGGAATTATATTCGCGGTCGGACGGACAGACAGACAGGCAGCCTAGGTCAAATTTCCCACTTTTAGTACCAGCCTTGGATTATAAGCTTTCATTTGACACCTAATTTGTCATTTTACGTGGTATAATGACGAAGGAGTTGTGTTCACAGACAGAAAGACGTGCGGACAGACGGACGTGCATAATTCAAAGTTTTAACATTTCTGCAAAATTGGGTGAAAACAAAATTTAATATTTGCATACAGAATTTAATATGTTTCAAAGTCTTTCGATTTTTTTGAATTATTGTTAGTGTCTATTTGTTTTTCCTTTTCTTGAAAAATAAATACATAAGAAATATTTGACCTCTAGGCTCGGAAACGGCTGAGTAGACTATAAATTACGAATTGTAAACAAAAGTTCTCAAATATTTACAGACCGTGTAGACGATTTCTGTATAAACATGAAAATTTAGAAGGCGCACAGGAAAAGTTACTGGGTTTTCCTGGCAAAAGTGCTTTTTAGTGTAGTTTACATTTGAAATTCTATTAAGTAAATGATACACATTCTTATGTTATACAGATTATATTTTCGTATTTAGGAATTTTCTGTTTTGTAATTTTGTTATTTTAATATAGAAATAGAAAATAATATAGAAAAAATTTAAATTAAATTAAAAAAATTAATATAGAAAATAGTATAGAAAGTGCTTTTACTAGACTTACTTGTTCAATTTAAACGTATCTTTGATCCAGAAAAAAACTTATTGGTAAACATATCTACAAATAATTACTACCATATTCCATTGTTCCTCCAACCGATGCATACCCTGTTTAAAATTTTTTTGTAGCTGTAGGTCCAATAAATCTTCGGCATTTTGTGTTTCTTCACCTATCTGAAAACGATTACTTTTTCACGCCATTTTCAGTGGTCCAAAGATATGAAAATCGTAGAGCGATAAATCGGAACTCTAGCGTGGATACTCTAATATCCTCTATTTCTTTCGTTGTAGAATTTTTCACTTCTTCGGTGATATAAAGGTGAACATTATCGTACAGAATAATGACAAGCTTTACTGGACGTTTTGGTCATATTGCTTGATAAACCTTGATTAAAGTTTTCCTATAAAGGTTTTCGATAATATGCACTCTAGGCTCCGAAAACTCCATAAGCAATGGTCCTTCATGGTTGAAGAAACATGTTATCATGACCTTGCCCGCAAAATGTTGAAATTGGTATGGCCGCACGCTGATTATATTTGGACGGATTGTTAACAACAAACGCCATTTTGAACTCACTATACTTAAAATAGGAGTCAAATACAAATGATAAGAACTGATGAGTGTGACGTGTACAAACCTAACTAAATTTCAGAACGTCAGTTGAGTGATTACAATTGTTTCCAATGTTAACTAACCTGCCCAAAGATATCTTTAAATTGAACAAGCTTATTTTTTATATTGTGCCATTGCGATCCATTTTTCTCTTATTATCTAAGGCCCGGTTTTAAAACATTGGTTTAAACTTCTTCTCTTTCCTAATTGTTAGAGAACTGCGTTTGTTTTGCGATGTGTTGCCTGATATTTTCAGAAAAAGTCGATAATACCACATTTTGAATGCTTCTAGGTTTTTCATATTCCATTGTCTCAGTATCCAAGCCTCACAGGCTGGATCCCGCGTACCAAAAAAAGTTTATTAATAGGAAGCTGAAAATTTGTTAATAACTTAACGGTGTCTAGTCGGACAACTTTGATGCACGGGAACACTGGAACAGGGGAAGTTTTAATTGTGGAACAGCCCAGGCAACCAAACGACGTTTTTATAACGTAGATAACACGTCATAAAAATGACCAATTGACGTGTTTTTATGACGTAGTACTGACGTTGAAAATCACGTGTATTTGTCTCATCGATTTGACGTCATAATTGTGACGATTTTAAAACGTAATCGTATCTACGTTTTTTTCACGTCGGTAAAACCACGTCTTTAATACTTTCAAAGAGTGACCTCTTTCAGATGTTTCAAAATAGTATAAAAAATAGGTACATAACATGAAACCTATAGGCCTACGTCCCATGTGTCGAAGATATAAGTACTACCACTTGTTTAAGATCGCTTGTGCGCTAGGCTAGACATTATAGAATTTTCACTAGTTATATAAACATACTTACTGTGTCAAAACTGAAACAACATATATATGAAACTAATAAATAATTTATTAACAAATTATCCAGCATACTAATATCTTAATTTAACGCTTAATTAAAAACAAATAAACATAACCTCAAATAGTTGTCAAGAAGAATTACTGCATTAAACTAACTCACTGAGCAAAAACACATAAAAATCTAGTAATTTACACGTTTCTTCAACTAAATATCTAAATGAAAAGTCTTATTTTATCACAAAAGACACAAACCACGTAAACAATAAATGAGAAATTTCTTATGAACATTTAGCGTTATCTATACCTAACCGAAATTGTTTGGAGTCAATACAAACAAGCAAGCTCCTCCCAATTTTGTGACGTACGACTTAGCCTGTCTGAAATTAAAACGTTTTTTAAACGTAATTTTAACGTCATTAATCTTACGTATTTAAAATCACCTACAAAAGACGTCTATATGACGTAATGTTCAAACACGTGTTATTTTCAATCAAAAAATGACGTTTCCTCAACGTTATATGACGTCACTTGGATGCCTGGGAGGTTACAAGTTTTCTAACGGAAAACTACGAAAACGGCCCATGTATTTCGAAAACGGACAGAACTTCCAATTGATTTGTTACCCCTTCATTAAATTCTCATGCAAAAATCAGACTTCTATTTACCACCAATATAATGCCTGTCATATTTGATATGTTCTATATGTCGAACTTATTGAAATGCCGAACATATTTGTCAGACAAACATTTTTTCATATATTGTATAAAATTTGCTATTGAATAAACTTAAAAACAACCTGCTAGTTTTCACAATCCTGCCGGAAATAGGATATACATATTTAACACAATTATTCAATTCAATCATGAAAATCAGCTATTTCCCGCCACAATGGAAAG
This sequence comes from Diabrotica virgifera virgifera, assembly GCF_917563875.1. Lineage (NCBI taxonomy): Eukaryota > Metazoa > Arthropoda > Insecta > Coleoptera > Chrysomelidae > Diabrotica > Diabrotica virgifera. The sequence continues at coordinate 301,072,259 of NC_065443.1, read as the reverse complement.
TTGCCGAAATAACACCCATTTTAAAACAAGGCAAACCACCTGAAAGGGTAGAATCATACCGGCCCATCAGTCTACTACCAGTGCTATCCAAAGTGTTCGAAAAACTTTTATTAACAAGACTTACGCCTCTCCTAGAAGACGAGGGAATAATTCGAACTCACCAATTTGGATTCAGGCAGAAACATTCTACCATTCAACAAGTACATCGAATAGTAAACAGAATCCATAAAGACCTCGAAGCATCCAGATATTGCTCTGCCCTGTTCATAGACATAGGACAAGAGTTTGACAAGGTATGACACCAGGGGTTGCTCTATAAGCTGAGGAGTTGTTTTCCTCTAAATTATTACATACATAAGTCATACCTTCCAAATAGACGCTTTAGAGTCAAATACGACAATGAAATATCAGAACTCCAACCCATAACAGCGGGTGTCCCCCAGGGAAGTGTTCTAGGTCCTGTCCTGTACCTACTCTATACTGCCGGCCTTCCAACATCACCTGCCACAACAACAGCTACATTTGCAGATGATACTGCGATCTTATGCTCCAACAAGAATCCAAACATCGCATCAGAACTATTACAAAATAACATAATTGAAGTCGAAAAATGGTTACAAAAATGGAGAATTAAACCAAATGAACAAAAGTCAATACATGTAACATTTACAACCCGTAGAGGAACCTGTCCACCTGTATGTATTAACCGCAAACAAATACCACAGAAAGACGATGTAAAGTACCTTGGGATTCACCTGGATAGAAAACTGACCTGGAAAAAACACATATTTTCCAAACGAAAACAATTGGGCCATAAAGTGAGAGACATATACTGGCTAATAGGAAAACAATCCCAGTTATCAACACGAAATAAATTACTCCTATACAAAGCGGTGTTGAAGCCAATTTGGACCTATGGGATAGAACTGTGGGGAACAGCCGCAAATTCTAATATTGAAATAATACAAAGGTTCCAATCCAAAATACTAAGGATGATTTTAAATATACCGTGGTATATCACCAACAACGCCGTACATCGAGATGCAGAGGTAACTTATGTAAAGGAAGAAATTACATATCGAATAAAAAAATACAAGGAACGGATTGCGGGAACGCCCAAACCACCTAGCGAGGAACTTGATGCAGATGTGTGCAGTGCGCAGGTTAAAACGTAAAGTGACCAATGATTTAGTGTGAGCTAAAAAAAAGTGTAGTGCTTATTTATGTTTTCCCAGAACCAATAATAGTTTAGTAGACTAACATTAAGAGCGGCATATTAATGGGTATGTTCGCCACATGTCAATAGTTTAGCCGACATAAATATTATTTAATGCTTATTACTTTGTAAAAAACGGTAGATTGTAATAAATTGGAATGTCAATAATAAAAAAAAAGTTTTCACAATCATAGATGACACGTTCTACAATTAAAATCACATTCCACAATTAAAACTTCCCCTGTTCCAGTGTTCCCATACATCAAAGTTTATCCGACTAGATACCGTTAAGCTATTAACAAATTTTCAGCTTGCTATTAATAAACTTTTATTTGGTACGCGGGATCCAGGCCTATCAACTGCATATAAAAGCGTATAATTTATTTTGTTTGACCAGTATCTTCTGTGATCAAAGCTCTAAACTATTTGTACGAAGATATGGGAATCCCATTAGGCCCCTGAGATTTTCACTTTCAGTTTGTTTCAATGCATATTATATTTCTTCTCTTATCATGCATTCAACTGAGTACCATATTTAACTTATGTTGGTACTTCTGTTCTCTCCTTGTCTTCAAAAGCCATGCTATATATTCTGTCCAACTCTCAATTTAGTGGTTTAAATCTGTTATGAGTGCATCAATTTCTTTTTTTTTATCTGCCAAGTTTCAACTGTTGCCTCTTATTCATGTTAAAAAGTTATATTTTTTCTCAAATTCTTCCAGTTACTAGCACTGCCCACCTAATAATTTCTCTTTAATTTTCTGTTTGTTTATTTTCTTATTGATTAATTAATAGGTTTTTTATTTGTATTGAATTGCATTTTCTGCTTTAAATGATTTTCTTTAGATCATTGAGCTTTAGACAAAAATTTGCTTAAATTGTCGTTTAAGGAAAAAAGTGTTTAACAACTATCGTTTAACGTTAAACTAAGTTTCGAATTAGGGTTTACGGTACCGGTTGTCATCGATCGTTTAAGCCCCTAAACTTAGTTTACGCGGGAAACGTAATCTCCTTTTCTGTTATTACTGAGCTTAATTCATGGTTATCCAAGTTGAATCATGAGGAATAAAAAATTGATTTCGTACAGAAAAGCACCAATAATTATTTTGATAAGACAGAGGTTATTTTGTTAGAATTCATGAAAAACAATAAGAATAGGTACAATAAATTAAGGTTATTTATCCTTTTATATTAAGCATAAAAATATACATTAGATTAAAAACAATTATATTTCTGGATATTATTATTCAGTTTTAAGAGATACTGAATATATTGTAGCAAGTGGGAATAAAATCATATTTATCATCTAGTGGATAATGATGCAAGTGGCAGTAAGTTCATTTTTATATCTTCTTCTTTAGGTGCAGTGTCTGGATTCAGACGTTGGCCGTCATCATGTTTACAATTTGGAACAATTCTTCTATTTTGGAACCACATCATTCGCTAATATTACAAAGCCATGAACGTTTCTTTCGACTTATCCATCTATTTTCCTCCACTTTTCCTCGTATTATAATGGTAGGGGAGACCAAGCGGGGATTTTTGCAGTTACTCGAGCGCGTCAGATTATCATATGGAGAGAAACCTGGTACCCTGCAGATGTACCTCTACCATATTATATTGGCTCTTAACACAGGGGCGTTCGTTAAGGGGGGTCCGAAGAAAAATCTATTTATAAAACTCCAAATTGTCAGATTAAGATAAGGTAAGTTAACTACATGCACATTTCAAAAATCTGACGATTTGAGAGGGAGATAAGAAAATGGGTGAGTCACAAAGTTTCACAAGAAAAAAGCAAAAATTTCGCGAAATGAACGACACATCGAAAAACTAAAAAATATGTGCTCAATATTTTTTAAAAATCTATCGAATGATATTAATCACGACTCCCCACGTAGAGTGTGGGGGTAAACTTAAAATTTAAAATACGAATCACGCGATATTCCGCGAAATGAATATCAGATCGAAAAACTTAAAAATACACTTACTCAATATTTTTAAAAAATCTATCGAATGGCACTAAATAAGACCCCCACGGAGGTGTGGTGGGGGGCTTCTTTAAAATCTTAAATGGGAGCCCCCATTTTTTATTGTACATTTGGATTTCTTACGTAAAAATAAGTAACTTTTATTCGAAACATTTTTTCGAATTATGGATAGATGGCGTTATAATCGAAAAAAAAACGATTGTTGGAAATATAAAATCAAATTAAAAAATGGAAAGTCCGCACTAAAATGGAAAACTTTACTTAACTTTTTTTAGTTTTAGCACCTACTCTTCACAACCCAATAGGTCCCCATAACGCTCGAGTGTCTGCACATTTAGCATGCTTTCCTCCCCTTCTATAAGGCAAAGTAAATGGTATGTAGGTCGAATGTATTATATGGGCGAATTATTCTGTTTTTCTCGTCTGTATGATGTTTCTGAGCAGACGTTATCAATTTATCATTTTAAGAACATCTTCATTGAAAGTGTGTGTCCATTCATCTGGAATCCCCTTTTTTGCTTTGATTTTTTTTAACAACACTTACATAAAGGATGCAATCATTGCTCCTCCATATTTTGTGCAGTTCCATTCTTCTTGTTCTCTGGTCCTGGTGCTTTGTTATTTTTGGCTTTTTGAAGTTATACTTCTTTACGGGCGTAATGACGGTGAAATTTTATATGGTAAAACCTATCGACCGGGCGCATGCGCATTATAACTTTGTTCTGATTGGATGTTCAAATGACATGACAAAAATTATCCAATATGGCAGCTGTGGCACAGCTGTGGGACTGTGGTTTGGTTATAATGTATGCTTGTTGCGTTTTAAAATTTGTAGGAAGAGAAACAACAAACAAAAAGTTAGTTATTGGTTATACTGCCTTTTTAAATAGATTTCATATTATATTTTTGGACTTATTTACATAGAAGAGATGATTGTTGCATGCCAATGTGAAAGCTCATCAAACTGTGACTAGTATGAGTGCCGCAAATCTCGCTTATTCAAAGCTAAAGAATCTTTCACTGGTAAGTGTTTTATAAATAGTTGATCAAATTTTGTTATGATATTTGAACATAGCCACTTTGCACGACGCAAGTGATTGCGAAATTTATTAGTCGTTATACGGGCTCCGATACCCACGGTTCTTAGACATTACTACGGTTGCCTAAATCGACTAACCAATGAACATTAAGGGTGAGATTACGTCACGAGAGTTTACTGTCATTTGAATCGTAATATGATTTTTTTCGAATCCTGAGAAAACCAAGTATTTTAGAAAAATTTAAACGCAGGATGCAATATTACATTATTACCGAGTGCGGAAAGCCCCTTAGAATAAACAAGCAGATTCTATTGAATGAAATATTTGAAATTAAATATTACACTTCTCTTTTATTTTCAGCCCTGTAACTTATTAAAATAAACATTATAGAAGTTTTCAGGGACTTTCAGCCCTCGGTAATAATGTAGTCTTTCATTCTGAGTTTAAATTTTTCAAAAATATTTATTAGTTTTCTCAGGATTCGAAAAAAATGAATACAATTAAAACACATTGAGAATTTTGACATGCGTCAAAATTTTGCATTAACTCAATGTAAAATTCTGAACTGTTGAATTCTAGCTTCCCTAATAATTATTGTACATCAAAAGACATTAGAAACTACTTGTAGAGGACTGAAATCTGTATTGGAAATAACTGTTAAAATTGGTCTACGTAATTAAACATATTCCAAAATTTTGTAAAAATGTAATACATTTTAGTTTTCAGCCCAAACTTAGGCCACACACAATGCAATAATGTTCACATTTTTGAACTGTCAATATTTTTATTTTATCATCTATTGTTTAAAAAAAATACAGTTGATAAGATACCCTCAGTTGAGGAGAAAGGATTAATAATAAACATTTTTTTATTCGGTCAATGGTGTGAGCATTGTCAGTTAAATAGTAACGTGTGGCCTTACTTTTACACGCATACCTATTGTGGCAAATGTATCATATTTTTCAAAATTTTGGAATGCATTTAAATCGTAGAACAATTTTAACTTTTGATTTTAATACAGATTTTAATTCTACAAGTATTCTCTCATGACTTTTGATGTAAAATAATTAGGGAAGCAGGAATTCAACAATTCAGAATTTTACATGAGTTTCCTATGGCCCTTTTTACGATTCACCACCCGGTATAAGATAAAATGTGTACTATTTGTCTAATTATTTCATAATAACACAAATAATACACATATATACACAATAACACACATTCACTGATCGAAAATCATTTAAAAATACGGGAATGTAAACTCTTGTGACGTAAAGTCAAAAATATAAGTCTCCCCACCACCGTCGGACAAGACAACCGTTCCGATACCTACCTTGAACCTACCAAAATACATAAGTAGTATGTAATACTTTTATTTACATAATTTGATTACCATCAAAATTTCTATCAATATTCACCTAATATATTGTTTTCTTACTCTGTTTTGTTGTATTTTTTCAATTCTAAATCATTTCAATTCAAAATCAAAATAATTTAATTTACATAAGTTAAAAATGTCAAAAGGTTAATCTGTTTAGTTAGACGATCTCGCACATAATGACAAGCTGTCTCTGTGGCGAAGTTTTAATGCGAGTGAATCCCAATACAACGCAAATACCAGCCGCGTGGTAAGTTGGTTCGAATCCCAATAGAAACTTTTAGTTTTTTATTACGAGGAAAACGACTTGAACTTGAGAAAAACCTGCCTTGAACCCTTTTTTATCTTTTAGTTTTTTATTTTTTTTTATACATTTTATGATTGTAAGTATATTTATTATATAATTTAATTTTCAGAAAATACGTATTTAGTTAAAAATTTTTCCGACAATTAATGTTCAGAAATCATTTGTGGCATTTTTAATGTGTTTGTGTGTGTTTTATTTTTTTAGTATTTTAATTTTTGGCACTGTTTTAATAAAAATGTTTGAGAAGTAGTAAGTATAAATTAATTTAATATTTAAATAAAATATAAATAAAAGTATATTAATTTCGTTTATAATCATATAATCATATAATAGAAGTATAACTTCTTACGTGCGTACAAAGTACACACACATTCTTGTTTTAGTACTTTAGTTATATCTTGTTTATATTTTTTATGCTGACATCTAGTGCTGGTTATGGTCAAATCGTATTCTCGACATATTTCAATTAGGTAACTTCCATTGTCATTTCTAATTTCGTCTCCTCCGAATCGTCCCACTATCTTCATCTGCTTTTCCTATGTGTCTGTTAAAATCTCCAAAAAGTATAATATCTTCTTTTCCTTTACTTTGTCTAATACATCTTTTAGTGCGTTGAAGAATCTTCCTTTCCCTTATGGTCGTATTGTCATTAAAATATACTATAATATTATACTCCAAAAATTTTTGTTGGTGGTTCAAATATTTTGTATGAGTTTACTTCATTTATTTTTTATTAATATTGATACTCCTTTTGCTCCTCTTTAATATTTGCGAACTCTACTCTATATTATGTATGTATATTTCTCTATAATTTCCTCTCCTTGACCATGTTTTTGTTTCACTTAAGGCTATTATAGCTGTCCATAGACTTTCTATTTCTGGAAATTATCAGTAAAATCTAGCATACTGGGAGGGAAATGATAGGTTTGGATATGTACTAAGGGCAGGACAATCGTTTCCCCTGTATGACATTCGGAGTCCTGCAGTAGATCTACCACTTGTCTGGATCATAGATGAGTATCTACCCACTATTCTGAGTGAGCATTTTAAGTAAAAAAAAAGACTAGTATTATTTGGTTAAAACATGTCATTTTTGGTAGTGAAAAATATATTAATTTGTCTGGACTAGTGTGATATTCGTTTGTATCTGCCCATGGAAGATTATGCAACAATATTATAGAGTGATAATAAGCAATGTTGCCGATTTTAGCGCTTCTTTCACTGTGACATATCTAATTAAGTAAACGCTCTGTATATAGTTATATGCATAAATAAAAGTCATATTTAAATAAAAGTCATTAAAGTCATAAATAAAATGTCATATTTTAAGGTTTAATACTTTCGAATATGATTTAAAAAGTTTGCTATTGACTTTCAACAACCCAATATTTCTTGACAAGATTTATCCTTAATTCATTCGAACAACCCAATCTCGCATCCTTTACATTCACCAAAAACGTCGTAAAGTATTACTTAACCCCTACGAGTATTTACTTTCAACCCCCCAGACTTCTCAGATAAATTAGATCAGAATCTGAGGTAGGAAATCGATAAAATCTCCCGATTGTTTTACGTGAACCTCGTTACCGGCAAAGCAGTAAATTGGACATATATCCTCAGTAAATTCACAAAGGATTAGCCTTTAGCCTTTAAATTAGCTAAAGGGAATTATATATTGCACTAGTACTGAGGACGGTATCAAAATGGATATGTACATATAAGGCGACAGACGAGTTTCTTTGATCTTGAGGAAAATGACACTGCGCCGGAAACTACATAGACAAAGGATTTGATCAATTTTTTTAGACACCTTTTTGTAGATATTTGATGTTGTTGTTTGTAGAGTGTATACTGGGTTGGGATAAAGTATGGAACCAAGCAAATATCTTTGAACCAAAAAGAACAATATGTATGAAAATTTGCATGCAAATACAGTGACGCAAAAGGCATCTGTTGTCATATCTTTGTTACTACTCCACTTCCGGTATCACCGGAAATACCCTTAACTTATTTAATTTAAATGGGACACGCTGTATATTTTTGCGGATTTTAAAAGAACTTGTTATTTTTAATTCATACATACCAAATTTGGTAGAAAAAATTTGTTAAAAAGTAACTGTAGATAATTTTTTGTATTAATACAACGTAGTAGGAAATAAACGAGTACCATCTATATCTATACTGTAGACTAAAATTGTTGTTTACATGCACTGCATGACTTATTTAAATTTAGTATAGTAGGTAAAACTTTTACTAAACTAATTGACAGAAATAAGTTGTATTAAAAATGGTTCATTTAAGTGTAAAAGATCGTATTGAAATATTAATGATAATCGGTTATGGTGAATTTTCATTTTTTGGAAGTAAATTTTCCTAATCGATGGATTGGACGTAGAGGATTCATAGAGTGGTCCGCTCGTTCTCGGGACCTCAACCCGTTAGATTTTTGAAGTTACCTATACTTCTTTACGGGCGTAATGACGGTGAAATTTTATATGGGAAAACCTAGCGACCGGGCGCATGCGCATTATAACTTTGTTCTGATTGGATGTTCAAATGACATGACAAAAATTATCCAATATGGCAGCTGTGGCACAGCTGTGGACGAAGCGTTAAATACCGCTATGAATTCCAAGATTTCATTGGTTAGAACTACCCACGTGATATCTGTGTTCGTATTGGTCAAATGATTAAGAATGACAGAGCGGGATATTTAAATACCAATATTGTATGCAACGTGTCGTTTCAAGAAAACAAGTCAGCTGACTGAGGATGATGGATAAATATTAATTTCTTGTTTATCTTACAATTGACAATTTTTATGATAGAAATAAAAGTGTGGTAGAAAATCAATATGTATTGAAAAACGGTATTGATTGAAAAACACTATTTATTCGTTTCTACTAGTCTTCTTTCTAGACTGTACCTTAGTCTCATAAAATATTTCTTTTTATCTCATAAAAAATATAAACAATTATTGTATAGCTATAATATTCTTTTAATTTATTTCAGTTGTTCAATACAAACACGGCAGCACTAGAATAGATCTTATAAGTTAAATTATAAATGCATGAAAATTAAAAAGAGATAATTTACATAAAAGTTAATATACTGGATATGGGGAAAAGTAATTTAGGAGAAATTATATGTTATATTATATAATAATTATGATTTTCTTCGGCATTTTGTGAAGTATAGGGCATGTTGTGTCTTGTGTCCTTTTAAAAAGTCTGAAATTTCATTTACATTTGGATTTTTAAACGTATCACTTATTAATATGTTGCTATGATTTTTGTTCCTTTGTGGAGAAAAACCGTTTCTGTGGTTCATTGTTTTTACATATTGAAACCTTTAAAACACTTCAATTTTTTTATGCAAATTTTTATTAAATTTTTTGTTGCATGTAGGTATATTTGACAAAACAATCTAAACATTGCTGTCACTTAAATTATCTAAATCGGGTGTATGTATTTACAAGCATCGTCAAATCTTCATGATCTTTTTTATTGCAAATTAAATTGATGTTACTTAAATCCTTAAAGTCGTGGTTTCACTATCAAATAATTTGATCAAACAGTTTGAGCAAACTCAGGAAGTGACGTCACAACTGCAGTTTGTTCAAATTATAAAAATCTAGTCGTCACACTATCAGTTTGATCAAAGTTTGTATTGAGAGTTGTGGTCGTAGGTACATATATCAAAACCCACAAGCATTCCAACACTTTAGCGAATAATAAGCCCCAAACTCTCTATTGTAGAAGGGAGTTAGTAACAAACCAAAAAGAAATCAAGTCCTGATTAGGAAAAATCTAGAAAACAAACAAGAGTAACTATTGGCTACAAAAGCTGCTGTACAAAAATCAGTGTGCACGCTGAAGAAAGCAACACAGGGAATGATAACGAAACAATTTTAATGTGTAGCTAGGCCATGACTGATAAACATATACAGGGGCTCACAGCTTAAACGATGCAGTCACTACTCAATAAAGCTAGCTTGTGTCAGTCGCTCAATATTTATTAGAAAAAACTTAAGTACTGAAAGTAGGTAAGTTAGTATGAGTCTTCTAAAATAGCATAAGCTATGTTTTGGGTTTCAAATATGCAATAATTAACACCCTCAGCGCCAGTGTATCCTTTTAGATATACACTGTCCTCAACACTGTGTACTGAAAAAGATACACATGGCTCGTTGTGTTCGATCTATTGTGTCACCTAAAAGGACACACTTTCCTAAGTTTTTATATGTAGAGAATAATGCTATGGCCTGAGCCAATTTCCTGGTATAACTGGGTTTGGCCTTATGACATAAAAAGATAGATTGTATGTAACTAGAAATTCGTATGAAAAATGTTGCCATGTATGGACCAAAACAACTTGCTCCAACTAATTATGCAGGGAAAGATTCAAGGAAAAAGAAGCATAGGGAGATGCAGAATATCTTGGCTGCGCAACCTGAGAGAATGGTACGGATGAACATCAAACGAACTTTTCAGAGCAGTCGTCTGCAAAGTCCTAATAGCTAAGATGTATTGTCAGAGAAATAGCAAATAATCCCAAAAAAGTGCACCAAAATTGAGAGATGAGGTGGAAATACAGTTTGGAAAAAGATGTAACCCTAAAATAATCAGACAAACATAGCTACATAGCTGAACTGCAAGAAATAAATCTTCTATCAGCCAAAGAAATAAGCAACAAGGAGTTTTGTTTTCTTTATTAATATTCTCCTTTAAAAGTTTACATCATTTTAGCTGATATCAAAATCGTACACAAAATAATTAAAGAACTATTGTTATTTAAGTATGGTATATTTGAAACCCAAAACATAGCTTATGCTATTTTAGAGGACTTACTTTTGCTAGTAACTTACTTTCAGTATGTAATTTTTGCTTTTTGACTCATTCGCTTATGTTAGATAATAAAAAAGTTAGGTACTTTAACGAGCAATGTTATTCATCAATACAGGGTGTTTCTAAATAAGTGCAACAAACTTTAAGGGGTAACTCTGCATGAAAAAATAATGACCGTTTGCTTTATAAACATATGTCCGCAAATGTTTTGTTCCCGAGATACGGGATGTTGAATTTTTTCTTACAAACTGACGATTTATTTATTGCTCTAAAACTGGTTGAGATATGCATATGCAATTTGGTAGGTTTTAAGAGGTAGTTATTGCGCATTTTTTGACATACAACTAAGAATTTGATATTCACCATTGGCGTGTATACGGGTATAAACATTTTAAATACATCCCGTATGTACGCGAATGGTAAATATAAAATTCTTAGTTATATGTCAAAAATGCGCAATAACTGCCTCTTAAGAACTATCAAATTTAATTTGCATATCTCAACCGGTTTTAGAGCTATAAATAAATCGTCAGTTTGTAAGATAAAATTCAACATCCCGTATCTCGGAAACAAAGCATTTGCGTGCATATGTTTTTAAAGCAAACGGTCATTATTTTTTCATGCAGAATTACCCCTTAAAGTTTGTTGCACTTATTTAGAAACACCCTGTATTAATAAATAACATTGCTAGTTCTTAAAGTACCTAACTTTTTTAGTATCCCACATAAGCGAATGAACCAAAAATAAAAATATTAAGAAAGCCTAAGGCTACAGTTAAGTTTTAATATCAATATTTTATATACGCTAGAATATTCCACAGGGTGTTTCAAACTTTGAGGAAAAAACACACTATCATTGTTAGACCCGGTATACAATGACACTTACCTGTTTAGCAATAATATTACGTCGATATTCTTGAAGAACAAAGCTATATTATACTAAAAAAATCACTCAAATCGGACAAGTTTAGGAAATATGAGTCATCAAAAATGTCCCATTTTTAAGGTGGTGCGTTAATTTTGATGCTTAGTGTATAAATAAATTTATACCGATTTACTTCGGTAAGATTATTTCATGAATAAAACTGTATTTATAAATAAATTAACTAATATTTTATTAGGTAATATCTTTATCTAAATATTTGCTAAACTGTGCTTTTCACTTTGACAAGTTGAAAGATGTGTGTCACATTAATTGGGAACAATGTCACTGACTGTTTTTATACAAAGATTTGAATTTTATATGTAATTATTAAAAAATAATCTTACGAATATCACACGACAGTAAGAATAAATAAGAAAATAATGCTTCATTTTTACTCAAATTTGTTGTCGTTGGGCAATGGCCACTCGAGCCCTGCGGGCTCTCGTGTCTATTGCCAGACAACAAATTTTGTCAATAATTTATTCTCACTCTCTTGTGATATTATACCCGATAATTTTTGATAATATCCCGTCGTCAACTATATGACGTCAGATGCCCTCCGTTGCTAAGAAAAAATACATTCAGTGACATTCATGACAATTAATGTTTTAAAAATTATAAAAGTGATGACTTTCAACCGTCAAATATTTATAACAACTGTGTGTTTAATTGTACTAATTTGTACTTACGTACATAAATAAATTACATTAAAATTTTGGTTTTGAACAGTTTTACTCATGAAATAAACGCAGCAAATTGCACTCGATCTCTAAAATCATTATCGAATTTTTGCCCTCGCGACACTTTGACATAATTTCACTCCCCTTCGGGTCGTGAAATTGAAACTGTCAAAGTGTCACTCGGGAAAAATTCGATAATTTTAGAGCCCTTGTGCAATTACTAGAGATACAATAATTTCGAGTCATGACTCATTAAGGCTATGGTGCGATGTTTATTGTACTCCGTTACATTGGGTTTTTCGGAATCAGTAAATGTCGATTGGATTCATTCCTTAGGTATTATTCCTGTTCTGTGCAGTAAGGATGTTTGAGTTTGACTAAATTCATTTTCTCGATAATGGGCGACTCTAGAGATAAATCTCGAAACAGGTCGATTTTTATTTTTAAATTATAATTTTTTGGCATATATATCATACTAGTGACGTCATCCATCTGGGCGTGATAACGTAATAAATGATTTTTTTAAATGAGAACGGAGGTCCTGTGATAGCTCATTCGAAAGGTTATTCAATTCTCTATTCAATTATGCAGAGTGGGCCAAATAAAAGGAGCCACCCCGATATTTGGCAGTATTTATTAGATTTTAAGAAAATAAAAAAACACGTCAATTTTTGATCTAAGGGGACACATTTTTACGGTACAAACATTTGTCATTTGTCAACTCCCTCCCTTCCACTTCCCCCACCCCTTAGTTTTAAATAGGGAATAGGGGTCGTGTGCTAGTTCATTTGAAAGGTTATTCAATTCTCTATTCAGTAATATCAACATTGACATAAAAAGTTATACAGGGTGTCCAAGAAAAATTATTTTAAATTAAATTAATTGACACAAAAACAAAGAATGTATGTAATTTATTTAACTCAGAATACATTCTACTACTGATAAAAAACAGAAAAAAATGTTTATTTGATAAATAAACACTGTTTGTTGCTTAAATTCAATATTCAACCTACCAAGAGGCAGATGGCTGGAAGCTTGAACATTAAAATTAAGCAAAAAGCAGTGTCTATTTATCAAAAAACATTTTTTTCTGTTTTCTGTCAGCAGTAGAATGTGTTCTGAGTTAAATAAATTACATACATTCTTCTTTTTGTGTCAATTAATTTAATTCAAAATAACTTTTCTTGGACACCCTGTATACATTTTTAAGTCGATGTTGATATTACTGAATAGAGAATTGAATAGCCTTTCAAATGAGCTAGCACACGACCCCTATTCCCTATTTAAAAATAAGGGGTGGGGGAAGTGGAAGGGAGGGAGTTGACAAATGACAGATGTTTGTATCGCAAAAATGTATCCCCCTTAGATCAACAATTGACCTGTTTTTTTATTTTCTTAAAATCTAATAAATACTGCCAAATATAGGGGTGGCTCCTTTTATTTGGCCCACTCTGTATAAACATTAACATTATTATTTATATACAGGATTCCTAAACAAAAATGCTTCGAATTAAATTAATTGAGACAAAAAGAAGAATATATTATGTAATTTATTTAATGCAAACTACATTTAGGTCAGGTATGTACTTTATGTCTCGATTAACAGCCGGTTAGTTAACCGGGGTTTAATCGGGACCTCTTTAGGGTCTCCTACGTTGTAATAAATGCAATTACAAGTATTATTATAATTATAAATAAGTACAATAATAATTATAATTGCATTTATTACAACGTAAGAGACCCTAAAGAGGTCCCGATTAAAACCCTGTTAGCTAACCGGCTGTTAATCGAGACATAAAGTACCGGGCCATAAGCTGTCAGAAAACAGAAAAACATGTTAATTTGAAAAATAAATATTGCTTTTCGCTTAAATTAATTGTTCAAAAAACTGCTAAGAGGCAGGTGGGTGGCAGGTTTAATATTGAATTTAAACGAAAAACAATATTTAATTATCAGTAGTAATTGGACAAGAGCTCTAAAATTCTATATTAATTTTAGAGATTGAGTGCAATTTGTTGTGATTATTTCATGAATAAAGCTGTTCAAAACCAAAATTTTATTGTAATTTATTTATGTAAGTACAAATTAGTACAATTAAACAAACAGTTATAAATATTAATTTGACGGTTGAAAGTCATCACTTTTATAATTTTTAAAACATTAATTGTCATTAATGTCACTGAATGCATTTTTTCATAGCAACGAAGGGCATCTGACGTAATATACATGACGACGGGAAATTATCAAACATTATCGATTTAATTTAGATTTCTGTAGCTTTATATTGGTCAGAATCTGCTATGAATGAAATAATCAAATAAACATTTTTTCCTGTTTTCGGACAACAGTATACATTCTTCTTTTTGTTTCAATTAATTTGATTCAAATTTTTTTGGGCACCCTGTATAAATAATTATATTAATATTTATATTAATGAACAGAGCATTTAATAACCTTTTGAATGAGCTATCACACGATTGCTATTCTCATTTAAAAAAATAATCGATTACTTCATCATACTCAGGTGGCTGACGTTACTAGAATGATATATATGCCAAAAAATTATAGTTTAAAAAAATCAACCTGTTTCAGGATTTATCTCCACAGTCGCTCATTCTCGAGAAAATGAATATATTCCAACTCAAACGTCCTCACTGTATGTACATAATACACTCGATATACACATACTCAAAGAAGAAAAATTAAGAAAAAAAAAAGTTTGTCGCAATCTTTAATAGACTTAATACAACTGCTAAATTTAGGGTCATGATCAAAGAACAGAGCGTGAAACACTCATGTATATCATAAAATATGCTGAAGAAAAATGAGCCAAGGTGAGACCCTGAGTACACGCCTGAGTTCACACTAATGGAATAGAAGAGAAAATTATATATTTTAACAATCTGTCTACACCTTGTTAAGTTACTCAAATCAAGAGCAAAAGTTTTAAAATTTAAAATTTGAAATTTTTAACGTTATTAACCTAAAAAATACCAAGTAAACCCCAGGATAATCCTCCTGACTGCGCCATAGTCAACAACGAGATTAACCGCCCGGCTTTAAAGCACGAACCACCACACCATGCAGGCGCGTTAATCAAGAGTCCATCCAATTAATTGATAACAGCAGACCGGTGCATTGAAAGTCTGCAAAGATAACATCTGGTCGAGGTCTAGAGCCGCCCTCAATATGTTTGCATTGTATAGAGTGCATTGCCGAGAAACTGGATAATGTCTTTGTTATCAATGATTAATTTGCATGTGGTAGAATGGATAGGTAGTCACTGGAGCGTTAAATGGACGACGTTTTCGGGCTAATAAAGAAACTTGAACAGTACTTTATTAGCTTCATAGATATTTAACCCTTAATATCCTGAATTAATTTATTTAGATTTTTTTTTTATTTTTATGTATTCAGGAGAAGGTTTTAACACAAAAAACATACATTTTTTTCTTAATTATTTTTGGTTTTTTAGAAAATTGCCGTTACATATATGTAACGCTAGGAAGATATAGGGGCAAAAATATTTAAAATATTTCCGATTATAAATTCCAAAACAACAAAAAATACAAAACTAGATAAATGAAAAATCATAATCAAGTTATTGTAGATGAAAATATATGTTGCACTTGATTCACACTCCCACATTGCACTTGCAACCCATGGTACGCACATATGAACTACAGCATTCATCTGCAAAGCGTCTCCTTTTCTTATCAGGAATATAGGTCAGGAGATGATCAATTTATCATATCTTATATCTACGACTACTTTGAACGAAGATGGCCTGCCTGCATCTTTTGGTTTGGTACCATACTTCGTAAGATACGATATTATTAGATACCTTCGAAATTATAGTTGTGGCATAGGATCCTAGCATCTATTATGTCCAGTTATATCCAGCATCAATGTAAATAGACCATTATGTCCATAGTTATGTCCAGCATCAATGTAAATATACACCACCACCATTTTTAGAGCAAATTCCTACTTAGTATCTAGCTACATTCTGGGCCATAGATCAACTTCAAATTTTCTTTCACTAGTTTTTTAGCTTTTGCTGATGATCTGGAAGGCTGAGCCTCGTTAATATCATATTTCGGAATCTCTTTCACTATTTCGTAAAACAAGTTTAACAGGTGCTCTAAGAATTCTTTCGGACAGCCTGTTAAAATCATTATATTCCTCATCACCAGACTCCTCGTCTGTAAGCCCATTCAATTCTGGGGGTTCCGTAACTATATGTATGTATATAGCATCAACGTCTAAAGTTTCAACGGCACCAAGCATCTCAAGCGCTTCTTGAAGAGAAAACCCTTTTCTGGAACAAAAAATACGTTACAATTCTAAAAGCTCCGATTTTTGCTCCCATATGTTCCTAGCGTTACATAAATGTAACACCAAAAATTAAAGCGATTTTTTACAAAACCAGGATAAAATTTCTAAAAATTTATATTATCAATAAGAAAACACATTAATTTATTCTCAGTTGAAAACACTTTAAACAAAATATAATAAAAAAGAATAGTAAAAATATACTTACTCACACTTGAGATCCATTTTTACCATAAATAATAAACACGGTCACATAAAACACTCAACTAAATAAACAGGTTATATCAAATCCTCGAACCAACTGCTGAAAACTAGTAAACAAGTGTCCCTTGAAATTCTTGCATCACCATCTATTTAAAATTAGAATCACTTCCCGAATTTAAGGCTTAATATTTTAGCGGTTTCTGCGTTACATATATGTAACGCTAGGAGCTTAAGGGTTAAATAAAACTTATCTAAAAGAAAACGTTACGAATATCGCATACAACATTGAAAATGTATGTATTTGTGTTTTTTTTCTGGCTATTTATACCGGGCAATCATCATAGCTATTTTAATTTTTGAGGTAGTAGCTCTAAATAGTTGTTTTGAGCTGCATCCAAACCATTCCCTCAGGTTCTTCAGCCATGAAATTCGTCTTTTTCCGATGCTTCTTCTGCCATCTATCTTTCCTTGCATTATGTCTCTTGTATTACTTCTCGCCCCGCATCACATTTAATTGTAAGTTCAACTTCCTTCTCTTTACGTATTCTTCTCAGTACTTCGTTGTTCGTAACTCTACCTACCCAGGAAACCCTCATAATTCTTCTATAGGTCCACATTTAGACTAGGGCCTCATAATATTTTATGTGTGTGTGTGTGTGAGAGAGAAAAAATGGCTTGGATGCGGGTCCGTTAGCCATAATATTTTATGTTCTTAACAACAGAACCCAAGGAATGGTTTACCAAGTATCAAACAATAAAGAGTTATAGATTATTATTGGTAACATGAAAGGTTGTATGTAAATGGCATTATGCCATAGGCGTGTAATATTCCAAATAATGTAACAAAGATTAATATTATGAGAAGATTCCCATTGTTTTTAGTCTGGTGGGATGTAGAGTAACATTATGTCGTTTTATATGCCGTTAGATTAAAAACTTAGTATTTTGCTACTAGTTGCCGCTAGATCATCTATGCCATTTCGATCGTTGCAATTCGTGATTGCACGCCGGGGTTTGTTTTGGTTGGATCAGAGAGAGCAGCATATGTGCCCCCTGATGAGAGACTAATAAGTTTCGAAACCGGTAGAGGTGCTTGCTGCACTCTCTGATTGGACTGGAATAATGGTGCAGCTGTAGTTTCGTATTCCAACGAAATTGAAAATGGTTATTTATTTTTGATTACCTAATATTATAGTTTATAGAGGTTTATGTGCTTCGTTCTGTAATTGAGGGATGCATTCGAGCCCCGCTGTTAATTCCTACACGGATTTAATTTTCATTTTTCAGGCTTTAGACAAGCCGAAAACGGCGGGTTCGTTAGAAAAAATATTCTCATGAGATTTTTTGCATAATCACATTTGTGAGACATCCCAGAATAAGGTTCAAGAAGTCGCCCACGTGAAAAGTAATCCAATTTTTTTAACAATTTTTTAATTAAATTGAAAAAATCAATATTTTTGGCCCGTACGAATTTTTGTTAGGTTTTTTGGACCATTTTGGACAAAAAAGATCTCTTGTAATTTTTCTATAAAGTTGATAGTTTTCGAGTTATAAACAATTTAAAATTGAAAAAACGAAAAATGGCGATTTTCGAGGCTTAATAAATTGGTTAAAAGTTATTATTATGAAAGTCAGAAAGTGACTAAATTAGATAGATTAGATAGATTAGACAGATGGATTAGATAGATTAGGCGGAAGTATTATTTTACACTTCTCTACAAAACTTATACAACTCTTGTATACAACTACAGGGTTGATAACTTAATAATTCACTTATTGTCAGCCAAAAGGACAATATAAAGGTGACCGCAATAATTAAATACTCTAATAATAAATCGTCTAATAATAAAAATCAGTAAAATAACTTTTATGTGGTTCAAGGCTGGTTTGAATTAATATATTAAATGCATCAGCGTTTAGGAGACATTACTTTACAAATACATAAATATCGAGACTCAGCAAGAAGAGTAAACTACACACAACGCAAAAGTCTAGGGATATTTTTATAAATAGACGTATTTTGTTTATCTCTAATCAACTTAAAAAAAGTAATACAAAATTTGTAGTTTAAATTGTTGTTTAATATGTCAAAAACCATAAATTGCAAAAAAAAAACAGAAAATTGGAGCAAAAAAATATATTGCAAATCACCCATGTTTCACATACTACAATAAAATGTCAAAAATACGAAATATAAACTTAAAATAAAGTATGGCCACCACGTTGGTTTATCACAGCTCTACATCTACTGTTCATGCTCCGAATCACATTGTTAATGTCTGCTTGAGGTAGTTGTGTCCATTGTTTTCTCAGAAGCTATTTTAATTGAAACTCATTGTAGATATTGCCCATATATGGAGTAATTCTTCGTTGGAGCATGCCCCATACATGCTCAATGGGATTCAAGTCCGGTGATTGCGCTGGCCACGGCAATACATCAATACCCTCGTTATCCAACCAGTTTGTTACAATATGCGCAACATATAGTCGAGCGTTATCATGCATAAAGTAAAAATTTTCTCCAACAGCAGCAGCAAACGGGCGCACAACAGGTTCAAGAATAGTGTCCGAATATTGCTGACTTCTGAGAAAGCCACGTGGGAAAATGAGGTCAGTTCTTCCGTCAATCATGATTCCGTCCCATACCATTAATGTACCACCTCTGTATGCATACACTTCTTGAAGATGTCGTAATCGTTCTCCATTTCCGGGTCGTCTCCAAACTCTTGTCCGACGAGAATCTGATGAAATCCGTATCTAGACTCGCCACTAAACAAAACTGTGGCCCAGTCATTGTCAGTCCAATTCTGAAACTCTTGACACCAGGTTAATCTTGCAGCGCGATTGCCTCTAGATAGAGGTGGTCATCTCAGTGGTCGCTGACTACTAAGATTGGCTTCATGGAGATGATTCCTCACAGTACTGCGGCTAATTGTTACATTATGTGCAAGCTGTAATTCATTAACCAGCTCGGGTGCTGTGATTGTTGGCTGCCTTCTGGCATTTAAAATTAAATATCGGTCTTAAGCGACGGTTATAGAGCGACCACGTCCTGGATGTTGCTCGGCTGGACTCCCAGTCTCTCTAAACCGACGCCACAAACGACTTACAACGCTTTGGGAGACACCCAGCTGGTCAGCAACTTGAGTTTGTCGCATACCAGCTTGAAGGAGGCCCACGGCTCTACTCATCTCGTCTAACGTTAAATGTTGTTGCATGGTAAAAAAACAATATCTTTAACTCACCTATTAAGTAAGAATGGTATAAAGTGACTAAAATTAAAAATAAACAAAACATAAAAAATGTCGATTTTTTTGTCCCTTCTAAAAAACATTCTAAAACACGTATTGCTATCAGTTTTACAATTTTTTTTTTGATAAGAAGGGAGTGTCTGTATCAACAATTATAGTACAAGTAAATTTATATGGCTATGAAATTTCTGTCATTGGTATTGTCAAATTATTAAAATATCCTTAGACTTTTGCGTTGTGTGTATATCCTAGTTAAGAAAATAGGTGGTTTTGCTTGTTTTCGATTCAGAGGGTTGCATAATCGCTGGACAGCTGTTTTCTCTTCATTTCTTTTCTATCTTTACTCAGATTTGAGTACTAGAAAGTTCCTCTTCTGTCCTTTTCCTAGATGAATGAAAGCAAAATGTGATTGCAACGAGTCCTTTTTGTTTTCTACATTCGTCGTCTGCGGTCTTATTAATTGAAAAAGTCGCAGATTAAGGATGTACCAGAAAGAACTTTCACCATGAAAAGTCTCAGATTTAAATTACTATTTACCATTTTAATTTTATTAAATTGGTGGATTCTGCATCTGAGACTCTTCATTTTGAATATCCTAATTGTTTGGATAAAATAAAATACAATTAAACACAATGGCTACGGTAAATAAAAATAGTCCGAGATCTCGTAGGACAATCGATAATATTAATAATAAAATAACTAATAATACAATTCGATAATAATAATAAGAGAATACAATTATAATACAATACTTAACAAATTGAAATATCTATCCCACTAAATACCTTTCATTTACCCTTACCTAACCTAAACTTTGACTTGAATGTTTTGATTTAAAATCTGATTCAGATTTGACTTTGATATTATTACCTAAGGTGTTGCAGTTGGAGAAATGATAATTTGTTCAAAGACTAGTGTCATTACATTACACATTACCTTATTCTATTATGTTATAAATAATGTATCGTTATCATTGTAAAACGTTGTAGTACTTAGGCATTCGTTAATATTTATTCCGCGCGAGCAGTATGTCCAATACCAAATATTCAGAATTAATGTCCGGTATTGAACAATATATTTTTATCACCCCGTATATTATACGAACCAATTTGTTTTCATATTTAAACATGTGCGGAATATTTCATTTGTTTAATTGTCGCAATTTATAAACAATATTTTAGATAGATAAACACATAGAGCAAGTACCGTTCGTGAGTTATTGAAAACTATTAAAATAAGAAAAATTTCATACCTCTTTCTTAGAGGAGACCGCTACAGGATAGTTCAGCTTACGAAAGGCAAAAT
The DNA here is from genome assembly GCF_917563875.1 of Diabrotica virgifera virgifera. Classification (NCBI taxonomy): domain Eukaryota; kingdom Metazoa; phylum Arthropoda; class Insecta; order Coleoptera; family Chrysomelidae; genus Diabrotica; species Diabrotica virgifera. The sequence goes on along the minus strand of NC_065443.1, from coordinate 301,050,784 downwards.
CAAGGACCGCGAAGGCAGCAGATGTCATGGCTCAATAATATTCCCAACTGGTCAGGAATACCCAACAACTTGTAAATTATGTTCCTGTTTTCTTTAAGAAAAAATTCTCAGCTGTGTTCGAAATTTTTCTGATGTGTGGAAGGAGTGTGTAACGTTACAAACGTCACATATTCACTATTTTATTTTTAAATAATTATTTTATTTTATTTTATATAATATTTCATAATTAACAATAATCTTATGTATTTGTTTTACCTGTTTTCCCCATTACAAGTTTGTTTGGCGCCCCCTTTTGTTATCCTCTATTTCCTATCTGTCTTTTCATCTCACATATAAATCATCATACTGATTATACTTCATATTCTTACTCTCTAGGTATCTGTCTTTTAAGACAGAGCATGCATGTCCATCTCCTTCTACTTTGCGTTGTCATTTCAATGACAGCGACAATAATGGGGAGGACAAAATTAAGTTTAATATAAAAGCCAATGCAGGCTGATAATAGCCCATTTTAATTCCGCACCAGCATATCTCTTGGGTTTTTTTAATATAAACCAAACCTTTCTCTCTTCGGGAGCTTCAAGGCACATCACCGGTGATAGGAGATACAGGATAACAAAAGAGGGCGCCAACCAAACAAGTTTTTAACGGGGAAAACAGGTAAAACAAATACAGAATATTATTATTATTAATGATATATTAAAAAAATAAAATAAAATAATTATTAAAAATAAAATAGCAAAGATGTGACGTTTGTAAGGTTACAAACTATTCCAACTAACTGAAGACCATGAAAAACTCGACAACGTAATTGCTAGCGTCAGATGGGATAATGTCTGGAGTTTTCTGTTCCTTACATTCTGTTGTGAGTTCTTGTCATTTCATCACGAATTAATGATCTTGTTCAAGGCCGAAATTGATCTGCAAGGACTCAAAGTGCCAGACCTCTAGATGGCATTTTTAGTTTGTTCAGCATACTTCCTTAATTATTTTTTGTTTGTTTTGTTTTGGTGCTGTACTTTTTACTAAAGCTAACTGTTTACTACCTAATCTATGACTCCAAAAATTTATTGTAGTTTATATTGTATGTAGATGCATATCCTCAAGAGTCACGGCACTGAATTCTTCTGGGATATCCCATTCACGACAAAGTTCTATTTCAACTACACTTTGCTTTCACCATTCTCTGCGGTTTCTGTATACGACGAACTCTGAATATATACATATATTTCCAACATGTTTACATTAAGTTAGATTGGAGTTGTCAAGACTAGATTAAGGGATATATCAATTTAAAACATTTGTATACTATTTGATACTTGATTTGTTAAAATGGAAAATATGTAAATATGAATCAAATGAATATATAGTAGTACACGGAAAGATTGTGTACACTATAATTAAGTCTCTTAATTAATTATAAAGCATCTAACAGTAAAAAGAAAAGAGACCGTGCGAATAAGAAATATATAAAATATAAAGAAATACAAAAAATATAACAAATAGATTGTCCTTTTACAGGGGTCTTGAAAACACAAGTCAAACTTCACCTACATCTTGCACAGTGGAGAATGAAATACAATTGGAAATATATATGCCTTTATGTAGAAAAATATGCATAGTTAAAAGTACTGTTCTAAGTAGGTACTGCATTTAACGGCACCTTTTTCGGCGCTTTCTTTGAGGGATTAATTTCTATATTTGCAGAAAAACCAGCGGCAAATTAGTCAAAACACCCGAACATTAGATTTAGTGGCAATTCGGTACATTTTCGGTAGAACTTTTCCAAAGCATTATTATAAATGGATATTATTATAGTAAGTACAGATAAAGCTAAGAGGTAACTTTTTAAACATATTTAACAGTTGTTTTATTATTGACTATTAGCGGCCTAAACTACTATTTAGGGAAATTTTCACAGAAATTTAAATCGTACAGAATGATTCTATAAAATTTAATAAAACAGACGAAATTTAGACAGGATGGACCCGATTGAGTTAGGGAAAAAATCGTAAGAATATAACGAGAATACTACTTCCAACTAATGAAAAAGGATTCACGCACCTATAGAAACGGACCAACTTAAATATGACAAGCTGAAAATGCGAGCATTATCATAACGAAAACTTTGTTTATTTACGTATTTTAATTCATAATATGGAAAATTGCTATTATGAAAAGTAGTTTAGAATTAATAATTATGTTTTAATGTGCAATTATATCATTCTAATTTAAATGTTATGAGCTATAAAGGTAGTTTACTCTTGATCGAAATTATTTTTTATATACCTCGTACAAAATTAATAAAATTTTACATATGATGGTTGCATCATAAATTTTAGAACATGAAGAGGTTTTTCTGAAGAATAACTTTTCTTCGTCAAATCAAAAATAAAAGAGTTATAAATGAAAATGTTGTTGGTATCCATAATTTGAGAAAAATCTTCAAATATTTTCTTCCATTAGAAGGATGTAATTGCACAAATCAGACCATAATTTTTTATACTAAACAATATATTTGATATACTGTCGGTTCGCTAAACTCAGACACAACTGGTTAGTGATTTTAGTCAATAATTTTGCCAATTTGGCAAAAAAAATAATTACTAATTAGTTAATAATTACTAAATAATTAGTAATTTTGTCAATTTTGGCAAAATTCGCAAAAACAAAAAAATTACCTACTAAAATCACTAACCAGTTGTGTCGAGTTTAGCGAACCGACTATATTTTAATTTTATAGCAAATGGAACAGTCCATTTATCATAAAGGGGAGGCCGTATACCCGTATAAACCTTTTTATATAAAGCTGTTATTAAATAATTATTGCTTTTAAAATATACTCAAATTTTATTTTTGAACATCTTATTTATTTTATATAATATAAATTCACTATCAAATGTCATTGATGTTTTATTAATACTTAATTTAAAATTTAGTTTGACATTCACGAAGTGTCAAACTCAAATTTAAATAACCTATGCTTTGTTTAACAAATCGAGATTAAAAAAGTAGCCTACTTAATAGTAACGATTTCAGCTGGACGTGTAGTGTGTCGGTAGAAAATAAAACGATTGTGACGTCACATTTTAGATTTTGAAGTCGATTATCTCGAAGACGGTTAGAAATATCGAAATGCCGTTTTCAGATTTGGATTCAGAAGAAAAAACTACATAAGAATCCATCGATAAAGCTGACCTGAGTATTGCAGGAGCGGCGACGCAATAACACACACACTTTTGCGAATTTATAAACGAAATGTTTTCGTTGAAAATATATTTTCGCTCAGGGTAGTGCACAGGGTAGATCTGGTAGTAAGTGAATAAAACTATTTATAATATTCAATTTGTAATAATTTTCTAATAACTATTTGAAAAAAAATGTATGAATTTCTTCTTCCCTTACTTTTCCTTTTTCAGGGGTCGTTGTGATGAAATTCCCCAAAAAGTGGTTCATTTTTTGGTTATTTCACGTTGAAATATTCGATTTGGAATTTGACGAATAAGAACCTACTTTTCATTAGCTACAACTCTGCTTCTGCTAGGTCTACAGACTTTATATTATATACACCATTTTTTCACTTTTCTATAAGCTATATTTTTGCTAGGAATACTTTTTTGACAAAATACTTACTTTTTGAGTTATTTTCGAAAAACCGTCTAAAAATATGGTTTTGCTGAAAAATGAACATATTCATTTGCAAATAACTCGAAAAGTATTGATTTAATGAAAAAACTCTATAGAAGAAAAATTGCGTAGAATCAGACAATTTATACTCGAATTATTTCGAATAATTCTCGAATTATTTTGAACCTATATTTTTTCACCACCGAGAAGGGATGAAATTCACCCCCAGGACAAAAGCACACATAGACACACCATCACTTTTTTTCTTTGCCATGTTAGCTATGTTTAGGCATGTCAATCCAAGCGGTTGTTTAATATACAGCAAAAACCGTCAGCAAGTGGACTACCGATAAAAAATGTAAAAATAAATGGACAAAGTAAATAAAAATTTAAAAATGTAAATAACAAAAAATTTATAAACACCCTTAGTATACTCGTTACCATTTTTTACGCTAATTTCTTCCGATTTATGTTTTCGTAATTGAGCAATAAATCGCGAAGAGAAATCTCTTCCATTCCCTGTCTGTGTCAATTCTAAATCCAACACGTTTTGTGAACACATTTCAAACGTCCGCTGCCGAGCTTTTGTGTTTTAAAATAATATATAATTAAGCAAGGAGATGTGACAATTTGGTTTAAAACAAACGTACAAAGAAGCAAAAGAAAAAATATAAAGAAATATAAAAAAGGTTTAAAAAACCTAACCCTTTCACAGGGGTCTCGAATACACAAGTCAAACTTTTCTTACATCTCGCAAATCGGTGAATGACAAAAAATTGGGAAGATATGCCTTTATATTATAGTAAACATAGGTGCATAGTCAAGAACACCTTTTTTTAAGAATTTCCTGATAAAATAACTGTCATCATTCTCTTTGCCTTATCCCTATGAGGGGTCGGCTTCCCTAATTGCATTTCTCCACAAAATTCATCTTGGGTCATATCAATGTTAATCCCCTTTACCAATATGTCCTGCCTTATCGTCTCCCCAGGTCTTCTTTGGTCTTCCTCTCCTACTCCTTCCAGGAATCTGCACTTCAGCTATTCTTCGTATTGGGTGATTAACGTCTCGACGTTGAACATGACCAAACCATCTTAACCTATGCTCTCTCATTTTGGCATCAATTGGTGCCATATCTAGACTTCCCCTAATATACTCATTTCTAATTGTATCCTTCTTTGTCACTCCACTCATCCATCTAAGCATTCTCATTTCCGCCACATGCATTCCTTGTTCCTCTTTCTTTTTCACTGCCCAACATTCAGTTCCGTACATCATAGCCGGTCTTATGGCTGTTTTATAGAATTTTCCCTTCAGCTTCATTGGAATTTTTCTGTCCCACAACACACCACTCGCTTCTTTCCACTTCATCCATCCAGCCCTAATTCTACTGCATGCATCTCCATCTATTTGTCCATTACTCTGTAATACCGATCCTAGGTACTTAAAACTCGTTTACTGTGAAGAGACCGAAATCATTAGACCGAAAGCAGTAGACCGAACTCATTAGACCGAAAAACACTTTACCGAAACCTCACTAGACCGAACAGCAGAAGACCGAAAAGCAGGTCTTTTTACTTGTCGCAGTAAAAGAGATAACACTAATGTAATTACAACTAAATGTTATTTGGATGGTTGTTGTAAACAGTTAAAATGGTGTTAACGTCACTCTACCCTTAATTTATTTTTACCTTCACTAATTTGTTTAACGGATAAAAATTATTTCATATCAGACTGTATGTATATAGTAACAATTTACACAGTCTATATATAAAATAATACAAAAAAAATACAATAAACAAAAAGACAGATATACAAAATCTTAGCATAATTTACTGCAAACTTTTTAAATTTATCTCACAATAAAACACTGAAAAACGTTTGTTTTTCTATACTTCCACAAAATTTATTACAACTATGTCATTACTACAGCTGTTTCGGCAAAGTGCCTTTCTCAAGTGATATATTTTACAATGTGTTTGCCTTTTTAAGTCTTTAACTGAAGAGGTTGAGGAGTGGGGAGCTGTTTGTCTCGAGTTGGTCATTCAGAATTATATCTGTATTTTTCAATTTATTAATATCCATTGATTCTAAAAGTGATAGCTTAAGGCCTTTATTTTGAATATGTAGAATTTGAAACTCTTCATTGAAAGAATGATTATGATCTAGAAGGTGAAGTGCGTATGTAGAAGTGTCTGTTTTTCTATTGTTGAAAGCCCTTTTGTGTTCTGCTATCCGTTTGTCAAAAGTTCTGCCAGTTTGACCGATGTAAGTTTTCGGACAGTCACCACAAGTTAGTTTGTACACACCACTCTGTAGTTGCTTTCTCTTTCGGCTTTTATTGTTTTTAATATGTTTGCTTAAGTTGTTGTTAGTTCTGAAAGCTGGTGTTATTCCTTTCTTTTTTATGTATCTGGCTATTTTTGTTGTTCTGTTGTTATGTACTGGGTTCTTTCTGTGGTGGTGGATACACTAATTTCAAGGCTTTCTTATGGAGTTTTTGGTTTAAAATGTTGTTAACTGTTTGTTCGTTAGGCAAACAAAAAGGCAAACACATTGTAAAATATATCACTTGAGAAAGGCACTTTGCCGAAACAGCTGTAGTAATGACATAGTTGTAATAAATTTTGTGGAAGTATAGAAAAACAAACGTTTTTCAGTGTTTTATTGTGAGATAAAATGAACTTCCATCAATTAACGGTCGAATCCATCAATTATTTTTAAATTTATTTACCATTTCGGTCTAATGCTGTTCGGTCTAGTGAGGTTTCGGTTAAGTGCTTTTCGGTCTAATGAGTTCGGTCTACTGCTTTCGGTCTAATGATTTCGGTCTAATTGTCATGTACCCTTAAAAGATATCATTTCACCATCCAAAGATACCATTTTATTTGTGGTAACTCCATCTTTAAATGAACCTTCCAAATACTCTGTTTTTGTCCTACTAAGTTTTAAACCTTTTTCCTCCAGAGCTTGTCTCCACTGTTCCAGTTTTTGTTCTAAGTCTCTTTCACTATTTCCTATTAACACTACATCATCAGCATACATTAGGCACCATGGAATGCTACCCTGTAGTTTCGCTGTTATCTGGTCTAAAACTAATGAGAATAAATAAGGACTAAGCACCGAGCCTTGGTGCAGTCCTATTTTCACCTGAAATTTATCAGTCTCTCCCACACCTGTCCTAACACTAGTCATAACTCCCTCATACATATCTCTCACAATCTTTACATATTTGCCAGGGACTCCTTTCTTATTGAGTGCCCACCACAGAATCTCTCGAGGAACTCTATCGTATGCTTTCTCAAGATCAATGAATACCATATGATCGTGGGTCTCTTTATTCCTGTATTTTTCCATAAGTTGCTTTACAATGAAAATTGCATCTGTTGTTGATCTGCCCTGTCTCCATAATCTCTTCCCGCTTATTAACCCTATCAAGGACTTCAATATTGCTAATTTCGTCTACCCACGATATTCGTAACATTCTTCGATAACACCAACGCTCAAGAGCTTCCAATGTCTTAATCTTTAATTGCTTCAATGTCAAGGCTTCAGATCCGTAGAGCAAAGTTGTAAAAATGTAGATGCGCAACAACCTTATCCTCTGAACAACCTTATCCTTAGTAGGTGAACTCTAGTAGGTGAACTCTATCATATGCTTTCTCAAGATCAATGAATACCATATGAGCGTTGGTCTCTTTATTCCTGTATTTTTCCATCAGTTGCCTTACAATGAAAATTGCATCTGTTGTTGATCTGCTCCGCATAAAGCCAAATTGATTATCGGATATTTCGGTTTCTTCACGTATCCGCCTATCAATTACTCTCTCCCATATTTTCACGGTGTGGCTAAGTAGTTTTATAGCACTGTAGTTTGTACATTGTTGTATGTCTCCCTTGTTTTTGTAGACAGGTACTAATATACTGCTTCTCCATTCGTCTGGCATTTGTCCAACTTCCATAATTCTATTAAATATACCTGCTAGCCAACTTATTCCTGTCTTTCCCAATACTCTCCATACTTCCCCAGGAATATCATCTGGTCCAACTGCTTTTCCTTTCTTTATTTTTTGAAGCGCTTGATTCACTTCCTCGTTTGTTGTTCTGGTAACCATTGCTGTTACTGTTTCCGTTAACTCCACAGGCTGTCTGTCAAATTCTTCATTTAATAAACTGTTAAAACAACTGATAAAACAACTGTATGAAATACAAACTGTATAGTGTATATAAAACGCTTACTCTTAGTATGCTCGTTGCCATTTTTTAAAGCTAATTTCGGCCGATTTATGTTTCTGTAATTGAGCAATAAATCGTGAACAGAAATCTCTTCCATTCCCTTTCTGTGTCAATTGTAGATCCAACACGTTTTTGTGGACGCATTTCAAACGTCCGCTGCCGAGCTTTTGTGCTTTAAAATAACATATAATTTAGCAAGGAGATGTGACAATTTTGCTTAAAACCAAAAAGGAAAGCTCTTTCCCGGCGACAGTGTAATTTTCAGTAGAAACGCGTAAAGTTTCATTGCGAATGAAACGCTTTCTGAAATTAAAATGGTAAAAAGATTAGTATGGAAATGCTCGCGGAATTTCAAGCTGCGACGAATTAATATTTTGTTTTTCGAAATTTAATGGAAAGTGAAAAAATAAATGAAATGTGACAGGTTTATAAGGTAAGCCTAACATTTTAACCTATTCTTTATTCTTTTATCCGTAAACGATATATGTAATTGAATCGATATACAAAACAGCAAAAGATAGACAACCTCCAAATTATCTCATTAAAGTTAGGGGTTTTTGAACACATTCGTCTAAAATAGTCGAAATATGATGGATTTACCTATTGAATTCGCTCAATCGAGATTCATTTTGACACATTTTGAATAGGAAACATGCAACACAAAAATTCCTACCTCATACTGTAGGGGAGCCCAAGCGGGGATTTTTGCAGTTACTCGAGCGCGTCAGATTATCATATGGGTAGAAACCTGGTACCCTGCACATGTACCTCTACTATATATTGGCTCTTAACACAGGGAAGATCGTTAAAGGGGCCCGAAAAAAAAATATATCCTTATAATTACTCGAAATTGTCAGATTAAGATAAGGTAAGTTAGGTACAAGCAAAAGAGTGTATATTTCAAAAATCTGACGATTTGAGCGGGGCGTAAGGAAATGGGTGAGTCAAAAATTTCACAAAAAAAAAGCGAATATTTCGCGAAATAAACTTCAGATCGAAAAACTAAAACATATCTCTTCAATAATTTTACAAAATCTATCGAATGGTACTAAACATGACCCCCCACGGAGAGGGGTGGGGGGTAAATTTAAAATTTTAAATACGAATCCCGCGATATTTCGCAAAATGAACATCAGATCGAAAAACTGCAAAATACACTTTCAAAATGTTTTTGAAAAATCTATAGAATGGTACCAAACAGGATACCCCACGGAAGTGGGGCGGGGGGTTACTTTAAAATCTTGAATGGGACCTCCAAATTTTTATTGAAAATTTGGATTCTTTACGTAAAAATAAGCAACTTTCGAGACATTTTTTCGAATTATGGATAGATGGCGCCGCTATAATCGGGAAAAACGATTGTTGGAAATGGAAAATTTAATTAAAAAGTGGAAAGTCCCTACTAACATGGAAAATTTTACTTAACTTTTTTTGGTTTTAGGACCTAATAATCACAACCCAATAGGTCCCCATAGCGCTAGAGTGACTGCAAATTTAGCATAGTTTGCTCCCCTACGATATTTACTGCTCAAATCAACTTAATATTTCATTAAAAAAAAAAAAAGAATTATTGGAAATAGTGGGAGTGTATACTAAACTCATAAAATTTTGTGAAATTTATTTCTACAAAATATTTTTATTTTGTACAATAAATAATTTTCCCATTTGTTATCAATACATTATAATGGTGTAAATAAATAATTATTGATTGGCGTAAGGTTTTTGTTATTTATGTCTGTTCACTATTAATAACATTGGCTATAAACAGGTATGCTTGGTTGTGTAGTAATTTCCAGTCACGTCTAGAAACTTCTCAAAAAAAATTACCAACTTCCAGGGCTTACAATACCGGGATTCCGGAATACCGAATACTGGAATCCCGGACGATTTTTGTCCGTTATTAAAAACCGGTATTTATGTAAAAATACCGGTGTTTTGGTATTACATTAGTTGATAAAAATTGAATTTATGCACAATATAAATCTATTTTAAAATAATATTAGTTAATTACAAGAACATTTTTTTGAAGATAAACCAACAATTTCGTTGTATTAAAATCTATATCAGGCATATTTATTATATATACCGAGCCGAGTACCTATGGCTCCAACTTGCTGCAGCCCAAATATAAATGGGCCAAATCGTAAAAAGCTTTCATATGAACTTCTTCCCAAAATATATAATCAAGAAGTTTCTACGCTAAAATCATTAATTAGTGCTACCAACAATGTTTCAGTTACGACAGATATTTGGACATCCGACAGCAATAGAGGTTATATTACGGTAGCGTGTCATTTTATCTGCGAAGCAGAATTTTTCTCCAAAGTTTTATCAACTGAAAAAATTTTAGAAAGCCAGAGAGGTGAAAATATTTCCACTGTTTTGAAGAAGATCTTCTGTAGGTGGAATATTCTTCATAAAATTACTGTCATAGTGGCAGACAATGGGGTGAATAATAAACGTACTATAAAGGAATTAAAAAAAACATCACCACCCTTTCGTAGCAAATACGTTGAATTTAAACGGTCTCAAGTACCGACTCAAGTCGGTACAACTTTGAAGTTTGAAACTTTCCTCTATGACCAAGTAAAAATATAATTAGTAAATTGTTTATTAATAATACCGGTTTTAATACCGGTAGCCCGATATTTCAAATTTCAAATATCAAATACCGGTATTCATATTTTAGTTCGGTATTGTAAGCCCTACCAACATCACTCCACAGTTTTGTCTCAGATTAACGAATCGACTTCATTAAAGTATTATTATTGGGTTACAACCTTGTATTATTACCAATTAAAGCCAAACCAATTAAAGCCAAACCAATTAAAGTTAACCAATAGTTGTTTGGTGGATAACTGCCAAGGTTAACACCCATTTTAGTTAAATTTTAAAAGGTTCTTCTTACGAAGACTAAATCTACCTGAATTTATTTTTATTTATTTTGCTCAACAGGCCATGTAGGCCCTGGGCGTGAAAACCACAATTACATTTTTTTACTATACATATCTACAATATACAATATTACTTTGTCTATTAAAAAATACTGAGGAGATTAACTGAGGTATAGGTACCACTAACGATCGGCACAAACAAAAAACCAATTTACTAATTGATACGTGATTTTAATTTTGTAAAGAATATTTTATCGCCTTATGTTAAAGAATAACAAAAAAATAAAGTCAAAGGAAATGCGGTTAAATAACCTGAATTTGATTCTGATCTTTGTAAATTAGCAAAGTATGACAATAAAATCAAACAATTCAGGTTTAAAAGAAACTTTCCCCGACTATATTACCCTCTTAGAAAAATGAAAAATGCAAGAAAAAAATATAGAAAATGGATCTATCCGGCTCAAAGGACCAATAAATCATCTTGGAGGAGACTACTAACTCAGTGAGAGCTTTATTAGTGGACTGTTTAGCATAGGGTGAATTTAAAATAGAAAAAAAAAATAACAGTAAAAAAACCAGACCTTAAAGTAAATTGTAATAAAAATATTTCCTACCTTGTCATTTCTCGTTGCACAAGCTGGAACAGGCCTGCTATTTTTCGTACTGCTATTGCTGAGTAGTATAAATCACTCGCTAGGACTATATTGAGTTTCTATACACTTTTCGGAATAATTGTAAGTGACTGTTAACCAAGAGAGTTGGTTGGCGAATTGTCTTTTTAAAATGAGGCGAGTAGGCAGGTAATTACATACAAAAAACTTTAAGGTTTTTACTTGAAAATAATGATAAAAATTAATACATACTCACTGAATTAGGTATTGGCCTACTCGTATATACGGGGTGTCCCATAATATTGAAAAGAAAATGAATTAAAATATTCTTTACAAAAACAAGAAAATTAAAAATTGTTATTCCTACTTATGTGGACGAACCAACTATGTTCAGGGTAGTTTTTAAGGGGTGAAATGACTTACACCAATTTTCCTTCAAGAGTTTAAAGAGAATGTAAAGAAAGCAAAACATTTTTATTGTTTTTTACATTAGAAAATCAAAAATAAATTCACTAGTTTATTAGTCATTGTTTTCTTCTGCATCAGGAAGTGGTCCAGCTTCGTCATTGATACTTCATTAGATGATATAAGATTTCTAAATAAGAATGGTGGACTGGAGCAATCCAGTTAAAAAAATTTCAACAGTGTTGGTCTTCCCTTCTGCCTGCTTCGGATATTAATTTGTGAAAAGGAAAAATCTTCATTTAGTGTTTCTTAATAGAACAATGAAAATGGCTCATTTTTTTTCACTCTCGTCCACTGAATTTTTATACATGACACTGGTTGGTTAGTATTGGTTTTTCTTTTCGTAATTGATTTAGTGAGATTTTTCAGATCTTTAATGTCTTCTCTAAGAATTTTTGTGAAATGAAAGCTTTTTTCTTTCGACGCCGAACTATGACGGAGAACCAATCTTCAGGCACATAAATCTGTTTACCTTTAGAGTGAGTTTCAATTGAACCAAAGTCTGAGTTGTTTGGTAACTAAGAGTGTCCTCTTACCATAAACTTGTGATCGACTACTTCGATACTATTATTTTCACTCTGAACTAATTATAACAAGGCCGAGTCAAAATTCCAGTTTCTATTTTGACCGATGCAGCTGTCACTGTACAATACAACATGTTTTGAATTTGCTGCACGTAATTCTATCTGCTTTGTGACACAGGCACTCATTTGCTGAAATCCGTTCGAAGCTGTTGTTTCATCCCTTCCATACATGTAGCATGTAGCCTAATCCAGACGATAGCTCATGGCAGCCCAAATTGTAAATGTACATAATACGTTTATAGTATGCGATAGATGTGGTTAGTTTTGGGAAAGCTAGGGCTTTCTCTAGGTCAAAAGTGAATACATAGTAAGAATCGACGGTCTGGGCCTTTTCTGTATTATTTTATTCCTAAAATGAACTTCGTGCTCAACGTCAATCTGTTTTATCTCATTATCATCTATTGTTGCAGCTTTTTTTAATTTGTAAGCATCACACTTAGAGGACGTATCTTTTTGTGGTACATGAAAATGAAGGTTGTACTCATTATTGAGTGTACAGCGATAAATATCACTGGAAACGGGGACAGTACCTTGTTCTCGACAGTACTTACTGTACAAGCGATACAGCATGGTAACATTAAGGTCAAGGTCAGAGATAGATACCTACGATTGGGATTCTTGGGATCCTTGTGTAGTGCGATTGATAAAATGGAAAATTTTCAATATGCTTCCGGACACAGTTCATACGTTCTTCAGACATTTTATTAGTTGATATACCATGGCCTCGATTATCTGAACCAGGTGGTTCCCCTTGTTTTATCTTATTAATGGCCCGTGACATTCGGCCATCAGATATCTGAAGATTACTTTCTTGTTGAGAATCAGAAGGCACCCACTCATCTCCTGAGTAAGCGAAAATACTAGGCTCATCACTCACATCACTTAAACAGTCGTCATCCATTGTATCGAAAAATCGCAACTGCAAAATACTAAACAACATAGGAATGAGGGAATAGTGGTGTAAGTCTGACTTGCACCACTTTTTCGTCTACTACAACAGAGATTTTGTTTGACTGTCAAGTTTGTGCTGCTATCCATGAGCAAATGGAAGAGTTATGACTTACATCACTGTTGCGTCTGATAGATTTAAATATGGAGATTTTGAATATGCACTTATCTCTATTCTATAAAAAAGTGACTTAGACCACTTTTCCTTTCACCGCCTCATATATAGCTCTCATTTTACAATTCATGGCACATTGTTCTGTTACAATTTCTCTTGCGCTCTTCTTACCACTCCTCTCCATTCTTTTCGGTCTAATACCTTGTTTCTCCAGTTATCTATTTTTAATTCTCGTAAATCTGCTTGGACGCTGTCAAACCATCTTTTGGGGTCTTCCTTTCCTTTTTTTTTCCCTACTGGTTTCCTGTTCAATATCATTCTGAATTTATTTACATCTAACTTAAAAGTTTCTCAAAAAATCTTCTACTATTTTGTGAAACAAAGTGTATTTGTATTTTATCCTTTTATCAAATCAAAATTGTCTTTCGCATTCGCAAAAGGCGGCGGCTATTGTTAACTTTATTGAATTTTATTTCTTCTTCAAAAAGTAAATGTGTATTTTTCGTTTGGATGGGTTTGTTTCCGTCTGTCAATACAGCAAGGATTTGTTGGCTGTGTGTATCACGACTCATCAAAATTCCAGACATTGCAAACACCGAGGACAGGCAAAGAAGCGGAGCCCCGTGACGTGATGCCGGGAATTAGAATACTGAGCTTTTCTCCCTAAGGATGATAAATTTTACATAAAAGTTTAGCCCCTCGGTACAAAATCCTTATAAATTGAATATTTAAATAACGAGAAAAAAAATAGTATTTGAACGAGTAGGCTAGATATTGGCCAAAATTTATATTAATATAAAGTAATTCGATTCATTTCTTTTTTTATTAATATAATTTATTACATTACATTAATATTTGATCGATCCTTTTTTTTAATATAATCTTCGAATAATTTACGTTCACTCATTTTTACTCTTGATTCATCTTATTTTTAAACGCTTTTATTTAGTTCAACAGTTTGCGTCAAATCTTTAGACGTTAATTTGAGTGCCTTTTCTCCAATGCAAATGAATGAAAATTTGCAGACTTTAAGAAACATGACGATATATTTTAATGTTTGAAAAGTGTAAGACTAAAAAGTAAAAAATAAAAAAATATGAAAAAAAAATTTTTAAGAAACGCTTTTCTTTAGTTACGAGTGAATAAAATTAAAAATATTATAAAAAAAAATCAACTAAAAAGCAAAAAATAAAAAAAAAATGAAAAAATCTAACACATTCGTTAAAGAAAAGCGTGGGGCGAAAACCGTTTATTCGATGAACACGCGCCACGCTTTTCTTTGACGAATGTGTTAGATTTTTTCAATTTTTTTTATTTTTTGCTTTTTAGTTGATTTTTTTTATAATATTTTTAATTTTAGTCACTCGTAACTAAAGAAAAGCGTTTCTTAAAATTTTTTTTTTCATATTTTTTTATTCAGATTTCTTTCCCGATAAAACTCTGGAAATATTATCGATATATTAATCTTATATGCATTTCGTACCCAGAATATTCTGAAATAAATAAAATAACTAATGATTGAAAATACTGATGTGTGTTTGTACACACTTCTGACAAGTGAAATAATAGGAAAGAATCGTATTTTTTAAGTGTGTAACGTTATTTTTAAAGTAGGTAGGTACCACTAAAAAGAGAGAGTGGGATTCCATCTTGAATGGCGAGAAAAAGGTCAAACAAGTGATAGTTGACCTATATGTCATGCCCAGGAAATTAAAAAAAATTATAAAGTGAAAATTTAAGAGAATTGAAATATAAAAATTAAGAAATGTCATAAAGACTGCCTGCAATTAAATTTATAGAGATCTTGTTTTTTAACAAGAAAAATACTGAGATAAAGGGCAGAGTAGAAAATGAGTAGATTTTGAGGCTTCGTAAAATTTTATTTCGTGTATTTTGATAACGATCTCTGAAGTGAAAATCGAAGCGTCAAATAAATTTAATTTTACACTAAAACTATGGATTACCTATTCCAAAATAAAATAGTAAATTAAATAAGATTCCACAAGAAAAAAGCTCCTGAACAATACCTGATTTCTGACTGATCGCAATTTAGATTTGAATCTGAGATACAAGGTGTTAAAGTGCTATGTTTGGCATGTTTTCTTGTATGGAATGGAAGTATAGACTTTAAAGTCCAGCTCCATTAACATACTTGACATTTTTGGAATATGGTGCTTGCGCCGAATACTTAGGCTAGCCGAATAGGTACTTGCGGAATACTCCGGTCAACTTACACATCCGAGGCTACAAAAATTACCATCAAGCTGAAAATTGGCAGAATTGTTCAAAATACCATCATAAATGAAATCTAAAAAGTCCTCATAAATGCGACCCGAGCTAAAAAATTTACGCGAGGTCAAAGGTCACCAAATATAGTTTTTGGCGATTTTCAGCGAAACGGTAAGTTTAATCATAAAATTAGTTGTAACAAAAATGTAGATCAGATAATTATCTATAAAAAATGTCTTATTACTTTTTTTCCTGAGACCCACCGTTTTTGAGATATACCGATTTAAAAAGTGGTAATCGTCATAATATGCGCACACGTTTCCACACCACCTTTGAGTGAGTGTACTTAGCGCGTTTTTTTAACGTGATTTTTAACAATGGCTTTTTTTTTCACGCTCTTCATTACATTCCTGGCCTTAAAATAAGCATTAAGCATTGTTGTTTAAAACAAAATCTGGTTCACTTACACGTACTCTAGTAAGAGGAGGACTTTTGGTCGATGTACTGGCTTCTTTTTTTTTCATGTTGTCTTTTAATAGCTGCAGCAATAGAACACTTTCGAGTATAACTTTTACGAGACTCCACATGTATATGGTCACAGATTTCTGCTCTTTAAGAAATTCTAAAAATTCATCAGCTCTTTCAGTACTTGCATTATTAATGTTTTTATCAAGGCAATTACAGGGAATTGTTAACATTAATTGCCAAAAAAAAATTTTGTCAACATCTAGAAACATCTGTTTTTGCGAGAGTTTCAAGTGATATACAAAATGATATTATTGAAGCTATACTCACCGGCACAAATTCCGCCACCCAAAATTTTTGATTAAGTTTGACAATATATAACTTTATGATTTGTGCTCCGATTTTCAAGATTCTTGCACTAATTTGTAGGTACATGTATTCATATTGTTTGGTATTATTCCGGTAACAAAAAATTTTGCTTGCATGTCATTGTACAGGGGTGAAAGGAAGCGTTGTATTTTCTCCTAATTTTAAAAAATTCTGTGGAAAAATGGAATAGCTGATTTTGTTTCATAGTCCTGTCATATTTTCCCGGAGGCATCACCAATATTTTGTTTTTTGAATTATCCGAATATCTTTTTTCTTGTAAGAGCTGTACCATTTTTTGTAAATAAAAACACTGATTGACTCATACAATTATTGAGGTTGGATTGATAAGATTAGAATGGCCCTCATGCAGCCCAGATCTCAGTCATATTGAGCATTTATGGGATGAATAAAAAAAGCTATTTGCCGTCATCCTAGGCCTCCAGAAAATTTGGTACAGTTATGGTAGAGGAATATCGGGCTATTCCCCAGGCAAGGAAAACGCATCTTTATTAGATGCTAAACAGATTGCGAGCAGTCGTTGTTGCAAGAGGTGGAGATAACCGCTATTAAATTGTTTTGTTTTGTTGTTAAATTTGTTTTGTTTTGTTAATTTTAGTGAGTTTGATATTTTTAATTAAATAAACCTTCAAAGCAGTGTTTTTAATTACAGCTCTTACAAGAAAAGAGATATTCAGATAATTCAAAAAACAAGACCTTAGTGATACCTCCAGGATGATACAAAAGGAGTATGAAACAAAATCAGCCCTCCAATTTTTCCACAGAATTTTTTAAAGTTAGGAGAAAAAAGAAAGCTTGCATTCACTCCCGTATAATGCCATCTAAGCAAAAAATTTTTGTTACCGGAATAATAGCAATTGACATCAATACATGTACCTACAAACTCGTGCAAGAATCTTGAAAATGGAAGTACAAATAATACAGTTATAGATTCTCAAACTTAATCAAAAATTTTGGGTGGGGGAATTTTGTGCCGGTGAGTGTATATATACATATAGCCTTATCTTCATTTTTTTAAATAAGATTTTTTGCATCTGGTTTTAGTAACACTTCAGAAAAAGTCACGCGTCGCCACTGATATACCTGGTGTAGTAATACATATTATATTATGACGATTAGAAGTCTTTCAACTCTTTGAATCGTTGTATGTCAAAAACGGTGGCTCTTAGGAAAAAAGTATTAAAATATTTTTTATGGATAATTATCTAATCTATATTTTTTGTGAAAACTAATTTTATTATAAAACTTACCGTTTCGCTGAAAATCGCTAAAAACCATATTTGGTGACTTTTGACCCCGCGTAAATTTTTTATCTCGGATCGGATTTATGAGGACTTTTTAGATTTCATTTATGATGGTATTTTGAACAATCCTGCCAATTTTCAGCTTGATGGTAATTATTGTAGCCTCACTCCTATTTTTGAGTCTAACTAGACCGGTCTAGAAGGGCAGTCAGCAATGTGAAAGCATTACGAAGAGCAGGTTTTCAGGATAGGGAACTTTTTGATTATGTAAAAGGTAAGAAGACTACCTACATACTTAAGACACATATTACGAAGAGAACAATACATTTTTCAGCAATATAGTGCTCGAACGAAACAAGGAAAAGTCCTTATTTTGTTTTTTAACAATAAATATTACATTTTTAATTTCTAACTATGTTTTTACTAGTCGAATACGACATATTATGTGAAAGTAAAAAAAAGAAACTTTTCTCTTTTACGATTTTTTTTTCTGTAGACACAGTATCTCTCGAATGTAGGCAAAAATATTGCTGCAAAAAGATTAAGATTTTGTTAAATAAAAAATTAAGCAGAATGTGTGCGACTGGCTAATAGTCGAGGAAATGAAGCATTTCGGCTCACAATTTTTCGTCCAGCATGGACTTACTTGAAATTTTCACAGACGGCAGGGAATAGTCCAAGGATAATTTTCTACATCATGCCGCTGTACTCTAAAACCTTGGGGGTGGTTACTACCCCATCTTGAGGTTGAGAATTTTTTATTACATTTTAACGATGCAAATCGATGTAAAAAGTAATTTTAAGAAACAAATGTTTTTTACATTTTCTTCGTAAAACTAATATTTTTCGAGTTATTCGCGCTTGAAAGTCACAGTTTTTCGTCCAAAAAATCGACTTTTTTAGAGGGTTTTTTGAGAATACCTCGAAAAATGTGCATTTAATCAAGTAAACTACACCAAACAAAATTGTATCTTTTAGTAACACAAACTAAATTATTTTTCTATAATGTCTTTAAGACCAATATAAACCGAGATACGGTAGGTTAAAGGTTAGCTTTTCCCGTCAAATGTATAATTTGAAATATTCAAAGCCAAATAACGGGAAAACTTTGCATGTTTCTACGATAACTTAAATAATATTTTTTCAAGCATACAATTAAACCTTTCAAAAAATAATAATAAAAAATTTCTATAATGAAAATAGAGCGACTTATGATAAAAAAAGTCGGTACCTGCTTTTCTCTATGAAAAAATCAGTGAAAATAACCCCCTGACTACCCTCCTAATTAAAAATTGTTGTATTTCCTTGTATATTGGTATTGTCAATACACCCAAGAAGTTTGACCTATCCAAAAGGCCCAATTTTAGAAAAATTGGAGTTTAAAGAAAAATTGGTTTTTTGCAATTTCGTATTTTTCACATTTTACTTCAAAATTTCTCCGAAAATACTGGAGATACTAAAAAAATGATACACTACTAAATTGTAGCCTTTTAATAACTAAAAGTACATTGTGCATAGATTTTCATTACAGTGGACAGTTAGCGAGATATAGCTGTTTAAAACCTCTATTTACGAGCAAACACCCCCTTATTCTAGCCCTTTAAACCCACCCCAACTAAAAACTAAAGTATCTAACGGAATTTAATTTACACAATCTTATAGCTCTTCAAAAATCCTATAAAATCATTTCTGAAAAAAACATTTTATCGCCAAAAGTGAAGGAGTTATGTTTATAAAACGATTTTTTTTTTTCGAAATATTCGAATCTTATGGAACATTTTCAATACATGTATAATACCACAGAACTGGTTCGTATACTGGAAGATAACTTAAAAACTATTTGTATCTGTACTTCTACGTATTTGTAAATTCGTATTTTTGTGTAAATAAATGTTTTTGTAATTTTTTAATTCTACTTTTTTTCTGTATATATCTATTAAATTATCTACTTATAAAAATTGTAATGTTCTTAACCGGGGAGTAGTCACGCTCACTTCTGTAATGTGAATAGTCGCGTGTTAGATTCTATCTCAAAATACGAATTTAAATACGAATTTACGACAAACTTTTATTTTATAGTATTTTTATTTACTTGTTAGGTTAGAAATATTATTTTTAACAATTATTAAAGCTAATTGGCTCCCCCAAAGTCATAAATTCCACAAAAAAAAGAAGAAGAAAAAAAAAATAAATAAAAAAATTCCTACGTATTACTACACCCTTCATCGGGGCACGAAATTTTTTCAAAATTGCAAAATTCTTCATCAAGTTTTCGCGAAAAAGGATAAAATCTGAGATTCTATCTAACGGTGCGACTACTCGCGGGTTAAGGGTGGTTTTTAAGGGTTGAAATATTATATTATATCCTAAAGCATAAAACAGTAATTATTTTTAACCAATCAAAACCAAATTTTACCCGTATTAAAGTTTACAATGTTTTTATATAATTTTTGACAATAAGGGGTAGTTTACACCCCTAAAAATAATCGACGCTCTTGAGCATGTTACAGAATATGAAGTACAGTGTGAGATGATCCTGATCCCAAATTTTTATGTAAATCGATGCAAGACGAAATTATTCTTTTAGAATAAGTAATTTTTTATATATAGCTCCAACAAGGGTGATTTTAAGGGTTGAAATATTATGATAGTATATCTTAAAGCGTAAAACAATCATTATGTAACTAATAAGAACCAAATATTGACAATATTAAAATTTAAAATATTATTTTATAATTTTTTACAAGTAGTTTTTTTAGGAGTAGTTTTCACCCTTAAAAAACCAGAAGCGTAAAACGGTTCAATATAGAAAATGAACTAGAGGATGAAATGAGCCTAATCCCAAATTTTTGTACAAATCGATGCTGGACGAAAAAATTGCGAGGTTTTGCCATTTTTTCAGTTTTATTTCCTCGTTTATGGATCATATTATCATATCGTGATTATTGATACAAGGTATATTATCCTGAAGTAATTCCAGTAACAAATGGACTCCTATACAAAATGTCCAACTAACAACAGATCCCACCGTTATTTAGCTATTTAGTTTCGAATATGTTTCCCCCTTTTAATATTAAAGTTCTTTTAAAATAAAATCAACATACTTATTATATTAAATAAAGAATTATAGCGGTCTATCAGACCATAGAGAGTATTATTCAAAAACCACTGACGATAAAAAGAGATCAACCGGACTACATTTTCGCCGATTCTTCCTCTCCTTCGACGAAAATTCGCAATATATAACGCCAGAAAAACTGAAAAAGCTGAACTGATCCCTATGGTTATTGCTCCACTCGACACCACGATTGTTATCCCTTCCGCAGAATGTGTTTTAAAATTTACATATAATCCTGAGAATTTTTTCATGCGAAACTTCTGAAACTGACAAGTTTCCGCGCCAGTGACTAGATGGAAACGGCAGTATTATTGTGGGAATTCAAGGGCATTTCGTCAGGTTCAGCGTACTTGAGAAGTTTTGAGAATGTCCCTTAAGATTTTAAAAATTTTTACGCAGTAAAAATTTAATTTTTTACATTTGCATTTGTGTTGTATACTATATTTTCTCTATGACTAATACTGAAATGCGTATATTTATATCTTATAACCGCTAATAAGTTGAAATTTTGTGGAAAAAAAGAATTGGCAGATGAGTGGGCTCTTATCGACCCTACCATTCGACCTAAGATATCTTTTTAGCTTATCCCTAAGTTATAGTTGTCCCTTAAGCCCAGCTTTTTTAACAAAGTCTATTGCAGCTTTAAGGTGACACTTATCCTATCCAATCCTGGGCAGTTGCACATAATGTCTCCAACCACCTCGTCAACAGCCTGATGGAATCGGAAATTCCCATTTTCTATCAGCCCGATTTTGTTCTTATGTCCCTTGAAGCTTCTTCTTCTTCTTCTTCTTCGTACGACTAGGATTACTCCTGTTTGTCTTCTTCTTATTCTGTTTCAGTTGTTGTTGACTGTACATTGTCTTTCCACCTTTTCGGCGGTCTTCCAACGGATCTTCTGCTATACGGCTTGTTGTTTTTACAGATGTTCGCTAATCTATCTGGTTCCATTCGGTTTACATGTTCGTTCCAGTTTTTCTTTCTTGTTTTTATCCATCTGTTAATATTTTGAATTTTGCATCGTTTTCGTATACTTCTGTTGCTTTGTCTGTCTCTAAATGATATGCCCGCTATTGATCTTAATACTTTCATTTCGATATTGTTGATTTGTTGTTTCGTCTTTCTTGTATCGGTCCGTATCTCCGCTGCATGGATAGGTCTTACCGTTGTCTTGTATACTTTTATTTTGCTTTTCGTAGTCAGATATTTGTTTCTCCATAATATGGTTTCTCGAAGGCAACCACTTACTCTTGCCGCTTTTGTTGTTTGTGTTGTGGTCTCTGTTCTTATATTTTTGTCACTAGTGATCTCTACTCTTAGGTAATTGAATTTCATTACTTGTTCTACAATTTTGCCGTCTATTTCTAACTTGCATCTACGCTGCTCTTTACTTATACTATACATTTAGTTTTTTCTACTGATATTCTCATATTAAGTTTATTTGCTGTGATATTGAAAGTGTGGAGCTGCCTTTGTAGATCATTCTCGTTATCAGCAATTAGTACTGAATCATCGGCATAGCATTGTATCGTGATGTGGTATCCATGTCCCTTGAAGCGACAATGTCTTATTAGGAGACATACGATAATTCGCAGATAATTGATAAAGCCTCTAAAAACCTTCGAATATCTGAGACCCATTTGTTCGTATCAGTGGTGAGGTTTCATCTGTTCCACTCAGTCCAATATTGTCCTTTTAGGTTCTGCTTTCTGTTGTGTCAATGGAAGGTTCTGAACCTACAGATATTACTCCTCTGCTGGCAAGTAGTTTCGCTTTTTCGTTCCCTTCAATACCAGTATGTCCAGGCACCCAGAGTAAATTTACTTTGCTTCTTTTTCTTCATCTGCCTCATCATTAAAGATACTGGCGATCATCATGGTCCATTTTACTCTATCTACAGCAATTCTAAAGAGTTTTGTTGTTTTTTTCCACTCCACTACTTTAAATTGTTCAATATTAAATGTTCAGTCTTAAATTAAACATTTATCAAATACACTATCAATACTATTTAATAAACAACGCAAAACATTCCTGAAGCCATTTCAAATATTTAGTATATATAGCATTGTTTGTCACTGTCTTGTCTCCACATTCTGTTAGACTGAGTGCATTGTATGACAAAGATAGCGAATGTTCGATTTGGAAAATATCACCACGGACATGGTATTAATTTTTTTCGAATCCTGAAAAATTATTCAATATTTTTGAAAAATGTAAACGCAGGATGATCGCTTACATTATTACCGAGGATAGAAAGTCCCTTAGAATAAACAAAAAGTTTCGTTGAAATGAGATATTTGAAATTAAAAATCACACCAAATTTTCTTTTTTTTGCACTCCTGTAACTTATTAAAATAAACATTATAGACGTTTTTAGGGCCTTTTTGCCCTCGGTAATACCATAATCTTTCATTCTGCGTTTAAATTTTTCAAAAATACTTATTAGTGTTCTCAGGATTAGAAAATATTAATGCATTTAAATAGCAACAGAGCCGAAATTTTGCATCTATCCCCTTAATGCTGGGGCCACAGTAACGTCTAATGTCATTAATGAGCAATGGATTGTATCCTCGCTCTGACCCTTGCTCCCTGGTATTTATATTCGTTTTATTCGTGAATTCTCGCATTTAAAATAATGTATTTATTTTACATAGCGATCGATAATATAGTTTCGATCGCTATGTAAAATAAATACATTATTTTAAATGCGAGAAAATATCACCACGGACATGGTATTATTTTTTCCGAATCCTGAAAAATTAATCAATATTTTTGAAAATTGTAAACGCAGAATGATCGTTTACATTATTACCGAGGATATAAAGTCCCTTAGAATAAACAAAAAGTTTCGTTGAAATGAGATATTTGAAATTAAAAATCACACCAAATTTTCTTTTTTTTTGCACTCCTGTAACTTATTAAAATAAACATTATAGAAGTTTTTAGGGCCTTTTTGCCCTCGGTAATACCGTAATCTTTCATTCTGCGATTAAATTTTTCAAAAATACTTATTAGTTTTCTCAGGATTAGAAAAGATGAATGCATTTAAATATAAACGGGGCCGAAATTTTGCACCTATCCGCTTAATGCTGGGGCCCCAGTAACGTCTAATGTCATTAATGAGCAATGGATTGTATCCTCGCTCCGACCCTTGCTCCCTGGTATTTATATTCGTTATATTCGTGAATTCTCGCATTTAAAATAATGTATTTATTTTACATAGCGATCGATAATATAGTTTCGATCGCTATATAAAATAAATATATTATTTTAAATGCGAGAATTCACGAATATAAGTACCAGGGAGCAAGGGTCGGAGCGAGGATACAATCCATTGCTCTCCGTAGTGAGCAAACTCTTACTTATCGCGTTGTTTTGGCTACACTAGCGCTGTTTCAGTTATACGCAACGAGTTCTAGCTTGCAGTGCAGCATAGTCCAGGAACCGAAGCTTTTCACCTCGCAATTTTAACAGAATGAATCGATTTGCTTAAAAATTTGAGAATAAGTAATGGATAGTCCAAGGATCAAAATCTATATGATGCCGAAAGGCACTTTTACCATGGGGGTGGTTGCCACCCGATCTCGGGGGTGGAAATTTTTTATTATATTTTGATCACAAAACTTCATAAAAACATTCATTCTAAACAAAAAATGTTCCATACATTTTTTTGATGAAATTAATAGTTTTTGATTTATTCGCTATTAAAAGTGTTAATTTTATATCGAAAAAATCAATGTTTTTCGATATTATACTCATTTACGACTCACTCAATTTTTGCCGTAGAAAAATTTTTTTCAAAGCAAATTCTTGGAAATTAAATAACCTACAATTTCATATTTAAACATTTTTTCGTATCTCTGATGCTAATCTTTCTATTCTGAAGAAAATGGCATTTTTTACCAAACTACAAAAATTCGTTATCCGCTTTAAACTCCAGTTTTTTTAAATTATCATTCTAAGCCAGTCAAACTTCTGGAATCTATTAATAATACATAAATAAAGAAGAATGAATAAGGCAAATGACTAAAAACACCGCTAACTTAAATTATTATGCTTCCAATTGGATTTATCCTATTTTTTTCCAAAAAAATATATTAATTTTTAACCGTAACTTTTTATTTTTTAACTTAGAAAGTTTCTTAAAAACGAATTTTGTAGGTTTTTACAAGGTATATAAGGCTATTAATACTAAATCCTTCTAAAATCCTTAGTCGCAAAACGAGGAGACTTTGAAAGGGTTGGTAAAGGTGGTTTTTGCATGTTATTACAAGTTTAAATTGTCAATAGCACACTCAAATTTTGCCGTAGAAAAAATGTTTGCAAACCAAGTTCTTGCGGGAATTAAATAAGCTACCATTTTATATTTAAATATTTTTTCGTGTCTCTGATGATAATTTTTCTATTCTGAAGAAAAGGGCATTTTTTACCAAACTACAAAAATTCGTTATTCGCTTTTAACTCCGTTTTTTTAAAACTAATTATTCTAAGCCGGTTAAACCTCTACTCTAAAACCTATTAAGAATACATAAATAGCCCAGTAAATGAACGGGAAATTCGGCGATACCGTGTAATTTTCAGGGGCAACTCCTAATTACATGAAAATTTGGATTTAGGTTCTACTTACCCTCCACTTCAAAGTTGAAATTGTGCCGTTGGTTGCTTTTACTTGGGGGATGATACTCACCCCTTCTCGGGGGTGAAAAACATACGTTCAAGATAAGACCGGAAATGGATAAATTGACTGATTTTAAGCAAATTTTGTCCTATAGAGTTTTTTACGTAAGTCAATACTTTTCGAGTTATTTGCCATTGAAAATGTTGATTTTTCGACAAAAAAACTACGTTTTCAGACGGTTTTTCGCAAATAACTAAAAAAGTAGATATTTTATCGAAAAAAATCTTCTTAGCAAAAGTGTAGCTTATAAAAAACCCAAAAAAATGGTGTATTAGTAAAGTCTATCTATCAAATAAATACAAAGTTGTAGCTCATGAAAAATACGTTCTTATTCGTCTAATTCCAAATCGAATATTTCAAGGTGAAATCACCGAAAAATTAAGCATTTTTCGGGAAAACCCCATTTAAACTTTTTGAGAGTGTTTATAAAAAGCTTTGTTTTAATTGTTAACAAAAGTTTTAGCATTAAAAATAAGCGAGTTACGCTTAAAATAAAGTTGGCCCTCTTTTTTTTTTGTAAAAAATCATGAAAATCTCGCCGTGTTTAGCTCCCCAAATGAAATTAATCGCTACTGCTTTACAAGCAATTTACTTACCTATCTATTTTTTATATGATCTGTCAGTCTCACCAGTTTAAAGTGTTTATTTTTGAAAGGGTTATAATTGAGAAAGCTTGAATGGGTCACTTATCACTAGTGTATGCAAATTTTGAACAGCCATATCTTAACCAATTTTTGTCTTACGGAGAAACAAAATGAAACTAGCATATTTATAATAGTAAAACCTACATTTTTTTACTCTTTAAGATTTTTCTTGTCACTAATACTTTTTAAGTTATTTTGAAAAAATGAAATTTTTCAAAAATTTTTAGAAATTTTTTTTTATTATAAAACCAAATGTTTTCAAAAATAAGCACTTCAAACCAATCAAACTTACCGATCATATAAACAATACACATACAGTTAAAATAGATGGTAAAGCCAAACGATTAATTTCATTTAGGATGCTAAATAGAGGGAGGTTTTCACAATTTTTTTTTTTTACCAAAAAAAGCGGCCAACTTTTTTTTTCAGTGTAACTCGTTTATTTTTGATGCTGTAAACTTTTGTAAAAAACAATTAATAAGTTTTTTTTCGATACTTTAAAAATGTTAATAAGGTTTTCCCGAAAAACGCTTCTTTCTTCTTTGGTTTCGCGTTGAATTATTCGATTTGAAATTAGACTAATAAGAACGTATTTTTCATGAGCTACAACTTTGCTTCTGCTCAATTTGTAGACTTTGCTTGCAAACCATTTTTTTCGTTTTTTTATAGGCTACACTTTTGCTAAAAATATTTTTTTCGATAAAATATTTACTTTTTGAGTTATTTGGGAAAAACGATCTGAAAACGTAGTTTTTTTGTCGAAAAATCAACATTTTAAATCGCGGATAACTCGAAAAGTTGGAAAACTTGAAAAGACTTACGTAAAAAACTTTATAGAACAAAAGGTAACTAAAATAAGTCAATTTATCCATTTCTGGCCTTATTTTAAACACGCGTTTTTCACCTCCGAGAAGGGGTAAATGTCACCCCCCAAGTAAAAGCAACCAAAGGCACAAATTCAACTTTGAAGTGGAGGGTAATTAGAACCTAAATCCAAATTTTCATGCAATTCGGAGTTGCCCCTGGAAATTACACTCCAAAATGGTCATTTATTGGGCTAAAATAAAGATGACCAAATAAGGTTAATGACTAATTTTAGTTAGGATGATGAGTAGGGGCAAGTTTTCGATCACTTTTACGCTGAAAAAAATAGGGACTGACCTTCTTTTTACTATAAGTCACTTAATTTTTAAGCTAGAGACTATTTTTTTATTTCTGGAGATAGACATTTATAAATACTTTCAATTAGTTTGAACAAGTTATCTTCGAAAAATGCATAGTTTTCTCGTCTTTTGACTTTGAAACTACAATATTTAACATTTGACGAAGAAGAGCTAACATATAATAAAGTATAACTCGATTACTATTGGTCTTAAAGAAAACTGAAACAAACGTGTTTGTTTATTTTTTCAAAAGGTACATTTTTGTTAAGTAAAGTTGTTTTGATAAAACGAAAACTTTTTGAGTTATTAGCAGAAAACTGATTAAAAACATTGCTTTTTTTATATAAAACCTCACACTTTCGATAGCGAATAAATCGAATACTATTAATTTTATCAAAAAAATGTATAGACCGTTTTTTGCTTAGAATAAATGTTTTTATTACCTTTTGCGGTCAAAATAAAATAAAAGTTTCCACCCCCGAGATGGGGTGGCAACCACCCCCATGATAAAAGCGCCTTTCGGCCTTATATAGGTTTTGATCCTTGGACTATTCACTACTTATTTTCAAATTTTCAAGCAAATCGATCCATTCTGTAAAAATTGCGAGGTTTTGTGCTATTTTAAGCTTCATTACTTGGACTAGCAGTGCAATTTGTTTTGTGAAATACACAGGTACTATTCTACGAGAATGGAGTGGTGTAATGAAAATGGAGTGGTGTAAAATAATAAATTCATAAAATAATAATTAGCACTCATAAAATATAACAGCATAGCAGCTTCGACTTCCATTCTGAAATTATTTGATTAAAAAACGCGTTTTCTAGTGACTACGAGCTAAAATAAGTGTGGCCAGTCACTAATACGCAGTTTAATCCATTATTTCTGGTTTATAAATGAATCCTAGAAGTACCAAGTAGGGTTAAAAAGTATCCACAACATTGCATTGCATCCGATTTTCTAAATACCTTTATTCCTAAAAATCTTAAATAATTAGTAGTTGTCAGCGAACTACTGCCCTATTAGATGGCATAATTAGCATTTCTATAATTTAATTCATTTCCTCATACTTTTATAAAAACTTGACAGTGGACTATAAATAATCCCCTTGAATACCTTCAACGCCATCCCAAAATGGAAAGGGACGATATGATTCATGTGTCAAATTAGCAAAATCTAACAGAAAAAAGGCCAATAAGTGGGCAAAAACAACCATAGTTTGTTCAAAATGCAAGTATGTATGCGGTAAGCACAGCAAGAAGTCAAAAATGTTTATCCCTTTCAGGCCTGAATTTTTTTTAGTGAAAATGAAGTTTCCTTTTGAATAAATATGATATATGGTATCTAAAAAAGGTGTAAAAAATGCAGAAAAAAAATTCATTGTTTGAATCTGTCACAAATGACATGTCACGTTCGTGCGCTCTGGGCTTATGTTCTATGAATGCGGGATCGTAAGTGTATGAAAAAATTCATTTTTATTAAACGTAAAACACCATTAGGGCCAAATAAAAATTATTTTTATAATTGTTTAATATGCTATTACATACTAACTAAAATTGAACAAACATTTTTTGCTGAAATGTCATGTCTTTCCATTGCCTCTTTGCTGAAGAAGAGCTCGTTGAAGGAACAGGTTCTTCATCCAATACAGGCTCTTCATCTAATACGGTTTAGAGCCAAATCGTGGGTGAGAGGCACACCTGTAATAATTAGAAAAACTACTTTTATCATTAAAATATAGAAAAATTAATAAAAAGTCAAACCGATAAATATTTAGTATTTTAATTTCCTGCTTTGAAAATTGAATGTTAATTCCACTGAAGCCGAAGACTCCGGGTAAATTATAAATTCGTATCTCTTAACTATTCCATTAACGTCTAGGAATAATAAAAGTGTAATTTTTAAATTAGTTTAAATAAAGAAGCACGTTTTTGATTAATTTATGTGTGGATATTTATTGACCCTCCTTGTTCCTCGCTGTGTCTACTAAAAGATTGGTTCTGCGAGGATTAATACGATAATGAACGTTAAACGTTAACATTAGTGTGGCCCCAGCATAAGAGTAAACCTAACAAGAAATCTCTGCCAAACGTTGATTTTAGGTGATTTTAGTTTACGATAAAAACACAACATACTCCGCAGTCTGCAAACCAGAGATAAAACAGGTACAATAACGCTACCGCAAAACTTCTCTATATACACAGCTGAAACATCCCATTTGCGCACTTTTTGATCTCTCGATAGAAAATTCTAGCGATGCAAAATTTACAACTCAATTTGATCAAATGCGGCTTTCTCATTTGTGCGTAGGATTGTGTGACGATAAAATATTTTCCTCCGGCTACTGACTAGAGCCTCAAAGAAAATTGCTATACATTGCGGATTATTTGGGTATTTCGGTAGGGTTCACGGATTACTGTGGGTAACGTTATAGTAGGGTGGCTTATTTACGTTATCTAGGAATCCGATTAGCAAATGAGAAAATTTGAATACATGAATAATTTAGTTATGTCTAAAGAAAAGCGTTTATTCTAGTAGCATAATTTGCATATTTGGCTTCTTTTATTTATTTTGCAAAAATAGGCGGTTTTTAATATTTTCGGAAAAACATAGAGCATATTTTATACAAAAATACACAAGATCGAGGTTTAAGCAAAAGTTTTCGTGTCTGTATTTCCTACTTTGGCATTTAAGTCCATCATTATTATAATAATGTCTTTATTCTCAAAATAACTCATTACTTCTTTATATCATCTTCTTCATCATCTTTATTTCAACCTTACTACTGCTGACTGTGAGCACATAAACTTCAGTTAGATCAATATCTACTGGCTTTAAGTTTAATTGTATCAGGATGACCTGTCCGAAATTATATGTTAACATATAAGCGAAGCAATGAAGCACTAAAAGACCCAAAACCTACGAATTTTGTACAGTAAGATGAATCGTCATGCAACTTTTTGCATTCGATTCGAGAGAGTGTCAGGCAATTTTGTGAACTAAATTGATCTCCGGCAAAAAATTTTGTGCATGAGAAAATGCATTTTTAAAGTGCATCTCGAAGAGATGGAAAATGAAAAATTTAAAACTCAGGAAATATTGACGGAAATTAGATCAATTTTTATGAGGTTTTGGAGGTCACTGAAAACGAATTTCATGACGGCGATGGTCTTCGAGGCAGTTGGTGCCCAGGGTGGAATACGTCGCCTGCGACGTTCGAATAATTTGCGGGACAATCGAATAATTCGCGAAATGAAGATTGGATCGAAAAACTGAAAAACAAGTGTTCAACATTTTTCAAAGATCTATCAAATGACACTAAACACGACCCCCCACTCAACCCCCTGGATGTGGGGTAACTTTAAAATCTTAAATGAAAACACCCATTTTGTATTACAGATTTGGATTGCTTACGTAAAAATAAGCAACTTTTATTCGAGACATTTTTTCAAATTGTGAATAGATGGCACTATAATCGAAAAAAACGATTTATCGTGATACCATAGGTAAATTATAAATACGATCTAATATATCCATCAATACACTTCCAAATAAAAACCAAAAAATACTTCTATAATATTTTTCAAGAACCTATCGAATAACATCAAACATGACCCTCCACTCCACCCCCTGGAGGTGGGGAGGGGGGTAACTTTAGAATCTTAAATAGGAATCCCCATGTTTTACTGCAGATTTGGATTCCTCATGGAAAAATAGGTACCATTTATTCGAAACATTTTTTAGAATTGTTGATAGATGCCGCTAAAAAATAGTGTTTTTCCGATTATAGCGCCATCTATCCATAATTGGAAAAAATATCTCGAATAAAAGTTACTTATTTTTATGAGAGGAATCCAAATCTGCAATAAAAACTGAGGGCTCCTATTTAAGATTCTAAAGTTACCCCCACCCCACCTCCAGGGGGTGGAGTGGAGTGTCGTGTTTTATAATATTCGACAGGTTATTGAAAAATATTAAACCCGTATTTTTTGGTTTTTTATTTGGAAGTGGTACCTGTGGTGTCACGAAAAAATTGTTTTTTCCGATTATAGTCCAGGAACCTAAGCTTTTCACCTCGCAATTTTTACAAAATGGATCGATTTGCTTGAAAATTTGAGAATAAGTAGTGGATAGTTCAAGGATCAAAATCTATATGATGCCGAAAGGCGCTTTTACCATCGGGGTGGTTGCCACCCTATCTCGGGGTGGAAATTTTTTATTATATGTTAACAGCAAAAGTTGATAAAAACATTCATTCTACGCAAAAAATGATCTATACATTTTTTTGATAAAATTAATAGTTTTCGATTTATTCGCTATTGAAAGTGTTAGTTTTATATCGAAAAAATCATTGTTCTTCGATAATATACTCATTTATTATTCACTCAATTTTTGCCATAGAAAAAATTTTTTCAAACCAAGTTCTTGGTTCTAATCCTTCTATTCTGAAGAAAATGGCATGTTTTACCAAAGTACAAAAATTCGTTATTTGCTTTTAACTCCAGTTTTCTTAAAAATTGATCATTCTAAGACAGTCAAACTTCTAGAATCTATTAATAATACATAGGTAAAGTAGAGTGAATAAGGCCAATGACTAAAAACACCGCTAACGTACATTATTATGCTTCAAATTGGATTTCTCATTTTTTTCTTCAAAAAAATATATTGATTTTTTAACCGTAACTTTTTATTTTTTATCTTAGGAAGTTTGGTGAAAAAGAATTTTATAGGGTTTTAGAAGGTATATAAGGCTATTAATATTGAACCTTTTAAAATTCTCAGTCGCAAAAAGATGTGATTTGAAAGGGTTGGTAAAGGTGGTTTCTGCATGTTATTACAAGTTTTAATTGTCAATAGCTTACTTAATTTTTACCGTAGAAAAAATTTTTGCAAACCAATTTCTTGGAAATTAAATAAGCTACAATTTCGTATTTAAAAATTTTTCGTATCTCTGATGCTAATCTTTCTTTTCAGAAGAAAAAATATTTTTTACCAAACTACAAAAATCCGTTATTCGTTTTTAACTCCATTTTTTTTAAACTAATCATTCTAAGCCGGTCAAACTTCTAGAACCTATTAATAATACATAAATAAAGAAGACCAAATAAGGTCAATGACTAATTTTAACTAGGGTGGTGATTAAGGGTTCTTTTTCGATCACTTTTTGGCTGAAAAAAATAGGGACTGACATTCTATTCATTATAAGTCACTTAAATTTTGAGCTAGAGACTTTTTTTTATTTCTGTAGATAGATATTTTTAGATACTTTAAATTAGTTTGAATTATTTATCCTCGAAAAATGCATAGTTTCCCGTCTTTTGCATTTGAAACTACAATATTTAGCATTTGACGAAGAAGAGCTAACATATAATAAAATATAGCTCGATAACTATTGGTTTTAAAGAATACTAAAAAAAGGTTTTGTATATTTTTTCAAAAGGTGCATTTTTGTTAAGTAAAGTTGCTTTGATAAAACGAAAACTTTTTGAGTTATTAGCAGAAAACTGATTAAAAACTTTGATCTTTTCGATATAAAACTAATATTTTCGATAGCGAATAAATCGAAAACTATTAATTTTATCAAAAAATTTATAGAACGTTTTTTGCTTAGAATGAATGTTTTTACCAACTTTTGCGGTCAAAATATAATAAAAAATTTCCACCCACAAAATGGGGTGGCAACCACCCGCATGGTAAAAGCGCCTTTTGGCATCATATATATTTTGATCCTTGGACTATCCACTACTTATTCTCAAATTTTCAAGCAAATCGATCCATTCTGTAAAAATTGCGAGGTTTTGTCCTATTTTAAGCTTTATTACTTGGCCTATTATAGCGCCGTCGATCCACAATTTGAAAAAATGTCTCGAATAAAAGTTTCTTATTTTTACGTAAGCAATCCAAGTCTGCAATAACAAATGGGGTTTCCATTTAAGATTTTTAAGTTACTCCCACCCCACCTCCAAAGGGTGGAGTGGGGAGGTCGTGTTTAGTGTCATTCCATAGATTTTCGAAAAGGATTTAACACTTATTTTTCATCTTTTCGATCCAATCTTCATTTCGCGAATTATTCGATCGCCCCGCGAATTATTCGATCGTCCCAGGCGACGAGTTCCACCCTGGGCACCAGGTACCTCGGAAACCATCACCGTCATGAAATTCGTATTCAGTGACCTCCAAAATCGCCCAGTATAAAAACTGAGCTTATTTCCGTCAATATTTCCTGAGTTTCAAATTTTTCGTTTCTCATCTCTTCGAGAAGCACTTTGAAAATGAATTGTCTCATGCACAAAAATTTTTGGCGGAGATCAATTTAGTTTACAAAATTGCCTGACACGAATCGAATGCGAAAAGTTGCATGACGATTCATCTTACTGCACAAAATTCGGACATCTTGGATTTTAAAGCACCCTAATATATGTCTGTGTAGATATTGGCATTGAATCCGACCCGGACCGACCGTCACATGTAACACCGTTGCCGTATCCTCTATTTTTTCATACTATCACGTTACAATTTTTTGTGATATTATATTTGTGTGTGAAATGTATCATTTTTGTGTATTTTAGGTATGTTCTAATATGTTATGTATATATAGGTTTTTACTTGAATATTTTAAATCATTGTGACGTTTAACTTGCTAGAAACCTTGTAATATTGTGTACCTAATGTGTTAAAAGTAAGTAGTTTTGAAACACCAATTAAGTAAAGTTTATTATGTTGTTGTTTTCACCAATTTTGAAAAAATGTGAAAACATTGAATTGTCCACGTCCGTCTGTCCGTCCGTCCGTCTTGTCTGTCTGTTTGCAAACTCAACTCCTTCGTCATTATACCAGGTAGAATGACAAATGAGGTGTCAAATGAAAGCTTATCCAAGGATGGTACTAAAGGTGAGAAATTTAACCTAGGCTGTCTGTCCGTCTGTCTGTCCGACCGCGTATATGATTCCTTCGTCACTGTACCAGGTAGAATGACAAATGAGGTGTCAAATGAAAGCTTATAATCCAAGGATGGTACTAAAGATGAGAAGTTTGACATAGGCTGTCTGTCCGCCTATCCGTCCGACCTGGTATAGTGACGGAGGAGTTATATTCGCGGACAGACAGACAGACGGACAGACAACCTAGGTCTAATTTCTCACCTTTACTACTATCCTTGGATTATAAACTTTCAGTTGACACCTCATTTGTCATTCTACCTGGTATAGTGACGGATGAGTTATACTCGCGGTCGGACGGACAGACGGACAGACAGCCTATCTCAAATTTCTCACCTTCAGTACCATCCTTGGATTATAAGCTTTCATTTGACACCTCATTTGTCATTCTACCTGGTATAGTAACGGAGGAGTTATATTCGCGGTCAGACAGACAGACGGACAGACAACCTAGGTCTAATTTCTTACCTTTAGTACTATCCTTGGATTATAAGCTTTAATTTGACACCTCATTTATCATTATACCTAGTATAATGACGGAGAAGTAAATGTTATTATTCTATTATTCTTGTAGGTATATTTAACATTGATTGAAATTATGAAAGAAATATATAGAAAACAGCATCGCAACACTGTGATGCACAAACATAAAAATGCAGCCACATTCAGCTGTGCCAGCTGTGCGTTACATAGGGTGCTTTAAAATCCAAGATGTCCCAAAATTCCTAGGTTTAATGCTTCGTTGACTCGTCTAATAGCTGTTTATGTATGTACAATGAATGCCACGCCATTCCGGTGATTACTGGCTTCTTCTCCAGAATAGGATAAGTCGTGGTCGTCTATGTCACATTTACCAGTCCTCGGCCAGCGCATCTCGCTTATCCCAAGAACTGATATGGAGTCTCATTATCTCATGTATTGTGTTTTGTATCTCACCGAGCTCGTAGAGACTTCTCACATTCCATGTGCCTATTCTCATGCTAAGTTTTATTCTTATTTATTTTCTGTTATCACAGAAATTTCGCCGGATAACGGCCTGGGAAGCCCTGTGTTCTTGTCTTCTCCTGCCGGATTTTGGCGTTCGAAAACCATGATCGTGATCAATATACCATTTCTTATCATATGTCAGTGCCATTGTGAATGAACTAGGGAATAATAATGGAGTGGATTTCCGTTGTTTTCCCCATCTCAGCATCACAACCAGTTAAACTGCTCCAGTGACGCTTGTGGTAGTCCAGTTTCAAGCTGATCCAGGGTCATTTCCTCTGAGCCTTGAGCTGGTACTGATGATCGCCTCCCTTCATTAGGGAGGTATAGGAAAATTTACGATAGAAAATTCTAGCGATGCAGAATTTACAACTCAATTTGCTCAATTACGGCTTGCTCATTTGTACGTAGGATTGTAAGATACGATTTAGTACTGTTTTGGCAATTTTGTCATGTTTGTTTTTTTTTCTACTAATCCCCTTTCATTCGACGGCTCTTACGTTAAAATCGGACCAATGGCAACGAAGATACCATATATTGCACTTTTGATAATGTCGATGCGATTGTTTTTTATTTCAACATATTCTTTACCCCTTCCCCTTTCATTAACTTCTCGTACGTCAAAATCGTATCAATCACAACAAAGATATGATATAGTGCTCTTTTGACAATACCATTGTGTTTGGACTTTTCTCTGTTGTTAGCCTCGATATCCCCTCCCCTTCCATGTAACGCCCCAAACGTAACAATCGGACCAATAAGAGCGAAGATATGATGTAATGTCGTTTTGACAATGCCGCCATGTCTAATTTTTCTGTCTAACAGAATGGACCTGAGATTTTGGGGGAGGCGCTCGTGTTATTTCTTATGGGCGCATTCACCAAATCGCAGTTTTTAGTATATATTTGTTGTATGCTCGTTCGAATTTAAAGCGTACGCCAGTGGCATGCCGCCGCATGCGTTGCGTATATGACAAAACAAACATAAACAAACACGATCAAACGTGCTTTTTGTTTGCATTCACGGTTTTATGCAATGTTTTTCAGTTTCATATTTTAAGTGTATTATTTTGCAAATATTTTTTATTTATTGTTGTTGTCCGTAAAGTAAGTAATTGTTATAGTCGGTTCGCTAAACTCAGACGCAAATGGCTAATGATTTTAGTACGTAACTTTTTTGTTTTTTGCAAATTTTGACAAAATTTGCAAAATTACTAAATATTTAGTAATTATTAACTATTTAGTAATTATTTTTTTGGCAATTTTATCAAATTGGCAAAATTACTAGCTTAAATAACTAGCCAGTTGAGTCTGACTTTAGCGAACGGACTATACTTTATATTTATACATCAATTTCTA
Organism: Diabrotica virgifera virgifera; assembly: GCF_917563875.1. NCBI lineage: Eukaryota > Metazoa > Arthropoda > Insecta > Coleoptera > Chrysomelidae > Diabrotica > Diabrotica virgifera. The sequence goes on along the minus strand of NC_065443.1, from coordinate 301,014,095 downwards.
TATTCGATTTTTTTTTTCAATTCTTTTGCAAAATGGAAAGCGATAGCGATAGCGATAGCGAAGGGGAGTTCGTATATTGAACATATTGAACATAAATATTGAACATTCTGAAACCGATCCAACATGTTAGATCTTATCTTCGTTGCTCTATCAAATACAAACTGGCGAGAAGGTATCGATGTACATAAAGTTAGCGAATCACTTCTCGCAAATATTATGGTAAGCACAATGGGAATTTGCCGCTTTTTTGCCGCTAATTAGTTGTGGAAAAATTAATTTTGCCGCTCTTTTATTTTTTTTAATATTCGATGTTTCGCTAACTTCATATGAAGTTAGCGAATCACAACAGCAAAAAATGTTTCAAATTCAAATCGAGTTGATGCTAAATTTGCCGCTTTTTTACCGCTTTTTTGCCTTTTTTTGCCGTTAATTAGTTGTGGAAAAATTAATTTTGCCGCTTTTTTATTTTTCTTAATATTCGATGTTTCTCTAACTTCATATATGAAGTTAGCGAATCACAACAGTGAATAATGTTTCAAGTGTAAATTGAGTTGGTCCTGAATTTGCCGCTTTTTTGCCGTTAATTAGTTGTGGAAAAATTAATTTTGTCGCTTTATTATTTTTTTTAATATCGCGTGTTTCGCTAACTTCATAAAGGGTGGGGAATTAGTGTGAAGAAGTCCAATTACTCGTTTATCGTAAGAGATATAAAAAAATGTTATTTAGGTAAAAGTTGCTGTCCAGAGAGGACCATAATTTAAAAATATTTTCAAATATACAGGGCTATCCGTATTGACAGGGTGACACAAACTTATGTTTTTTAAATGGCACACCCTGTATATTTTTAAATTTTTGGATTCTCCTTTATGTCTCCTTTCCTAGAATATAGGATTTTGTAATAATATACGAAGTAGTTTAAAAGATAATTACGTTTTTTTGTTAATTTTGTAGCAATATTCACACCCTGTAGAATTGTAGTAATTTGACATAAAAATTTCCATTTCTGTTCAAACGATTTTTAATATAGTCTACTATTGTTAACATTATTAATATAGAGAAAGGTTCAATTTTAGTATACAGTATTATATTTGTATTATAATTTGATGTTTTGCAGAATTGCGTGGATGTTAATTAAACACCGAAGTACTTCTAGTCAGTTTTATTTTAAAAGAAAACTCAATAATTCTACAAATAACTTAAACATCAAAATCAACATTTATTTTTCTTTTTGACACATGTTTTACTTATAGTTGACATCTGACACTTATATAACATTGTTTCCAACTACATCATACAATAACAAAAATCCCCTAGATTTGCCGTTGCTTATTTTTACTGGGTATTCAACACCCCCCCTCAACGGTAAATCTCCTAGATCTAAATTAATTTTTTTATTCTAAACCTAGCAACTCTCTAAATTTTTTAAACAGAGTTAAACCTAATGGTTTTGTACATATGTCAGCCTGTTGGTCACTTGTATTAAGATATTTTAATACAACAATATTTTCCTTAATTTTATCTCGTACAAAATGAAATCTAATATCAACATGTTTTAGTCTTTTATGAAATTCCGGATTTCTACTAACCCTTATAGCGCTTTGATTGTCTGCATGAATTAGAACCGCTACATAATCAGGTTTTATTTTTAAATCATACATTAAGTATCTTAGCCAACATGCTTCACTCACACATACACTTAGTGCAACATATTCAGCTTCAGTAGAGGACAAACTGACTGTAGACTGTTTCCGTGATGCCCATGACACCGTGCAATTAAAAACTTTGAATACATATCCTGATGTAGATTTTCTATCAGTACGGTCACCTGCCCAATCTGAATCTGAGTACCCTACTATCAAATTTTCCTGTTTATATTTATGTTTATAGTATATCAAACTCATAGTAACTGTGCTTTGAATATATCTCAATACTCTTTTTATTGCTACCCACAAATCGTTACTTGCACATGTTTGATACCTGCTTAATATACCTATAGCTATACACAAATCTGGTCTTGAGCATAACATTGCATACATCAAACATCCTATAGCAACTCTACATTTCTTTTCTATCTCTATGCTCTCAGATTTTTCTCGTTTGAGAAAATCGTGGTGAAAATTATTATCCATTGGTGTTGTTGATGGCTTGCAGCTTGACATGTCAAATTTCTTCAAAACATTTTTTAAGTAAACAGTTTGATTAATTTTTATTTTGCCTTCAGACAAATTTTGAGTTATGCACATACCCAAAAAATGTTTTATTTGACCTAAGTCGTTCATTTTGAAGTTTTTGTTTAAAATGTATTTTATTTTCTCAACTTCTTGATCATTTGTACCTGCCAACAGCAAATCATCAACATACAGCAAAATGTATATCCTACCTTTTTCATTTACTTTAATATAAAGACAATATTCATATTCAGATCTTGAAAAACTCAAATTTTGCATCAAATTATGAAATTTGTCATTCCAATTTTTAGGTGAACTTTTCAAACCATATAAGGATTTTCTTAATTTGCAAATAGTGCCCTCTTTTTCTTTAAATCCCTTTGGGAGTGAAATAAAAACATTTTCTTTAATATCCCCATTTAGAAATGCACTACAAACATCTACTTGATGAATTTTCATATCAAAAGTATTACACATGGCTAAGAAAATCCTTATTGATGGTAATTTTGCTACTGGACTATAAATATCATTAAAACACATACCAATTTGTTGAAAACCTCTAGCTACCAAACGAGCTTTATATTTCACTACTTTACCATTTTCATTTTTCTTTTTCTTGAACACCCACTTGCACTCAATGACTTTTTGACCATCACTACTTTGCACAAACTCCCATGTTTCATTTTCTAGCAACGCATTTATTTCTGATTGCATAGCTTTCTTCCAATTTTTACACTCACTACTGGCCACTGCATCATCATACGTCTGGGGTTCTTCATCATCACTAAAAGTCAACAAACTCATTTCGTCATCATCCAGAACATAATCATCATATCTTGAGGGTCTTTTTATATGTCTTCTCAGGTCATATCCATGCTCCTGCTCTATTTCATTCACATCTTCAATACTGCTATCAGTTTCGAGGTCACTCTCACTGCTTTCTTCTCTATTATTTTGAGGTTCTTCTGCTTCACTGTCATCTTCTTCTGACTTTATCTCCTCACATATCATCTGTATGTTTTTATTCATGTCTGTCTCCCCATTTTTTATTTCTATGGTTTTCTCGGGCAAAAATATGACATCTCGATGAATTTCAACTTTATTTTTGTCTGGGACAAATATTTTGTAACCTTTTACATCCTCACTGTAGCCAATAAAGAAACCAAACATATTTTTTGCATCCCATTTTAATCTCTTCTCTTTTGGGACATGCACTGATACTCTAGAACCAAAACTCTTGAGTGTAGAAATATTATTGACTTTCTTTTTGTACCATAATTCATAAGGTGTCACATTTTTTATGCTACTAGGGCCTGTTCGGTTTAAAACATACACTGCTGTATGTATGGCCTCTGCCCACAAGTTTTTATTCAACTTTTGCCCTTGTATCATAGTTCGGGCTGATTCAACTAGGGTTCTATTTTCCCTCTCAGCCCTACCGTTCTGCTGAGGCGTATACACTACTGATCTCTGATGTTTTATGCCTTGATAGTCAAGCATCTCCTTTATTTCTTGGTTCATTAAACTCTAAACCGTTATCTGATCGTAAAGTTTTCATCTTGTAGCCTGTCTCTCTCTCGGCTAATGATATAAAATTTTTAAGGTGTTTCTTAACTTCTGATTTATTTTTCATGAAATACGCGTACCTATAATTTGTATAGTCATCCTTTAACAACAGGAAATACCTATTTCCCCCTAAAGACTCTTCTTCCATAGGGCCACATACGTCTGTATGCACTAATTGTAATGGCTCACTTGCTCTTGATTCACTTAACTTGAATGGTATTCTGTGTTGTTTACCTGTTAAACACTGTTCACACACGAATTTTTCGTCTATAAAATCAATGTTATTTTGCCTTAAAAAGTTTCTCACATATGTAGTATTTTGATGTGCTAGTCTGCAGTGCCAAACTCTCAAACTTTCTGTTGTTTTTGCAGAATTACACTCTGATAAAAATACATCTACTAAACAGCTGTTTTCTTGAACTTGACCGTCAGACAAGTTTTCGTTAGGGGTGCGTTCCGAAATTAAAATATTTGCAAAGGTTTCAGTGTTTTGTTCTTGTGAGAATAACATTTTGTATAATTTGTTATCCCGTGTTGCCAATGCTCTTATTTCTCCTTTGTCATTATAAAATTCACATTTTTCATTGTTTGAAAACATCTTATAACCTTTATCTAAGGCACATCCAGCTGAGAATAAATTAAATTTTAAATCTGGCACAAATAATACATCTGACAGGGTTGACTTTATAAATTTCTTACCATTAAATGCCCATAGAGTTATTTTTCCAATACCTTTAACTGGTAATTTTTCTCCATTTCCGACTTTTACTTGTTTTTTATAGCTTATCTCTATCAATTCTTCAAACAGATCTTGATTCCAGCACATATGTTCGCTAGCTCCTGTGTCCAAGCACCATTCATTTTTATTTTTCTTACTCCCAGTATATACCATGAATGCATTACTGTCAATTTTATTTTCTTCTCTGCTTGTCTGTTGTTTTTCATTTTTATTTTTATTAAACCAACACTCTTGTAAGTTGTGTCCTCGTCTTTTACATTGACTGCATACTTTTATGTCTTTCTGGCTATTATTATCTCTCTCTTTCTTCTTGAAAAAGCAATTTTTCGCAATATGGCCACCTCTGCCACAAAAATGGCACTTTAACCTGGTTTTCTTTTGCCCTTTAAATTCTCTGCTTGTATCACTTTTCATCGCCAATGCTGTGCTGCCCTGTGCTGACTTACTTCTTTCTTCTTCGATAAGTAGTCTTGATGTAAGTTCATCTAGGGTTTGTTTATCAGATGGTACGGATTCCCATGCGGACCGAAAATGCTTATATTCCTCTGGCAATGCCATAAGTATTTTTGTCATGATAATTTTATCGGACAGCTCTTCACCAGCTTGCTTTAGCTTATTTTTTATCTCTTCAAGCTGTGATATGAATGAGGCAACATTTTTACCTGATGAAAACTCCAAGAGAAAAAACTTTTGTTGCATTAAATGAATGCTCACCTCTGACTCTTTGTCGTAGACAGACTTCAACTTTGTCCACATATCTTTCGAGGTCTCACAGGATAAAATGTGTGTCATAGGGCCTTGCTCTATTCTGGTTACTATAAATTCTTGTGCTTTTGAATCACCAGCATCCCATTTCTTTTGGTCATCTCCAGTAGTGCTCGGTCTCACAGACTTTCCTATTACTATGTCATAATAACCACGGCTTTTTAGCACTACCCTTGTTTGAAATTTCCAGGCTACCCAGTTGTCACCACCACTAAGTTTCAACGCAGCCGATGAATTTTCCATTTTTCGGATTTATGTTTTTCTTTTTTTTTTTTATGTATATAACTCGAGCTTCTTTTTCACCTTTTTTTCAGCTTTTCTTTTTTATTTTCGTTGGCCGCGGCAAACTACCGACACAGGCTCTTCAACACTGACTTTTTTTACTGGCGAAATACTCACGAAAACAAGTGATCTGGGCCCATAACCTGATGTTTTGCAGAATTGCGTGGATGTTAATTAAACACCGAAGTACTTCTAGTCAGTTTTATTTTAAAAGAAAACTCAATAATTCTACAAATAACTTAAACATCAAAATCAACATTTATTTTTCTTTTTGACACATGTTTTACTTATAGTTGACATCTGACACTTATATAACATTGTTTCCAACTACATCATACAATAACAAAAATCCCCTAGATTTGCCGTTGCTTATTTTTACTGGGTATTCAACATAATTGAATTTTTTCTGAAATTTTAGAAATTTTAGTAGTTTTAGAAATTTTTATGTCAAAGTATTACAATTCTACAGGGTATGAATATTGCTACGAAATAAACAAAAAAAAACGTAATTATCTTTTAAACTACTCCGTATTGATGTGATCTTGATTATTGATATGAGATAATATTCTTATATGTCATTTAATTTAATCAATGTATTAATAATAATCTAATTAATTTACCAGATCACATATCAATATGTTTTCAATCTCAGGGCGAATTATAAAATTAATTACTTACTCTCGTGGCTTCTAAGTATTTCTCAATGGTTCCTAATCGGGATAGGGAAGAAAAGAGTAAAATAATACACATATATGGGTTACAATTATAATCAAAATATTGTTTATTTTATTTAAATGGCAATCACTGCTTAATATTTGCTAGATCTTATTTTTCTTAAACATAACATTTACAAAAGGGAATCTTATTTCCTTTTGGTTTCCAATTGAAAGTTTTTATTAACATTTAACTATTAGGATTTATTAGCAACAATTCTATTTAAGTTTGATGAAGCTTTTCTGATATTATTGATTATGTTTCTTCAATTTTAAATGTGGTATTTAATACGAAAAACCCATACATTCATGTCCAAACAAATGACACTGACCTTTTTCTGGTGAACTGAGAATGTCTTCACACAAGACCCGTTTCCTGCTATCCTTGGCTGCGATCAAAACCTCGTCCTGGCTTCCAGTAATGTTCTCCTTTGAAACTAGCTCGTATAGCTCTCGTTTCCTGCTTCTGTCGTGATGCTGTGTTCTACCTTTTTCGAAACTGCAATCAGCTACCGGGAACTCTTGGCTCAAGGAGGTTCTTTTACTCTCAACCTGGCCTACCTCTCGTTCCACGATAGATACTCCACACTCACGGAACTACACCGGCTTTCTCACTCTCCGTACACTACCGTCTACTACTCTACTTCACTTCTCGACAGCTCAAAACATTCTGATCTCTATTTGTCATTCATTCCCCTACTTTCTAAATATCCCTTCCAGATTCACAAATCAACCTTCCACCACCAACTCTCATTCGCAGTCTTCCTCAAAACCAATTTTTAATCTTTCTAAATATGCTTAATGGATTTCAAAGAAAATAGTTAATTCCCATTCTAAAATTACTTTCTACTATTTACAAATTTTAATGACCTATTCTCTATTTCCACTAAGTCTTATTTAGCATCGGCTAATGATCGAATCTTCCGCGAACAACGATAATGACCTATTATCGATTTCACTTGAGTTTTATTTAGCATAGGCTAATGATCGAACCTTCCGCGAACAACGATAATGGTACGCGCAATTCACTTTGTTTTTTCTAAGCGCATTGTCCCGTGTTCCGTAAGCTTTTTCTAATCACTTCTTAAAATTAAATATAACAATTTGTTGTATACAGGTTGTTCTAAATTTATATGCCCGTGGTTGAGAAAATTGAAAATATTTTATATTAAATTGAATTTTGTTTATAATTATCAAATTTTAATTTTCATATCAAATAGAAATATAACAAATCCCCGCCTTGTATTCGATAAAATTTATCTGCATTTTTAAATAAATTTTCTCGAGGCAAAACCAACTCCCTGTATATTTCCTTACTTTAATCTACGTCTTATACCCTAACTTACTATCTACTTCATGTAATTCTGTCTTTTATTCGTGATATTTGTATACATCGTGAATATTATAAATTCCTCGGATCTTTTCCGAGTTCCTGTGCCTCAACTCATAACTATTTATCCCATTTTCATTATTCACGATGTACGGGCCTTCGAAAACAGGCATCAACTTTGCGCAAATGCCACCAGGAAGATTTGATACTCGTAATGCCCTCACGAGTACTTTTTCACCCTTTTGGAAAGTCACTGGTCTTCTTTTTCTATTTTGTTCCTGTCTTTGGATATATTTTTCGTTGCTTCGCCGTAATCTTCTCTGTACGGTTTCAATCACCTGTTGATATTCTTTTGGATCTTGGTCTTCCCATGGCCTTATCGGCAGTACACCCTTCATGATGTATTCTGGGGTCTCTTTTGTTACTGTGCTCGGAATTGTATTTAGATACCTTTCTATTTCCGCCATTTTCCTGTCCCAGTGGCGATGTTGACCATCTGTTGCAATGCGAAGAAATTTCGTCACTTCCTGTATGAATCGTTCCGAAGGATTACTCTGTGGATGCCTGATGCTGACAAAATTTGTCTCTATTCCTCGTTCTCGAAGTTGTCCCTTGAAACGATCATTTCGGAAATACGTTGCATTGTCCAGTAGAATCTTTTTTGGTGTTCCTACTATGGCTATAAAATTGTCGATTTTTCTTAATATTTCTTCCCCCTTTGTGGTGCGGCAACTATATAATTTTACGTATTTTGAAAACACATCCATCATTACCAGAATATGTTTGTTCCTTTTAGTGGTCATAATTAGATCGCTTAACATATCTATTGCTACAATGTCTAGTTTGTTTCGGGCTTCAATATTTTTGGCAACATTTTCGTTTTTGAAATTCCGACTCTTATATTTTTGACATACATCGCACTTCTGGGTAATTTCCTTTGCAATGCGGTAATCCTGTCGGCTGATGTAATTTTCCCTAAAAACGAGCCAAACTTTTCTGCTACCGATATGCCCATTGTCCTCATGTAATTTCTTTATTATCTTTTCGGCCAATGTCTGTGTCACTAAATATAGTTCCTTTCCGTCTATTCTCTTAAAATATATGTTATTTTCTATTTCTGCTCTTCTTTTTTCTCTTTCCTCTAGGTCTTCCTGGTTTGTCCTTATCTCATTTAACGAATATATCCCTTCTTCTTGTATTAATCTATTTAGTCCCACCTGTAGAGTAATTGTTTCCTTTTTTCCGGTGTCCTCATCCCGTGTTAGAGCGTCGGCTATTATGTTGTCTTTCCCTTTTATATATCGGAACTCAAAATCATACTCCTGTAATAATAGAATGCCTCTATGTATTCTATTATTTACTAATCTATTCTTCATGATATGTACTAAAGCTGCATGGTCTGTTTCGATTGTGAATTTTGCTCCCAATAAGTAAAACCTCAATTTGTTTACGCAATATAGTACACTGGCAAACTCCAATTCTGTAACACTATATTTTCTCTCATGTGTTTTAGTCACTCGAGATATAAAACATATCGGCACTTCTTTGTCGTTTTGTATTTGAGACAGAACTCCTGCAAATTTTTGTATGGACGCATCAGTTCGGAGTATAAAAGGTAAATTGTAAATGGGGTGGTATATTCTCGTTCCTTTTGCGAATTCTCGTTTTAATGTTTCGAAAGCTTCCTCCTGTTCTTCTTTCCAATTCCATTTTATTCCTTTTTTAAGCAATTTTATCAGAGGGATTTCCTTTTTGGCTCAAATCGGGAATCAGCTTTTTAAAATAATTTATCGTGCCAAGAAAACCTCTCAATGTTTTCAAATTCGTTGGTCTTGGGTATTCATCTATGAGCTTGACTCTGTCTTCGGCTAATCTTACTGTTTTGGTGTCCAATTGAAAACCCAAATAAATGACTTCTTTTTGAAAAAATTGACATTTTCAATGTTTAATTTCAATCCCGCTGTGTCCAATTCTTTCAGAATTATTTCTATGTGTTCCAGATGACTCTGAGTATCTTGTGAAAAAATTAATAAATCATCGATATAATGAACTATGAAATCTTCATGGCGATTCAAAATGGTATGTAGAGCTCGGACGAGTGCAGCACAAGCACTCTGCAATCCAAATGGCACTACCTTAAACCGGTAGACAATACCATCAATAGAAAAAGCGGTGTAGTTTCTACACTTTTCAGCTAACGGTATCAACCAAAAGCTGTGTTTTAAGTCAATTTTTGAAAATATGTGTGACCCGGTGATTCTTCCAAAAATGGCCTCGATGTTTAGAGGTGATTCATGTTGTGATACAGTGTGCTGGTTGATATTCCTGGCATCTAAACATAATCTCAATTCTCCATTGCTTTTCTTTACTATCACAATCGGGTTAACATACGGTGAATCACATCTTTCGATGATTTGATCTTCCAACATTTTATTTATTTCTTCTTTCACCTCTTGTCGATACTTGTATGGAATCGGGTAAGTCTTTGATCGAAAATTTCCCAAGTTTTTCACCTCAAATGAATGTTCGTACTTTTTAGCCACTCTGTTTTCCTCATTGATCAAATTTTCGTAGTTTCTTAACATCAACCGCAATTCTTTTTCTTTCCCTTCTCCACATATCAATTTTCTGTCTTTTTTTTCAGATTCTTCACACATGTTTACCGTGCATTCTGCATCCTCGTTTGCATATACCTCCTCTTCAAATACTACTGTTTCAAACATATTCTTTTCACTTTCATTTTTTAGCTTTATTTCTTCTTCTCCTGAGCTCGTCTCTTCTTTTGAGGAATCCCAGGTTTACTTTGTTTCTGATACTCTCAAACTTTCTTCTTCTGGGCTCAACTCTTCTTTTGAGGAGCCACAGGTTTCATTTTCTTTTATCTTTTTCTGACCTTTTCTCCTTTTTTTTCTTTGTCCTTGCTTCGCTGCCAAATTCATTTCCACTGTTTGTTCTTTACCTGATTCGTCCGTATTTTGTTTCTCATGTTCCTTGTCCTGTTCTTTTTCTTCTTCTTCTGTTAGTTTCATCGTATTATTTTTAAAATCTATCACTACATGTTTTTCTGCCAATTCGTCAACTCCTACTATCATGTCATGTGACATGTTTGGCATTATTACACATTGTAGTGCATACATTTTCTTACCCAGTCGTACCATTACTCGTATGCCTTCATTTATAGTTGCCAATGTCCGTTTGTTTGCGCCCACTAAATTTACCCTAGGTATTTTGTAAATTAAATTTGTTAAGTTAACTTCTTCTATTAGTTTTGTGTTGACCAATGTTATTTCAGATCCAGTGTCTATCATAATTTTAATTGGTTTCTCGTTGATAAATCCATCCACAAATTTTAAATTAACTTCATTTTTCTTTTCGTTGTTTCCTGCCAATTTAATAAACTCCTTGGGGTGACAAAAGATTCCTGTTTGATTTTTGGTTTTTAGTGAGCGCCGTCCTGAAAAGACGCCGGTTGCTCATCGTTGTTTATATTTTCGTCATAATGTCTCTCTCCGTCATATTCATCTGTCTGGGTATTATTTACTTCTCTTCTATTTTCTCTTGGTCTGTCGGATTCTCTTGATTTGAATGTTCTTTTTGTTTTTTGTTGTCTTTGCTTTGGCTTCTTGTCACAGACATTTGTTTTCAAGAAGTACTGTCCCCGCCAAATATGAAATTTTACTAGTATGTTACCAAGACGACTTTTTCTCACCCAAATATTATAAATTGTCAATAAATATATCAAATGTAAATATCGTAAAAATAAAATATTAAATCAGTTATGTAAAATTTGTACCTAAAGAGATCTAAAATTTTATGTTATCAAATGTAAGTATCTCACTTTTTACCACAGGCATATAAATTTTCAAATACCGGCTTTACTCTTTCTATCCTTCAAATTTGCCACTAGAAATACTTTACAATGCTTTCCACGTTGGACGACAGTTGATGTGATCTTGATTATTGATATGAGATAATATTCTTATATGTCATTTAATTTAATCAATGTATTAATAATAATCTAATTAATTTACCAGATCACATATCAATATGTTTTCAATCTCAGGGCGAATTATAAAATTAATTACTTACTCTCGTGGCTTCTAAGTATTTCTCAATGGTTCCTAATCGGGATAGGGAAGAAAAGAGTAAAATAATACACATATATGGGTTACAATTATAATCAAAATGTTGTTTATTTTATTTAAATGGCAATCACTGCTTAATATTTGCTAGATCTTATTTTTCTTAAACATAACATTTACAAATGGGAATCTTATTTCCTTTTGGTTTCCAATTGAAAGTTTTTATTAACATTTAACTATTAGGATTTATTAGCAACAATTCTATTTAAGTTTGATGAAGCTTTTCTGATATTATTAATTATGTTTCTTCAATTTTAAATGTGGTATTTAATACGAAAAACCCATACATTCATGTCCAAACAAATGAGACTGACCTTTTTCTGGTGAACTGAGAATGTCTTCACACAAGACCCGTTTCCTGCTATCCTTGGCTGCGATCAAAACCTCGTCCTGGCTTCCAGTAATGTTCTCCTTTGAAACTAGCTCGTATAGCTCTCGTTTCCTGCTTCTGTCGTGATGCTGTGTTCTACCTTTTTCGAAACTGCAATTCAGCATCAACTCGATTTGAATTTGAAACATTTTTTGCTGTTATGATTCGCTAATTTCATATGAAGTTAGCGAAACATCGAGTATTAAAAAAAAATAAGAAAGCGGCAAAATTAATTTTTCCACAACTAATGAGCGGCAAAAAAGCGGCAAATTCAGCAACAAGTCGATTTGTATTTGAAACCTTTTTTGCTGTTGTGATTCGCTAACTTCATATGAAGTTAGCGAAACATCGAATATTAAGAAAAATAAAAAAGCAGCAAAATTATTTTTTCCAGAATTAATGAGCGGCCAAAAAGCAGCAAATTCAGCATCAACTCGATTTGAATTTGAAACATTTTTTGCTGTTGTGATTCGCTAACTTCATATGAAGTTAGCGAAACATCGAATATTAAGAAAAATAAAAAAGCGGCAAAATCAATTTTTCCAGAACTAAAAAGCGGCCAAAAAGCAGCAAATTCAGCATCAAGTCAATTTGAATTTGAAACATTTTTTGCTGTTATGATTCGCTAACTTCATATGAAGTTAGCGAAACATCGAATATTAAGAAAAATAAAAAAGCGGCAACATTAATTTTTCCACAACTAATGAGCGGCAAAAAAGCGGCAAATTCAGCATCAACTCGATTTGAATTTGAAACATTTTTTGCTGTTATGATTCGCTAACTTCATATGAAGTTAGCGAAACATCGAATATTAAGAAAAATAAAAAAGCGGCAAAATTAATTTTTCCACAACTAATGAGCGGCAAAAAAGCGGCAAATTCAGCGTCAACTCGATTTGAATTTGAAACATTTTTTGCTGTTATGATTCGCTAACTTCATATGAAGTTAGCGAAACATCGGATATTAAAAAAAATAAGAAAGCGGAAAAATTAATTTTTCTACAACTAATGAGCGACAAAAAAGCGGCAAATTCCCATTGTGCTTGACATAATATTTGCGAGAAGGGATTCGCTAACTTTATGTACATAAGGTATCGCTTCAGATAAAAATATAAACTGAATATTGGCGAGAGGTACTCAGGATAATGCAAATCGGAACACATTTAATGCACCCGAGGGTCTCATTCGAGATGCTTAAGTGGTTAAAGAAAAAGTCTCCTATTCCACACGACATGATGTGATACATAGAAGACACAAAGCACTTTTGAAAAAATGTTCAGCAAGCAGTCCCACTATAAAAAAGAAAGCCGCCGCATCGATTTTCATTGCGGTTTCAATCTAAACTTTTTTCGAACATTCCATGGGATCTACTCTGATTTGGTTTCCATTTAATGGTATTTTAAATTTGGATAAAGTTACGCATTTTACGCAAAATTCTTTAAAATTCCAACTTTTTGGTGGATATCTTAACAACTTTTTAAATGTTGCGACTCTAAACTTCTTTATTGCTGCTAAAAATTAATTTTAACAAATTTTCTTTTTAATACTACTGCATAAAAGCAAAAAAAAGTAGGAAATAATCGAGTGATATATTTTTTTGGTTTAATGTATCCTTATAAAAATAGATCCAGCGGAGTAAGATGTGGCAACCTAGCCGGCCATTCTATGAAGCCGAAATTTTGCTTATAGAAATCATTGTTGACTTGAAAATAGGTATTGCCTCTCGTCGGCTTTGGGACACAAAATTGTATCTCAGAAATGACTACTTTTCAACAGAGTTGGGTATTTAAGGTTTTTAAAAAAGTGATTTGCATTTTGTAATGATCTGTAGTTTATTCTCAAATTATTTGTTCCGAATTATTAATCTTAGAAATGTTTACTTTAAGGTAATACAATCATACCCAACAATGGATAAATTGTGTCCTCAAAATAACAACATTTAGATAAAAAGTGGTGGAGATACATTTTTGTGTCCCTAAATGAAACGTCTATTATAGAGACTTACTGTTGCGATCAGTAATTTATTTGTAATTCTTTGTTGCTATAGTATTATAATCTAATTTTACAACAGAGGGTTACCCAATTTTCTAATAATAATAATAAAAGTAATAATCATAATTCATTTTATAACTTTATTTACAATCACAAAATAAAAGTAATCGACTTTAGATATTAATAGAACCGATAAACAGTTTTTATTTATTTTTTTAAATAAACATCAACTTTGAAAACATTTTCAAACATTAATTTTAATTATGTCAATCACTTTGCACACCTGATTGATTGTGATACGCTCTGCTGAAGAGTAGTCATTTCTGAGATACAATTTTGTGTCCCTAAGCCGATGAAATTATCAACTTATTCACTTTTTTACGCCTTTGCAGTTGTAACCGAGCTGGAAATGCAACAAACCACGCTGCCAAATATACGAAACAAATTATTAAATCCATTGTTGCTACCTGCAACCACCGTTAAGTGCAATAAAATTTATGCTACAAAAATGTAACTCAATATCATCAGTCAAAACATAGTATCACAGAAATCTAAGACCACTTACATTTCTGTAACACTCAAAGAAATGTAGTTACGAAAACTCCTTACTGAGGTTTAAGGTGTTCGGAGAAATACAATGTTGTGTCACTCAAATGAACCCAATAAGGTAAGTTCAATGGTGTAGATATCTCAAAATGGAAAAAAATGTAGTTACATTTTTGTGTCCCTAAGCCGACGCTCTGCAGAGTGTTAGAAGGACCATGGTAGAAAGCACAGTGTTAGATGTACGTACAGTGTTCTGTTGTCAATCTATTGTCACTCTCTATTTTAAATTATTTTTCGAGTTTTTTTTCAATGGTGCATTGGTAAAAAGGCTGGTGATTCAAAACTGACTAGCATGTCGTTGTAATTGTAATATGTTTCTTCTAGTTATTGCAGGAATTATAAGTTTTTAATGTATGTTTTTTAATGTATGCTAGAAGTTCAAACTTAGACAGTTTCCTGCAAGAAAAACAAATGCTACTAAAAATTGTTCAAAAAGGTATGTTTTCTTTATGTATTTTTGGGACACTTTGTAGTGTAGTGTCAATATTCTTCTTTGTTGTTCTTTAAATTTGTGCAGATTTTTGTATATTTTGTTTTCTAGTTATTTCGTTGGATCCTTTGTCAGTTTTGTGTAAGGTCCATTTTGTGATAAATTCTTGAATTTTCTCGTAGTATGGGCGTCTGTGCATAATTACGGTTGCCAGGTGCCAAGGGTAACGCAAAGAATGGTGCCATCAGACTTGTGGCTTATGAAGGCATCCGCCCTTTGCGATAATTGCTAGCGTCTTTCTATCTAGTACGTACTTAACCTACTACAAACATACTCTTAATGCACTACGTTATGTACATGAAGCTTACATAAGTGTGTAGGCAAATGACATTTTTTTCTTTTTGTTATTATTTCAAACTTGTGATTCAACCATTGATTAACTAAGTGTGTATGTATGTACTCTTACCCTACTCTTACCCTCTTTTCCCTAGACATATTTGATCTCGACAAAATATATTTTCAGAAATAAAGGTGCGATACATACATAGTTTTAGAGATGACCTTCTGAGAAGAAATGAGACCTAGAAATGTTTTTTAAACTAGTAAAACTGTTCAGTATACAGGGTGTTTAGTAAAGAATGGGCCATAGCTTAACCTTAGATTTCTGAGCTTAAAATAGGTCGATTTAAGCTAACTTACTTTAGTACAAAAGTTGATAAAATCCGAAATACAGGGTGTTAAAGTTAAACTTCTATTTTATTTATTTTTGAATATTTCCTGACAGGCACGGGACAACAGCACGAAATTTGGTAAGTGGTGCTGGTACCGTCCACCCTACTAAATTGTGTTAAACAAACGTTTCTGGCTACTACCAGAGGCGTACGACGGGGGAACGTGAATGGTTGACCCTTACCAAATTCTACGCCACTGGCGGAATTGCTATTTTAGTACAGTTTTTTTATTCTCCAATACTTTATATCTAAATAACACACTCTTTATTTGTAACGATAAAGCCATTAGTTTTCGAGATATTTGAAGCTAAAAACGAAGGAGCATAATACATTAATCAAAATAAGTGTGCCTTTTCATTTTTAACTTCAAATATCTCGAAAACCAAGGACTATATCGTTAAGAAAGAAGAGTATATTATTTGCATAGAAAGTATTGGAGAATCTAAAAATTATGCTAAAATAGCAGTTTCGTCAGTGGCGTAGAATTTGGGGAGGGGCAACCATTCACTTTCCCCTGTCGTACACCTCTGGTAGTAGCCAGAAACGATTGTTTAACATAATTTGTAGGATGTACAGTACCTATACTTTCTTCCAAGTAGCATAAGGATATGTCAAATAGTTTTATAGTAACGGGCACACATAGTTCTTAAAGTTTTAAATAAAGAGTAAATTATTTAAAAAAAAAGAATACTTTAAAATAATTTCACCTATCAATGTCATACTTGGCAGAAAGTGTAGGTACTGTACACCCTACTAAATTATATTAATAATCGTTTCTGGCTACTACCAGAGGCGTACGACAGGGAAAAGTGAATGGTTGACCCTTCCCAAATTCTACGTCACTGATGAAACTGCTATTTTAGCAAAATTTTTAGGTTCTCCAATACTTTCTATGCAAATAATATACTCTTCATTCGTAACGATAAAGTCATTAGTTTTCGAGATATTTGAAGTTAAAAATATTTTGATTAATGTATTATGCTCCTTCGTTTTTAGCTTCAAATATCTCGAAAACTAATGGCTTTATCGTTACAAATAAAGAGTATATTATTTAGATAGAAAGTATTGGAGAATCAAAAAATTGTACTAAAATAGCAATTTCGCCAGTGGCGTAGAATTTGGGAAGGGTCAACCATTCAAGTTCCCCCGTCGTACGCCTCTGGTAGTAGCCAGAAACGTTTGTTTAACATAATTTAGTAGGATATACAGTACAAGCACCACTTACCAAATTTTGTGTTGTTGTCAAATGCCTGTCAGAAAATATTTAAAATTAAATAAAATCAAAGTTTAACTTTGACACCCTGTATTTCGGTTATTATCAACTTTTGTACTAAGGTAAGTTAGCTTAAATCTACCTATTTTAACCTCAGGAATCTAAGATTAACCTATGGCCTATTCTTTACCAAACACCCTGTTTATTAAGAGGAGCGGTGGCGGATCTAAGGGGAATGGGGAAACTGCACCCCAACTATTAAGCTCTAAAAGAGAAAAACTGTTCAAACATAAACATAATATTATCTGATATGAAACTTAAACCATAGACAGATACATTCAACCCAATAAACACGCCAGTTAGCAAAATTAAGGGAACTGAATGCATATATTTTATTATTTATGTATTTTATTCAGTTTAGATTTGTATGTATACTTTATGTATTTTGGTTAGTGGTTGATTAGAAGTTCTCACTTCCCCCAAGGCAAATGTTTAGATCCGCCACTGGAGAGCAGTAAAATAATCATAAAGAAGTTTTATAATAAACTGTTTATTAAATAAGATTTTTATAGGTGTATCTTTATAAAATATTTGCAAACCCTTTTCTTCTAACTTGCGGTTATAGTTGTTTCAACAGGGGGCGCGGTTTTATGCTCTTACTTTATTACCACAGAAGTTAAATAACCCTGACCTAACCTCAAAAGGCAATAACAAGTTTATTGTTCTTCCATTCACTTCGTGTTCATAAACTAACTCTTAAAACTAAGAAGGGTTAAACTAATCTCCATAAAATCGACCTTGACGAAATTAGTCAAACAACTTTTCTGCGATAATAAGCTAGAGATATGAGAAAGCATTGGAAGGGAATAAAGTTTGTTAAAATTTGTAAAAAGTCTGTTAATGAAGCTAAAGAAGATAGTTTCTATGCAACTCGTTGAAATAATGCAGCCACACCTACACCAGCGAACATTTAGAGTTAAAATGAAAAAAGAGTATCCTGAGTTAAAGTCAATAAACGCAGGGGTTCCACAACGTAGCGTGCTTGGACCAGTACTATACCTTTTGAATACATCTGAAATTCCGGAGAGAGAAAACATTCAACTAGTCACTAGTCACATTTGCTAATGATACAGCAGTACTGACAATAGGAGCAACTATACATAGTAGAATCCACGGTAAATCTACAAAATGCAATTAATTGCAAAGAACGCTGTCCAAAAAATCGCGTATAAAGCTTAATGAACAAAAATAGGTTCATATTAACTTTACTAACAAGAAAATCAATTATCTTCCAGTTATCTTAAACAACAGAATTGTTCCTTGTAAGAAAACAGCGAAATACCTGGGTTTAACCTAGTCTGAACGTCAAACTGAAAGGGAATTAACATGTTAAAAAGAAAACTAAACAGTTGAAGATAAAATACAAAAATATGTATTGGGTGATAGGTAGGTACTCCCAGCTTTCCATCCACAACAAAGTACTGACCTATAAACAAATATTTAAACCGGTACGGACCTATGGCCCATAATTATGGATTGAAACAGATTGTATGACTTGTACACACTTCTAAAAAAGGTCAAACCGGCAAACAGGTGTATGTTCTCAAAGAAATTGAAATTAATTAATTTTTAATTTTTATTTACATACCAATATAGAGGGCGCATAAATTAGTGGTTCCTTCTTTATCATTTGAATGAATGACAGCGCTCAGCTGTTCACGTGAACTCACAATGGTTTGACGCAGCCATGTTGTAATTTTAAACTAAAAAAGAATTTAGATGTGATAAACTTTTAATTTTAAGGGTTTTATACCCGATATCTGTGGCTTTTGCCCAGTATCCATGATTTATCATGTGAATTTTAACAATTACTCTTCTATGAAGGATTTATCTCCTAGGATCAGCAAAGATAAACTTTCAAATGCGGAAGTGAAAGAAATAGTAACCGATAAATTAGAAGATCAGTTTCAGAAATTGGGAAATAAAAATTCAGAAGAACAATTATGGGAGTCACGCAAAGAAACATTGGAAAAAGTCCAAGAAGACCATCTAATGGAAAATCAGCTTAGGAATAAGCAACAGTGGATGACAGAAGAGATATTGAATTTAATGGATGCAAGAAGAAAATATAAGAATGCTAATCTGACAGAATACAAAAAGCTAAACAGTATGATTCGAAGAAAAATAAGATCAGCTAAATCAGAGTGGCATAAACAACAATGTAAAGAAATTGAGAACTACGAGCGTATCTATGACGCATTCAATATGCACAAAAAACTGAAAGAAGTTGCAGGACTGAATAAAAAATGTAATCCTCCACTAATCGAAGATAAAAACTGAAAAATTATAATCGATATCGAAGGTCAACTAATACGATGGACAGAATATATAAAGGAATTATTCGATGATGAAAGAAGCGAACTAGAAACGCTAAATGACATAAGCGGTCCTCCAATATCTAAGGAAGAAGTGCAATACGCTATAAAGAACGCAAAAAACGGGAAGGCTATCGGACCAGATGGGATTTACGTAGAAACACTAAAGCTTTTAGGTGTCGAGGGCATTAAGATACTTACGAAATTGTTCAACTTAATCTATGAAAGCGGAAAAATTCCTAAAGATTGGCTTAAATCCTCATTTGTTGTACTACCAAAAAAACACAGAGCCCCAAAATGCAGCGACTATCGCACCATCAGCCTAATGAGTCATGTATTGAAAACGTTTCTTAGAATAATTCATCAAAGAACATATAGAAAAATTGAGGAAAGAATCTCAAGTACTCAATTCGGTTTTCGCTGTGGCCTTGGAACGCGTGATGCACTATTCGCAACCCAAGTTTTAATTCAGAGATGCAGAGATGTAAATCATGACGTTTTCATGTGCGCGATTGATTTTGAAAAGGCCTTTGATAAAGTTCGCCATGAAAAAATGCTACATATTCTCAAAACTACCGGTCTGGACGGTAGGGACATTAGAATAATCGCAAATTTGTATTGGGGCCAGGCTGCATGTATTAGGGTTGCGAATCAGTGCTCTGAAGAAGTAAAAATCAAGCGAGGAGTTCGACAAGGCTGTATATTGTCACCAATGTTGTTTAATCTTTACGCTAAAACAATCTTAAATGAAGTCTTGGAAAACGCAAAAGAGGGAATACTCATTAATGGTATGCTTATGAACAATATCAGATACGCAGATGACACCTTGTTGCTGACTGGATCAATTGAACATCTTCAAGCGTTATTGAACCGAATGGTGGCATTCTGCGCGATATATAAACTCAAACTCAACGCAAGAAAAACAAAGTTTATGGTTATTAGTAAACAGGCAGCCGTAAATAATAATAACTATAACGTAACAATCGGTAATGACTCAATTGAACGAGTAAGTAATCTTGTATATCTGGGTACTCATATTAATGAAAGCTGGAACCCTAGTACAGAAATAAAAAGTAGAATTGCCAAAGCAAGAACAAGTTTTATGAAGTTTTAAGAAAATCCTGTGCAGTCATGATTTAAATTTGGAACTTCGCATAAGAATGGTCCGATGTTATATATTCCCAGTACTACTTTACGGGGTTGAAGCATGGACACTGACAGAATCGCTTTTAAAAAACCTAGAAGCATTTGAAATGTGGGTCTACCGCCGTATTCTGAAGATCAGTTGGGTAGAAAGAGTCACAAACGAAAGGGTTTTGCAACGTTTGAATAAAAGTTGCGAAGTAGTGAACACGGTTAAAAGGCGCAAATTGGAATACTTTGGTCATATAATGCGTCACCCAGAAAAATATGACATACTTCACCTTGTCATGCAAGGTAAAATAATGGGAAAAAGAAGTGTGGGCCGCCGTACAACTTCTTGGCTTAAAAACCTACGCCAATGGTTTGGGAAAACTAGCACTGAACTATTTCGTGCGGCTGTAAATAAGACAATGATTGTTAATATGCTGCGCAACATGAGAGCCAACGATCGACAAGCGGTCTCGGCACCTTAAGAAGAAGAAGAAGAAGGATTTATAAGAGGACGTAAGTTTTTTCAATCTTTTGTTTATAAAAAATCTCTTATCTTAAATGTCCTTTTAGGAAGCTCTGATGATGGCACGTTATGTGTTGAAAGTACTTAGCTGATTATTAAAAATTTTTTTACACACTTTCAATTTCTTTGAGAACATACACCTGTTTGCCGGTTTGACCATAATTATGGGGTTGTACAAAAAAAAGCAATTATAGAATTTTGGAAATATTGTAGGTGCTCCTTGGTATGTTCGGAATGACGATTTACGTAGATACCTTAAAGTTGAATCTTTTCCAAATGAAATAAAGAAAGTCGCCAGGAGACATGAAGAGAGGCTCCATACACATCCCAACCATGAAGTACTTCAGCTTCTTATCAACGAACCCCAGATACGAAGACTAAAGAGGACTAAACCGTTAGAGCTTGTGTAGTGTGGGGAGTTGTGCAAGGCTTAGTTAGTTTTGTGCATTGTAGTCACAACAAAGACGTGATCAGTTAGTGAAAAGCAGAGTCAGTGCTGTGCTGTGTAACCACAACAACGAAGTGGATATTTCATGTGAAAAAAAGCTGGGATGGATCAGGTGAGATCTAGATTGCAAACAATTTTAAGAACATTTGGTTAAAGAAAAAATGTTGATTAATCTTGTAGATTAAGTAGGGTATTCTTATTGCTTAAAATAAAAATATAAAAAAAAAACTTTATTACCACAGACGCTGACGTGCACCACCCTGATGTGCAGAACGCTTCATCAGTTATTAAATGGACCTAGTAAATATTTCTTGTTCTTCACACAACACGGGAATCAGCTTCTGAAGGGGTTGATTACGTAGATTCTGACTGTCTTTGTCGAGTCAAAGCAAGGTGTAAATTGGAGTTGGAGTTGAAGTGAGTAATAATAGTCCAGAAAGCCACTGCGCATCCGCTAGGAAAAATATTCTAATCCGGATTTTTTGCACAATTTTACTCAAAAAGGATCCCTTTTAACGAATTTGCATGTTGCCAGGACCAAAAGTTGGTCAAAATTTTTTTAAACGTTTTTTTTTTTTGTTTTTTCCTAAAATTATTTTTTTTGCATGGAACAAAATGTTTTTAGGGTTTTTGGATCATTCCAAACAGAAAAGGTCTTTAGTGACTTTTCTCTAAAGTTGATAGTTTTTGACATATAAGCCATTAAAAATTGAAAAATTGCGAAATCGGCCATTTTTAACCCTCAAAAACTATGTGAAAAACTGAAAATTTGAATGTTGCCAAGGTAGGTGGATAATCTTTACACATCGATTGATGAAATCCCGAAGAGTTTTTTGCAATACAATATTCAAAACTCCTTTGTTTTTTAATTGCTAATCAAGCGTGCGACACTATTTTCCACCGTTGCATGTGTATACAGTATGGTGCAAATGAAAGGAATAAATTCGTTATTTCGTAAACCGGCGACTTTAAGGAAAAATCCCGAAAAAGGTTGATTTTTATTTTTAAGTTATGATATTTTGGCATATATAGTATACTAGTGACGTCATCCATCTGGGCGTGATGACGTAATCGATGATTTTTTTAAATGAGAATAGGGATCGTGTGCTAGCTCATTTGAAAGGTTCTTCAATTCTCTATTCAGTAATATAAACATTTACATAATTATTTATACAGGGTGTCCAATAATTTAATTTTTTTGTCAATTTGCCAAATGATTTAATTTAATAAAAAAATTTTGGACACCCTGTATAAATAATTATGTAAATGTTTATATTACTGAATATAGAATTGAAGAACCTTTATACCAATATTATACCTTTTAACCAATATTATAAACTTTTTTGTTTCTGTCCTCACAACAATAAAACTAATATATTATACATTTGTTTACCTTTACCTTTACCTCCAAACCACAGCTGCCATATCGGATAATTTTTGACATGTCATTTGAACATCCAATCAGAACAAAGTTATAATGCGCATGCGCCGGGCTGATAGGTTTTAACATATAAAGAAATCACCCTCTATCGCCGGTAAAGAAGTATAACTTCAAAAATTTGTTCCATCCAAAAAAGTAATTTTAGGAAAAAAACAAAAAAAAACGTTTAAAAAATTTTTGACCAACTTTTGGTCCTGGCAACATGCAAATTTGTTAAAAGGGGTCCTTTTTGAGTGAGATTGTGCAAAAAATCCGAATCAGAATATTTTTCCTAGCGGATACGCAGTGGCTTTCTGGACTATAAAACGTGTGGGGTATTTATTGTATTTTGTAACACAAACACTATTTACAATCACTCTACAATAATAACTATTACTGGGTTAAATACAAAACATACATACATTTTGCTATGTATTACGAATTGCGAATAAAGTGAATCGCGATTATGACAGAGAGTGATCGTATACGTTATAATAAGAGAGAGAGAGATGAATAATTCGCGTGAATAACCGTGAGTAATAATGAGAAATGTGAACCGTGAATTAAGAATGTATTGTCATTCGGGAGACTACATTATGAGTGGTGCTAAACGCGATCGAATAGCTCGGAGGCTGACTGGTAACTACTGAGAAAACTTACTAAAACTGACTAAGAAATATAACAAATCGGCTTTTCTTAGTCTTTTACAACTAGGGGGACATCAGGAATTAACTTTGGTGCGTGTCTTCTTTAAGTTTTTAGAGTAAATAAAACCTTTAGTTTTGGTCGGCTGTTAGAGATTCGAGGAAATCTGTTAATCTAGGGCTCCTAATCTGGGCGGCATTTTTTATGAAGGCTAAAACTGTAAGAAGATAAGAAATATCTTAAAATCGCAATTTGCTTTCAAACGTGATAGTCTTTGAGACAAAACTTGCGAAAATGCCGACGGATATATGGTATTACTTTTATGGCTGTTCTCATATTCGACTTATTATAAGGGACAGATGACCGAAAAATATGTGTGTTCATTTGAGAAATAGTCAAAATGCGATAAATTATATATTGGGATCGTATAAGCAGAAACTTATAATACACCAGGGAAATAAGGCAAAAATATACCATGTTCGGGACACTTGAGCAGCCAGGTTTCAAATGGGTTTTTTGAGCACTATATACCTAATACATTATAAATACAAAAATGCCCGTTACAGTTTGGACGAGAAATTTAGTTATTAACAAATAAGTGTTAAAAATGAGAGTTTTTTCGTTTAAATCGCTACAGGTGAAAATAGGGTATTTAAATATCTTATTTACAATATTTTTCTTTTAGTAGATGCGCCAAGGTTTAAAATAGCGTTTTTTGAATTTTGGTCCGATTATTAGTTGCTTCGTATATTGCAAAATAAAACTAAAATTTCGAAAATAAAAAAATTTTGCTATAACTTTTGAGAAAATGAATTTAGGACTTTCATATTGCATGAAAAGTTGAGTCAAACAGTCCATACAATGCCCAAAAAATTTTAAGACGATGCGTCAATTAGTTTAAATTTTATTCAGTTTGTTTATCCCAATGAGCTTTTTTTGCAATGTCATTGTTCACAAAATAATAATGATACAGCAATTCTGTGAAAACAACATGAAAGAAGAATAGTAATATTTTCAACGCATTTAAAGAAAATCATTAAAAAGTAATTTTTATCACTCAGAAAACATTTTACTAAAATAGAGTCATTTTTGGCTTATAAACAATTTGAATAACTTTGTTAATATTAACTGTAGGCTAAAACTACAAGGGAATTTAAAAAACTGGTATTTTTATACGATTTTTGAAAGAAAAACTTTTCGCCTAGGTTAATTAGGTCAAAGTTAGCCACTTTTTTTATTTAATTGACGGCTACTTTGTTTATAAAAATTAAGCAACCTAACTAGTGCCATTTTGAAGTTGAAGATATATAGGTTATGTGTAAAAGTTTGAGTAAACTTTGAACCTTAGCAGAGTGGTTAATAAAGCTTTAAAAATGGCGTCCGAACGGAATTAATTCGTGGTCGGTAGAGGGGAATTACTAAAATACGTGCACTCAAAAAATGAAATTGATTCTGCAAACATATGCTGCGATTAATATCGCTGGAGCTTTTTGATAGATTTTGATCATAATTTTTTTAATTTGTATGTACTCGTAGTCTTATAGTGTACGTTATGTACACTTGTACACACAACCCCACCTAACTTTACAAAATGTTAGGGGGAACTCCCCTTATCACTCAAGGATATGAAAAATAGATTACGACCGATTCTAAGACCTACCGAATATACATATATAATTTCATAAAAATCGGTCAAGCGGTCTCGGAGGAGTATGGAAAATAACACTGTGACAGGAGAATTTTATAGATGTAAATATATAGATGGCTATTAAGAAATAGGGGTTGGTGATAGAAGAGTGAAAATTAAGGGTTGTATGTATTTTTTAATTCTACATTATATAAAATTAAGGTAAATAATTTTGTCCCAAAAAAATAAAAAAAAATGTCAGGGGCAACCCCCCTTATAACTTATGGGTATAAAAAATAGATTAAAACCTCTTTAACGTCCTACAGGATAAAAGTGTAAAACTTTGTAAAAATCGGCCGAGCCGTTTCGGAGTATTATGGTAACTAACACTGTTACAGGAGAATTTGATGTATATAGAAGTAACTGCGAATTAAATAATAAAAGTGGCTAATTTTGAACCTAATTAACCAAGACAAAAGTTTTTGTTCTGAAAATTCGTACAAAAATACCAGCTTTTGAAATCCTAAAATAGATTTACTCTATAGTCAATATTAACAAAGTTATTCAAATTGTTTAGAAGCCAAAAATTTTATGAATTTTATGACATTATGACAAGACATTTTATGTTTTTTTTTTCAATACTTTAAAAACATAAATATTATTCTTGCATGTGGTTTCCACAGAATTGCTATGTCGTTATTATTTTCTGAACAATAACATTGCGAAAAAAAGCTCTTTGCGATAAACAAATTGAATAAAATTTAAACTAATTGACGAATCGCCTTAAAAATTTTTGTGCATTATATTGAATATATGACTCAACTTTTTGTGCAATATGAAAGTCTTAAGGACATTTTCGCAAAAGTTATAGCACATTTTTTATTTTTGAAATTTTAGTTTTATTTTGCACTTTCCCAAATAAAAAAGAATCGGACCAAAATTCAAAAAGTGCCATTTTAAACCTTGGCTCATCTATAAAAAGAAGCATATTATAAATAAGATATTTAATTACCCTATTTTTACCTGTAGCGAGTTAAACGAAAAAACTGTCATTTTTGACCCTTATTTGTTAATAACTAAGTTTCTCGTCTGAACTGTGACGGGCATTTTTGTATTTATAATGTATTGGGTGTATAGTACCCAAAAAATCAATTTGCAACCTGGCTGCTCAAGTGTCCCGAGAAAAACCTTATTTCTCTGGACTATAATTATAGATATGTTTCAAGGTTTATAACACCTGGTCTAACCTACAAATGCAATAAGAAATGTATTATTCTTCCATCCACTTCGTGTTCATAAACCAACTCTTAAAACTAAGAAGTGTAAAACTTCTTCTTCTTCTTCTACGGCACTACAGCCCAAATTGAGCCTTGGCCTCCTTTATTTTTTGCCTCCACCCTTGCCTGTCTGTGGCTGCTCTTCTCCATACACGGACTCCTAAAAGGGCTTGTGCGTCGCTGTTTACTGTGTCTTCCCAGCGCTTTCGTGGCTTCCCAACCGGTCTCTTTCCTTGCATTCTAGCATTCAGTACTCGTTTTGGTAGCCTATCCTCTCCCATTCTTATCACATGTCCGGCCCATTGCAATCTTTGTAATCTAATGAAGTCTGACAGGGGCGTTTCCTTATAAAGTTGATAAAGCTCGTTGTTGTATCGACTTCTGAAGATTCCGTTTTCCCTCACAGGTCCTAGTATTCTCCTAAGTACTTTCCTTTCGAATGTGTCGAGTTTGTTTTTGGATGTTTCTTTCAGCACCCAGACTTCACTGCCATAGCATGTTATTGGTCGAATTAAGGTTTTATAGATTCTCATCTTTGTATTTCGGTGGACACTTTTTGACCGAAATATATGGGAGAGGGCAAAATAAGCTCTGTTTGCCTGCGTTATTCTCTTCCTTATTTCTCCATCTTCTGATCCGTCGGCATATATTTCTACTCCCAGGTATGTAAACTTCTCAACCGTTTCAATGTCATCTTCATGTATAATGTTTTCTGGGACTATATTTCTTCTCGTCTGAGTCATTATTTTTGTTTTTTCTGTGTTAATTTCCAGACCTAGCATTTTTGTTTGTGTTTTTAACTCTGCATATGTTTCCTGTGCTCCTGTTGATGTTCTACTCATAATATTAATATCATCAGCATAAGCGGCCAGTTGAACCGTTCGGTTGGTCAGTAGATTTCCTCGTCCAGTTTGCATTTGCCTAACCGCATACTCCAGTGCCAGGTTAAACAATGTTGGGGCCAGCCCATCTCCCTGTTTTAGTCCCTGCGAAATGTTAAAAAAGTCTGTCCGGTGGTTTTGTATTCGTACACATGCCTGAGTTTCATCCATTGTGGCTTTAATGAGTCTTATTAACTTGTGTGGTATTGCCAATTCAGCCAATATATAGTATAGTTTGTTTCTTTTGACTGAGTCGTATGCCTGTTTGAAGTCTACAAACACGTTGTGAACATCAATATCGTGTTCCCGTGCTTTGCTCAAGATCTGTTTTACTGTGAATATTTGATCCAGTGTCGATCTTCCCCGTCGGAAGCCCGTCTGATACTCTCCAATAATATTTTCTGCTAGTGGTTGGAGCCGCTGGTTTATAATATACGTGAGGACTTTATGTAAGTGTAAAACTAATTCCCATAAAAATCGACCTTTATGAAATTAGTCAAACAACTTTTCTACGATAACAAACGAGCTATAAAAATATCTGACAAGCGACCTATAAAGAACTCTTGACTTTTCCGAATGTTTTTCACGCGTGGCTGACTTCCATTGGGAAGTTTTCTTTTATAATGAAGCAGAATATACGAAGGCTAGACGGAATCGAAGTAAAATGTGGCGAAGATCAAATAAAATTGCAGTTGTGTATTTAATGTCAATCGTACAGAAACTCCTTTTCCTACTAAAGCTGGATAGAACGGTTCTTTTTATTAACTCGATTCCAAGATAGTGATTCCTTGATTCAAATCTGTTTGTAATATTTTGGATTTTGTGTTTTTCTTTTGTTACAGTTTCTGTTTCTGTTCTGTTCCATCTGAATGGAATAGAGCCTAAACAATTCTTCTGCACAAAAAAGGAGAAAAAGCTTATCTGGAAAATTACCGACCAATCACTCTGTTAAACCATCTTTATAAACTTTTCACGAAAGTAATCACCACAAGATTAGACAAGAAATTAGACCTATATCAAAGTAGAGAACAAGCTGAATTCAGAGCAAACTTTGGAACCAACGATCTCCTCCAAACAATAAAACAACTCATTGAAAAATCCATAGAATATGACAAGTCCTTAGTTTTATCATTCGTAGATTTCCACAAAGCATTCGACTCAGTAGAACTCGACAGTGTTATAGAATTACTAAACGAGAGCCGCATTGATAGCCGATATTCGAGGCTAATATGTAATATATTATATAAAAATGCGACAAGCTCGATACAACTACACGCTAACAGCAACCAAATAAAAATCCAAAGAGGTATCCATCAAGGGGATACGTTGTCACCTAAACTTTTCATATCGGCTATAGAAAAAGCGATCAAAACCCTCGAATGGGGTGATAAAGGAATAAATGTGGACGGAGAGATGCTACACCACCTAAGCTACGCAGACGATATAGTCCTGATTGCAGACGATTTGGGACAAATAAAGAAAATGTTGAAAGAACTTAGTACAGCATGTCATAAAAATGAATATATCAAAAACAAAATATATGACGAACTTAGTACCAAGTAAACACCTTGAAATACAAGATGAACAAATAGAACTGGTAGACAAATATATATCTGGGTCACGAAATTAAGATAGGTAAGGACAATCAAACAACCGAAGTATCCAGAAGAATAATACAAGGATAGGCAGCATATGGAGCTCTTAGGAACATTTTTAAGAGTGACATTCCAACTAGCATGAAGAAAAAAGTTTTCGACCAATGCGTGCTACCGGTGATGACCTATGGTGCAGAAATATTATCGCTCACAAAGAAAAACGCACAAAAACTAAGAGTAGAGCAGAAAAGAATGGAGCGATCAATGATAGGGGCCACTCTGCGAGACAGGATTAGAAACGAAGATCTACGAGCTAAGACCAAAGTTATAGACGTCATTGAAAGAAGCTGTAACTTAAAATGGAAATGGACTGGACACGTTGCCAGAATGAAGGACGGAAGATGGACTCGCAAACTAGTTGAATGGAGACCAAGAGCCGATAAACGTAGCAGAGGAAAACCACCAACACGATGGCAAGACGACTTACGAAGGACAACAAAAAACTGGATACAGATAGCACAAGATAGAACACTTTGGAGACAAACAGGGGAGGCCTTTGTCCAGCAGTGGATTGAGAGAGGCTGATGATGATGTTACAGTTTATGTACCTAATAACACTGAGCAACAAAAGATATAAAAAAACATAGAAGGTATCTTTTTGATTCAATTCCATTCTCTTACCCTATTCTGACACGTGTTCCTGGGTCTACCCATTATCAGAGAGTAAGAAGACTGAACTGAATCAAAACACACCGATTGGTTGGTAAATATATTGACATATACTAACGCATGACTGGAACGTGTAACGTGCAATTCTGAACGTGAGCCTTCGAGACCACATAACAAAGCAACAAATCAGGCAAAGATCAAGAATTTAAGACGTCATCGATAGAGCTACGACGCTTAAGTGGAACTGGGCAGAGCACTTAGCTAGAACACAAGATGGAATGGAGGTTATGGAATGGAGGCCCAGAAACTATATAAGAAACCAAGGATGAACACCAACTAGATGGACCGACGACATAAAAAGAGTAGCGGGAAACTGGCTACAAGCGGCCCAGTGTAGAGAACACTGGAAAGAACTGAGGGAGGCATATCTCCAGCAGTGGACGCGATTGGCTGATTATACCTGGAGTGACCTCTAAAAAATATAATGGTTTGTGCCAACAATCTAATTGACTGATTTGTATAGTTCTTTTTACACTGACTCCAAAAATGATAATATTGTAATCATCATCAATGACGTTACAACTCTTCGTGAGTCTTTGTCGCGTTTACTATTGCCTTCCATGTTTGTCGGTCCTGTTCCACTAATTCCCATTGTCGCACTCCCATTTTCTCTAGATATTCTTTGACTGCATCTTTTCCAGTGGTGTCATGGCAAAATTAGCAGTGCAGGAACGCACTTTCCTTAACTTGGCCGTACACTCTGGTTTTCGTACATTAGGCAGTAGAGTAGACCTAGTACAATGATTCACGGAGGGCGGAGTGAATCGTTGTACTGTATCGAAATATAGAGAGCATTTTCTATAATTCGTGATTTATTTATTTAAATTCTTTATTTTTTTTTCTTTTCTTAACCAGTGCCGGAACGGCGTTCCCGCGCGTTCCCGCACCATGACACCACTGATCTTTTCACCTTTTTCTAGGTCATTCTACAGACCTTCTTCCATCTGGCCTTTCCCTGCATACATTGTTTATAAGGCGATTTTCGTTACTGCGTATCACATGCCCTGGCCATCTGAGTCTATTAGCATTTATATACCTGATTAGATTTTCATTTCCGAATAGACACTTTAACTCGTTATTGTATCTGCGCCTCCATTCGTTTGTCACACTGTCTCTGCAAGAGCCATACATCATTCGAAGGATTCCCACACCAGCAGTATTTGACCCACGATTAGTTTACCGTGAGTATACGTTGCTATAAAATATTACTTTAGCAAATTAAAATAATATACGACGACACTTTTCGATACAACTCTTTATTGATTACTATACGTGTTTACAGATCTAATTTTCGCTCGCTACTGAATACTGCTAAAATTACAAAACGGCTCTCGACCAGAAATCCCCTGGTGGTGGAAAAACAAAAAATGTTTATATCTGTCCTACAAAATTTCACTTTGGAAAAAACGTAATTAACTAATCGTCATCACTGTCCTTCTCAGAAGCTGATAATATCGCTTCACTTGCATAACTTTCCAAATACCTACTTTCTAAAGAGGATTATGATAAATGTTACCCAGAAATATGGGTAAGAATGAATGTACTTTAATCTTTTAAGAGATTTCTGGAAAATAATTTACCCAAACTTTAAGAATGGTCTGATATGAATTTACATCGTAAAATAAAATCGAAAAAACTAAAATTAACTAAACTAAGGAGACGACACAAGCAGTTTATTAACTTGTAACGAGTAGCGATGGACTACCCCAGCTCAGCTAATTGAAACAATATTCGAAAATATTATCCGAACTAACCAAGATAGCCATCGTTACACCCTTAGCTTAGCTCAGTCACTCAGGTGTGTGTTCGTCTTGTCCTAACCTTAGGTATGAACTCTGAAAATTTAGAATGGAAGCCAACAAAACAATAATTTTAACTAATCATGTTTATTGTTCATAAAGATATAATAAATAAATGACTTAGTAAATTGCATTAACAAATGTATTCAAATTCTTGCCAAAAACTAACAATTCTGGATTATACTTATGGCTTTTGGTAGCTGATGGTATCTTCTTGATGTCGAATGGTACTGCTGTTGTAGACTTCTTGTAGACCTGGACGGATCTTCGGCCCTAGGCCTCTGCAGTTGGAGATGTTAGGTGTTGCAGTCTGGATGTCATCTTGTCTTTGCCTTTAAGTGTGCATCACCGGTGATATTGACGGCTTGGAGGCTCCCGGAGGGAGAAAGGTTTATTCTATTCCCAAAAACTATAAAATAGAGACACATATCAATCATCAAGAAGAAAACCAAATTGTACCTTTGCCAAATAGTATTCAGAAATAGTAAATGGCAAGGTTAAATTACATGGAATTTAGATGAGAATAGTTAAAATTTTGATTACTAAACGTGCATACATGTAAATTAAAAAGATAATTATAGGTCTGGATCCCGCGTATGAAAAAAAAGTTGATTAATAGCAAGCTGAAAATTTGTTAATAGCTTAAGGGTGTCTAGTCGAATAAACTTTGATATGTGTGAACACTGGAACAGGGGTAGTTTTAATTGTGGAACAGTTTAAAAATTTGGAACGGTCACAGCACGAAA
Source organism: Diabrotica virgifera virgifera (assembly GCF_917563875.1). NCBI lineage: Eukaryota > Metazoa > Arthropoda > Insecta > Coleoptera > Chrysomelidae > Diabrotica > Diabrotica virgifera. Next base: position 300,981,850 of record NC_065443.1, on the reverse strand, counting down.
ACGGCACATTTATTTTGTCCGACAGAACAGACTTAAACTCTTCGAACAGAGATTAAACTCTCATGCAAAAATCAGACTGCTATTTATCACCAAATGGGCGTTTTAATGAGTGGAACATGTAGAATGTGTCAAATGACAGGAATTATGACAGGTAATAAATAGCAGTCTGATTTTTTCATGAGAGTTTAATCTCTGTTCGGAGAATTTAAGTCTGTTCTGTCGGACAAAATAAATGTGCCGTTTTCGTGCTGTAACCGTTCCAGATTTTTAACCTGTTCCACAATTAAAACTACCCCTGTTTCAGTGTTCCCATATATCAAAGTTTATTCGACTAGACACCCTTAAGCTATTAACAAATTTTCAGCTTGCTATTAATCAACTTTTTTTTCATAGGCGGGATCCAGACCTATTATATTTGAAACTAAAATATCAGAGCACATGGTCTAACATTGAAATTTAGGTTAGATATAAAAAAAATATTATAAAAAGCTGGGTATGGATGGAATATAATGACTGTAAGAAATTATTAAAAAAAACTATATGTAACTCACCCCAAGAGGAAGATAATTGTTGAAATAGAAATTATTTATTTTTGAAGCTGCTCTGCCTTTTAAAACATTACCCCTCCATTTTGAGAATGAGATACGGGGGTTGTCACTGTCATTAAAATGATATGACAACGAACCTTGGACCGAAATTTGAAATAAAGAACATGGAACGCAAGAGATGATACAATGTAAAAAGGGTTGCCTATTATAGAACGGACGCCAACCAATTTTTATTAAAGGGGAAAATGGGTAAACCAAATAGAAGAAGATAATTATTAATGAAATATTAAAGGAAATAAGCTAAAATAATTATTTAAAAATAAAATATCAAAGATGTGACGTTTGCAACGTTACAAACTACTACTAATATTGTTATGATTCTTCTTAATATATTAACGACTTTAACATTTATTTCATTACTTTTAATTTTAATTTGCACATACCTATTTTAATTTATTTATACTTAACACTATTTACACAGGGCTTTCGTAAAGCTCAGAAGGTTAGTGTCACGATATTTAATATATGAATGATGATAAACCTACGACCCCAAGAGCGTATCTGGCTCAATGCGTCAGAGGCCAGGATAAAAATTATTACTTTCAACACACATAGTCGTTGGGTAGGATAGGGAATTATCGATTTCGTTCAACGCACCAAATTGACGGACTTTGGAACGTTTCGGAATACGTTGAGCTTACCTATTTCGATGATTTGTTGTTATCCTCCGTTCAACTCACAGAGAATGCTCCAACGGATTTCTGTTCGGTCTTTTATACTGTCAGAGACGGTATAAGAACATGTTTTACATAGGCATACTCTAGACCAGCGTTTCCCAACCGGTGGGTCGCGGGCGGATTTTAGGTGGGTCGTGGCGTAGCCCTTACAGTAGCTGAATAACGCACATATTATATCATTATGGATGAGGGATGAGTCGCGAATAGGAAAAAACATCAGAAGGTGGGTCGCCAGACATAAAAGTTTGACAACGACTGCTCTAGACGATAAAATAGTCAGATACGATACTTCAGATGCGATAAGAAGTAATATTATCGTCACAGGTTTCATTTTGTTTCCTAAAAGATCTTTCGACATCGTCTTTCAGAGTACTTACTATTTTAGTACATTCTTTCATGGTTTTTGCTGTAAATTTTAAAGAACCGCTTGGATTGACATGAAATTTGGCGTAAGTATCCCCATCTCGGGGGGTGAAAAAATATATTTCGAAAATAAGTCCCAAAATGGATAAACTGACTAATTTTAAGCAAATTTTGTTCTATGGAGTTTTTTCACCAAATCAATACGTTTCGAGTTATTTGCAAGTGAATATTATGTTCATTTTTGAGCAAAATTACCACGCTTTTATACGGTTTTTCACAAATAACTCAAAACGTAAGCATTTTGTCGAAAAAAATATTCTTAGCAAAACTATAGCCTATAAAAAAGTGAAAAAAAACGGTGTACATATATTAGGTCTCTATACCTAACAAAAGCAGAGTTATAGGTAATGAAAAATAGGTTAATAGGTTAATATTCGAAAAATTCCAAATAGAATAATTCAATGTGAAATATCCAAATAATGAAGCATTCTTGGGGGAAAAAACTTTTTTAAAGTGTTTAAAAAAGCTTTATTTCTGTTTTTATAAAAAAAATTTTCAAGCATCAAATTAAGCAAGAAACGCTCAAAATAAAGTTGGTCCCTTTTGTTTTGGCAAAAAAAAAATCAGGAAGATCACCCCCCAATTAGCAACTTAAATGAAATTATTCGTTACCGCTTCACAAGTTACTTTGCTTATGTTGTGTTTATATGATCTGTAAGTTTCATCACTTCAAAGTGCTTATTTTTGAAAAAATTTGGTTTTAAAGTAAAATTTTTAAAAATTTTAATTTTGAAAAAACTGCTTTTTTTAAAATAGCTTAAAAATTGTTAGAGATACCAAAAATCTGAAACAATAAAAAAAGTCGGCTTCACTTTTTTGAATATTTTCTTTTGTTTTTCTGTAAGAAAAAAAAAGATTCGGTGTTTCTAAATTTGCATACACTCGTGATAAGTGAGTCGTTCAAGCCCTTTTAACTACAGCTCTTTCAAAAATAAGCATTTTGAGCCGATGAAACTTAATATGATCAATACATACACGAGTAAAAACTTGTGAAGTGGTAACAATTAAGTTCATTTGAAATGCTAATTAGGGGGTGATTTTCCCGATTTCTTGCCAAAAAAAAGGGACCAACTTTATTTTGAGAGCAACTTGTTTACTTTTGACGCCAAAATTTTTTTTTAAACAAAAATAAGCATTTCTTATACAGTTTAAAAAAGTTAAAAGTGTTTTCCCCAAATAAGTGCTTCGTTTTTTGATTATGGCACGTTAAAATATTCGATTTGGAATTTGACGAATATAAACCTATTTATTAGCTATAACTCTGCTTCTACTAGGTATAGTAACCTAATATATAGACCATCTTTTTCACTTTTTCACGTGCTATATTTTTGATAAGAATTTTTTTTTCGACCAAATACTTACTTTTTGAATTATTTGCGAGAACCGTCTGAAAACGTTCTTATTTTGTAGAAAAATTAACATATTCACTCGCAAATAACTCGAAAAGTATTAAATTGGTGAAAAAACTTTATAGAACAAAAGTTGCTTAGAATTAGTCATGTTATCTATTTACGGACTTATTTTGAACATATATTTTCACCCCCAAAAGGGGGTGAAACTCACCCCTAGGGCAAAAGCACACATTGGCACAATATCACTTTTTTTCTTTGACTTGTTAGCTATGTGTATGCCAAATTTCATGTCAATCCAATCGGTTCTTTAAAATATAGAGGTTTTGAAATATTTTACCTTTAAATAACGTACTATTTATGTAGTTGTTCATTTCCTCCAAGTTCCAATTCTCCCCACAGATGTCGACCTGTAATGTCTTTGTAAGTTTTTAATCTAGTTTAGAATGTGTACATACTTCACGATAATAATAGATTTCTGCACATATTGAGTCAAGTGAGTTTCGGCTCCATTTAATAGTTCATTCATGACCTTCCAACCTCTATGATGAACTGCAACGTTAAGATAAGTCTGAGTAAATACGAGCGAAAATTGTGTAAATCTCCAGTACACGTCAAGAGAACTAAAGAGAGATAAAGAGAAAAGATAATGCTTTACAAAGTGGCTCATTTGATCAAACAACACGAAGAAATTCGTATTTTAGACTTCCTATATAATCGAGTGAACACCCCTTGATCAAACATCCCGTATAACTGTGATTGCCAATTTGCGCTCCTCTACACATTACGTTTCGTATTTTGTTTCCTCAATCGATAAGAAAGGAAAGTTGTAGAGGATTTTCCGTCATAATTGACTCATCATCGTTATTCTTGGCAAACCTCTAGTTATCGATTCGTCAAGCCCATTTTGTTTTAGTGTCTTAGATATGTTGTTGATTAGACCCAGAAAAATCCGATTATAGCGAGTGTTAGATGAGTGTTGAAAATAAAAATTAGAGGAAAAATAACTGTAGACGCAGAGATAAAAAAATTTGATTTGGTATATATGTTACACTCAAACTCCGAATTCGGACAATGTCCGAAATTTTTACTCACATCGCGATGTGGACAATGTGAATTACCCACGTCGCGGAGTGAGCATTTTATTCGGACGTTGGCCGATGTAAAATACCCAGAACGTGTTGTGGGTAAACGAAAGTACTCAATTGCCAAAATAAACACGTTTACCGGAAATTGAGCAAAACCACACTCAAAAAAATTTAGTTCGTAATATTGATTATTGAATAGTATTTCGTTCTCACAACAATTTAATTTTTTGTTTCAACGAACTTTTAGACACTGACGAATGTACTTGGTTATTGTCACAATGATTGAATAATAATTGTGAGAATAACTAGAGTACATTAATCAATAACACTCAATTTATTCAGCCAATAACTTAGTTTCGTATATTTAATAAATACTGTTAATTGTGGCAGCAACTCACGTTCTTGATTTCGTAGATGACAAGCAATTACCTTGGTTTATCGTGACAACGTACAGATTTCATTAAAACAGTGTACAAATGTTGTTAATATAGAGCAATATATGATTATTGAATAGATGTACACTGATTGTTGTGCCAACGAATGCATTAATTAATCTACTACTGCCTTTAATTCCCACAATCAATGCGTTAATTGTGACAATAATCGTGGTTGTTGAGACAATAAATGTTTTGCTTGACCATTTGAAATGTAACGGCTTTTCCTTGAAAGTGCCGAATAATAATTGCATTTTGTTTCCAAGTGTAGTCCGTAGTAGAAGGAAGATAAGGATAAGATTATACTTATTTTTTATATTTGAATAAAAGTAAGTTTTTTCTGATAAGGTAAATACGGGAGAATATTCTAATTAAAAATAAACTTGTCAGTGTCTTATGTTTGTAAGTGTTTACTTTTAATATTGTCTTGTGATGTTATTATTTTTGAAAATTTAAACGCAGAATAAAATATTACAGTATTATCGAGGGTCTGACGTCCCTGAGAACTTCTATAATTATTATTTTAATAAGTCACAGGGGTGAAAAATAGAAAATTTAGTATGATTTTTTATTTCAAATATACTATTCAAAAGAAACTTTTTGTTTATTCTAAGGGATTTTCAGCCCTCAGTAGTAATGTAGTCTTTTATTCTGCGGTTAAATTTTTCAAAAATACTTATTAGTTTTTTCAGGATTCCAATAAAATGAATGCGTTTAAAAATAATTCGATCGAAATTTTGCCCCTGCGCTCTCAAAAATGATTAAAGTGTTATACATTTTTGAAATCACCATTTCAAACACTTTTAAATGAGTTGTCACATGATGTACTTTCCCATTAAAAAAAATCAAAGTTACGCCTGTCACCTGAAGAGGGATCGTGTAAAGTTCGAAACATTGATGTTATAATATACTTTGATAATTTTAAAAATCTACCTGTCTGAGCGTTTTGCTTATGTACTAAAAATAAATAAGTTAATAAGGGGGGGAGTGTAACACTTATTCCAGTGCACTGTATAAGCGATATAATAATTATGAGAAATCACACAGTGTAAAGTCCTAAAGGTTAAGGACAAAAAAGGGGATTTAAAAAATTATTATTAATCAATTAATATGATACATTGGGCTAATGCATTCAGTAATTATTAATATAAAATACGTTCATAGTAGGAATGAACGAAACTGATCGTAAGAATGAATAGAATTGCTTGTAAGAATAACCGTATTTATTGTGCCAATGAACGGAATTAATTGTAACAATAAACGGAAATAATTGTAGAAATAAACGAAATACGTTAGGAGAAATAACACTGTTATTGGCACAACGAATGGTCTTCGTCGGTCAATTAACGACGTTGTTGTTTCAATAAATAGTGTTCGTTGACTCAATGAACTGAGTTCGTAATATCAATAAAGTGATATTATGGTATACATAATGAATGTTCGTCCATTCAATAAACGTAATACATTGGCTCAACTAACGAAAATAATGAATTGATGAACATCGTTTTGTTGTTCCAATAAAACCAAGAATTGGACAAATTTTAACAATTGCGTTTGTTGTCTGAATTAACATTTTTATTGATATTACGTACCTTTTTCGTTGAGTGCATATTACCCGTAACCCGACGTGGGTAATCTATTTTTTCTACGACCGTTTAATAACATGCTCATTATTCGCTACTTTTTCATAGATAATAGCACCCATTACTGTACCCGTGAGTAATAATTCATTACTCACGGGCTGAAGTTACTCACGGGTCATTACTCACGGGCTGAAGTTAGATTCAAGTGACGCATGCCACTTTTAATATTAATCGTATATAAACTGCAAATAAAATTACTTAATGTTGTTTATTTAAAACAATAATTATTGTAATTTATATCAATAATTAACTTCGAAAAATTTTTAAAGGAATTTTAACTGTAACAATGTCAGTATATTTTTTACGTTTATTTCTTGTCTACTAAAAATTTTGACGTTTATCATTTATTTTAGTGACAATGACATTAGCTCATTTTGTTTATGTTAATTGTTGGAATTTATAAATGTTGGAAGTTATAACTAATATTGTGTTTATTTTTCAAGTTATACTGTGTTAAATATTACGTTATAATATATTATGTATAGTTAGTTATATTATTATATTATACAGTAGAGCGTCGATAATCCGAACCCTGGTAATCCAAACGATCACTAATCCAAAAGCAAAAAAAATTATAAAATTAAAAAATGTGATAACGGACTAGACCAATCAAGTTAGTAAAAAATAAGCCGTTTTTCGACATAATGGAAAAGACGAGGTTTGACAGTTGAAATGTGTAGTATGAGATATGACAAAAAGGCTACTATCTTGGGATTCATCAATTTTTTAGTGGAACATTTTTTAAACAAACAATCAAAACGCCAAACTTAGTTTTTTGCTCATAACTTAAAAACTTGTTAATTTAGAAATTTGACGTCCACAGGTAACTTTTTCAGAAAAAAAAGATACATCGACTGAGATAACCCAAATTAAAATCGGTTAATAAACAAAAAAGTTATTGCAAAACGGACGACAAAATCACTGTTTTTGAATATTGTTAATAACAATTTTATTGTTTATTAAAATATGTTTAAATATACCTAAACTTGAGGGCATTATGATGTTTGAATGGTGTGCAAAAAATGGTCCAGATCTGTTAAATAGTTTTTGCAAAATTTAATTTGTTTATAAATTTTTTTTAAAAACGAGCTAAGTTCTGAGGCTGGTCCAGTTAATATGGCTGAATGTATCTCAATAATCAGGGACTCATTTCCTTCGTTAAGATGTATACTAATAACCTATGAAAAAAAAAGTAAAAAAAATTACATGTACGTACACAAAATTATTTGTTAATAAATAGCAGTTTTTAAGCTTATAAACAATTACAATAATTTCGTAGAAATTAGATCAAATTAAATAACAATAAAAAATACTGAAAGCTGGTTAAAATACACAACTTCTAAAAAAAAATTTTAGGTCCTACGACCCTTGGGGTCTGAGATAGCCTCTTTTTTTGAAAAAATCACTGTTACGTTAATTAACAACACTAAGATCTGAAATTAACCAATCTTTTATAAGAAAAGTCAAAATTTTTAACAAAGTTTTTTGCAAGAAAAAATGTTAAAAATTGTTTAAACAGTATTGGTATAAAGAAAGAGTATTTTGCATTCCGACTGAAGTAAAAAAAAATGATGGGCGCAGCCGAATGAGAATAAATTCGCGGACTAGCATTCGCTAGCGCTAGACCGTTGCAGCCCATTTTTAACATTGACAGTATACCGGATTTGAAGCTTAATATTATATTTATATATTTTGGTAGAAACTTGAATTTTATGAATATTATTATGTTGCACATTTATTTAATAAAATTATATTTTAAATAAATAAATTTAAAAAATAACAATAAAAAGGCCACAAAGTCAAAATATGCAGCAGAAAAAAAGTTACACGACCTTATAGACGAGTGGTACGTGGTACTCCCCCGCAAAAAAACGCTCATTTCTCGAGATATCAACCACGGTGTGGTGAATGGCTAATTTTGGTCTTACTTTATACTTTTTATGGTGCTGAAAACGAAAATGAGTTTTATTATGAATTTTAGATGGGGAAACATTGTCAAAATCGCAATTTTACGTTAAAAATAAAAAAAATGAAATCACGTTTTTCTTAAAATTAAAAGTTACACCACTTTTTTTCTATAAAACATTTTGTTCTCTGTACTCTAGATTTTAACTTAAAATTAATTAAACAGCTAAATTTCAATTTTTTTTACTCAACTTTTGCGATTAAACTTTGCAATTCAAGAATCTGCACCTTTTACTTCAAACAATTTATAACTTTCTTTATGGCAAGACAGAAATATTTAAGCAGGTCCCATTGTCTTCAGAAAGGTGAGAAAAATATACTATAAAAATATCAGAAAAAAGTATTACAATGGAACAGAGTTGTAGCAAATTAAACTCAAAAAAACGTGATTTTTTTTATTTTTAGGGTAAAGTTGTGATTTTGATAATGTTCCCCCCCGTAAAATTCAAAACAACCCTAATTTTAGTTTTCAGCACCATCAAAAATATGTATAAAGTATGACCAAAATTAGTATCAATATCTCGAGAAATAAGCTTTTTTGGGGTGTGCCGCTCGTCTATAAAGTCACATAACATTTTTCCTATTGCATATTTTAAATTAAATTTTTTTGGAAAACTTCTTCATAAATCATATTTTATTTCTGTGTCAATTAAAATTATAAACTAAAAAGTTTGTCACTCAACTTTTTTAAGTAAACATGAAACTAACGAAATCTGACGATAAAATGTTTAAAAATTGACAACTTCTCTTTTAACGTGTTGAGTCATTTTGGACAAATCTCATTGTTATCTGAATGCTTTAAAGATAACACAGTAAAATTTTCAAAAGGAAATATTTACAGCGACCAAAAATACAGTGAGTTAAAATTGAAAAATCATCAAAATTGATTTTTCGAATTTTTGCATAAAATTTGATTTTTGAACATGTTCCACTAATTCTAGAAAAAAATTAACTCCATATTCGGATTCAGAGACCTCGAAAACATAAGGAAAGACGAAAATTTGTCATTCACCTTAAAGTGGATTTTTGTGGTCGGGATAACGTAATTTTAATAGTTGCTGCCGCGTGCCGGTCGCCAACCGCGCCCACTATTCAGTCAGTCGACTACGCCCGCTATTTTTAACATTTTTTCGTACTAAAAACTTTGTTAAAAACTTTGACTTCTTATAAAAGATTGGTTAATTTCAGCTCTTAGTGTTGATAATTAACGTAACAGTGATTTTTTCAAAAAAAGGGGCTATCTCAGACCCCAAGGGTCGTAGGACCTAAAAATTTTTTTTTAAAGTTGTGTATTTTAACCAGCTTTCCGTATTTTTTATTGCCATTTAATTTGATCTAATTTCTACGAAATTATTGTAATTGTTTATAAGCTTAAAAACTGCTATTCATTAACAAATAATTTTGTGTACGTATATGTAATTTTTTTTTACTTTTTTTTTTCATAAGCTGTTAGTATACATCTTAACGAAGGAAATGAGCCCCGGATTATTGAGATACATTCATCCATGTTAACTGGACCAGCCTCATAAGTTAGCTCGTTTTTCAAAAAATTTTACAAACAAATTCAATTTTACGAAAACTATTTAACAGATCTGGACCATTTTTTGCACACTATTCAAACACCATAGTGTCCTCAATTTTGGGTATATTAAAACGTATTTTAACAAACAATAAAATTGTTATTAACTATATTCAAAAACAGTAATTTTGTCATCCGTTGTGCAATAACTTTTTTGTTTATTAACCGATTTTTATTTAGCATATCTCATTCGATGTATCTTTTTTTTCTGAGAAAGTTACCTGTGGACGTCAAATTTCTAAATAAACAAGTTTTTAAGTTATGAGCAAAAAACTAAGTTTGACGTTTTGATTGTTTATTTAAAAAATGTTCCACTAAAAAATTGATGAATCCCAAGATGGTAGTCTTTTTGTAATATCTCATACTACACATTTCAACTGTCAAACCTCGTCTTTTCCGTTATGTGTAGTAAAAACCTAACTTGATTGGCCTAAACCGAATTTTTGGATTTAATATGACAATATGGGCAAAATATGACCGCGGATTTTTGTTTTGTTAATGCAGAAATACATACAATTTATTATGCAGGTATTTTATTCCTTGTAACTAAAACGTATGTACATAATATGTACTATGTTTATGAGCTTTGTATGTATTTTGAACATTTGTTCGATAATCCGAACAATTTGATAATCCGAACTACCCTTGTATTAATTAGTTTGGATTATCAACGCTCTACTGTATATAGTTAAATGTAAATATACATTATAACTGTATAACTATTGAAATACGTCCACCCACAAGATCCATTTCCTATTTATTAGATTAATAATTGACAATAGGTACAAATTTAAGCTTATAATTTTTCGGAAACAAATAGAACTTACTATATTGACTATTTCTAGTTGTATTTTTACAATAAATAATAATTTGGTAATAGTAGGCAACCAATTATTCAGCCACGTACTAGGGGTAAATAGCATTTAGGACTTCTTGTAAATTATTATAATTTAAATCTCGAGTAGTTGATAATTAAATTTTTTACTAATTAAAATAAAAAAAGGTCGTAGAAAAAGTATAGTATTCTACTCGCATGTAATGGCTATTACTCACTCTGATGAATTACGACACTCGCCTACGGATCTTGTCGCAAACTTCATCATCGTGAGTAGCAGCCATCATTACATGCTCGTTGAATAATATACTATTATCCACGTCGAGTTGTGGGTGTTTGTAATTTGCGCAAACGCCGAAAGGCCTCCTAAACCATACCCTACACTAATTCCATAATAACCAGTAACTTAAAATCAAATTTTCCTTGAAATTCCATTTATTAAAAATGGAAAAAATGAAAAATCTTATTATTGAAAATGGAAAAAAAAAATTGAATATTTTCACACAAATACGTCTTTTATATGAGTCTTTTTCGCACATGTACCGCTTTCAATGTTTATTACAGTTCTTTTCAGAAAATATTCACTTTATTTGTTAATACAAGAAGTGCTATCGTGACATTTGGAATTGCATTTTATGTTTCATTTTACACATTTGCAAGATTTGTCCGAACAATTCTTCTTGCATCCACATCTGATGAAACCTTTTTTGGACCCGGATGACATAATTGCTTCTATACGGACATTGAGATGTTCATCAGGTACATCGATGTTATTAATAATTTATTAGAAGCTACCTAGGCGATCAAGTCTTAGAAGACATAAAGAAGCTAAGAATCTATAATTGAAAGGTTTTTACTATCTGGTGTTCCTGTAACAGGTTAGTCAGTTTAATAGTGTCGAATCTGTCGACCACCATTATGTTTGTCTTAGATTCATTGATTTTCAAACCAACTTACTTGCTTTCGTACTTAACTCTTCGCAGGAGATCATTGTGCTGATCACATTCAAGACAGCTGTTTGCTGTGTCACAGTCAATATCACAGAGTGTTAAGTTATTGCTGGACAGAGTTTATTTTTCTACGTTTTTATTGTTTTCTACAATCCTTGTCAAAATCTCCGAAGCATCTTCATCCACAACATTTATTTCTTCGTTATCTTCTTCACTAAAACTTCTTTCAAGATTAGAGAAATCTCCTTCTAGTTCTTCCTCAGTAGTTATTTTTTACGACTGCGACGTTGGCTGTCAAAGGGGAATCTAATAATACATTTTTCTGTGGTGAACCAAACATTGCCTCATAAGGGGTTCTCTAGATCCCACTGTAGTAACTATTGTTCTTAGTATTTTGAATGATCCTGAGACTATTTGCTCATCCTGAGGTGTTGTTATCAGCCATCCAAGCCACAAGACTACCTCGAACGTCTGCTCAGCCCGTTCAGCAGACCCTTGACTCTGAGAATGTCTTGGTTTTCCATGTACTGGTTATTTTTCATCATTTTTCCTCTTCTCTTTTGCCTCCTTTGCTTCGCTGATCATTTCTTTATAGCGTGGCTCTTTGATAATAAAATTTCGACTTGTGAGATCATTCTTCTTGGATATCAGGTCTTCCAATTCGGTGTAAAATGATTCATTCCTTTCAAACAAAATCACAAAACACAACAGTACTTTAAAATAAGAACACACACCACTTACGCATAGAACAAAGAAAAATTTAACTGCTTTTGTATTGAACCGTGAGAAACGGATTTCGGTATTTGCGCAAGCTAGAAATACCTACAACCCTAAGAATAAAATAGATTTTGCTGAATCTCCGGTGAATGTGTTTATTTCGGCAATTGAGTACTTTCGTTTACCCACAATGCGTTCTGGGTATTTCGCTTCGGCCAATGTCCGAATAAAATGCTCACTCCGCGACGTGGGTAATTCACGTTGTCCACATCGCGAAGTGAGTTAAAATTTCGGACATTCCCTGAATTCGGAAATTGGGCGTAACCTATACAATGTATTTCAATGCGATGGTGCCTGATAAAAAAGGAAATCATACATCAAATTCCAAAAAAACTGTCAAAAATCAGTAGGTACAATTATTCAAATAATGATATTTTCTGTAATTTTTCTTATGATCCTTATTTTACTTGTATCGAGGTGTAATCTTGTGGTCCTAGTTTGTAGTCTTATTTCTGAAGTTTGTCATGATAGCCTTGATTTTTCCTTTTTAAGTTTAGAAGTTTTTTTGCTGTTGTACTTCTTTTGCCACTTGTTTAATGAGTTCTGGATATCGTTCTTCTTGCTGGCGTCATTTTTTGTAATAATATTGTTGCTAGACAGGTAAGTTGTCATTGTATACTTGTATACAGTTGTATACATTGTATACAGATGTACCAATCATACTGTGTTTTTTTTTCTAAAAGTTCGGAACACCCTGTGGAATATTCTAGCATTTATAAAATGTTAAAATTAAAGCTCAATTGTACCCTTAGGTTTTTTAACATTTTGTTTTTTGATTTATTCGCTGAGGTTCGATAATAGAAGAGATATGTAATTTTATATTACAAATGAGGTTTGCTATTTGGTCTTGAACAATATCATTCCAAATCTCGAGAGCTACTGTTTCTACCTCTTGTAAGATTCTAGGCAAACGCTGTCATAGTCCTCTGTCAATTATGTTTCACAAATGTTTAATTGGGTTACGATCTGGACTAGGGATGGGAAAAACCTACCGGTTTAAACCTAAAACCGGTTTTTTGTCCCGGTTATAACCGGTTTTTTCTTTTTACAGTAAAAACCGGTTTTTAGGTTTTTACGGTGATTAGGATTAGGTTAGGTATTATTTCGGATCCCAATCATAATTATTATTCTCAAGTAATTATTCCAAACAAAACCAGAATTCAAATTTTATTTTATTTTATAAAATACAGAAGCACACTGAAAGTGCACTCTCACATCAGCGAGAAACAATTATTAAGTTTTATTATAATATTTCCTTGAAAAGGTATTTGTAATCATAATATTTACATAAGAAGTGATCTGATTAAATTAGACGCAAACATCATCTATTTTTCACACTTAACTCTTGACATTGAAAGTGGGTGAATGGCTTTTTCTGATTACCAAAAATAATGCTCTGACTATGAATATCGAATTACTGATTACGAATACGAATCTCCAAGAATTTCGCTACGTTTTCAAAAGGATACACTCATACAGGAAGTATTAAATGAGTTAAAATGTACCTATTCTACAAATATACAAACGTGTTAAAAGTAATACATGTTATTTCGATAGTACTAATTTTGATCATATTGATATCGAGTCGAATGGAATATCGCAAACTAAACTGTATTGTAAATGTAACTTTGTAACCTATTGGATTAAAAAAACCGAAAACCGGTTTTTCCAAAAACCGGTTTTTTTGGCCGGTTATAACCGCCAGGTTAAACTGTAAGCAGAAAATATCGGTATAACCGAAAACCGGTGTTTTGTCAAAAACCGCCATCCCTAATCTGGACTTTGCGGTGGCCACTTAAAAAGTCCGAAGATGTACCTGTTGTATATATTCGGTTATAGTTCGTGCAACGTGAGATCTTGCATTCTCGTGTATTAGCAAAAAATGTTATTAATATAAGGAGCCGATAGCATGGTAGCTAAGTCCTTTGCTATGCAAGGTCACTACTTGAACACACTCATCGCGGGTCAAGTTCTTTGTAGCAAGTTCCATTTCCAATTTCCACCAAACAACAAAAAAAAATTACGGACTTAATTGAAACTTTAAATAATAAATCTACTAATTTTCACAATATTTCAGACACTTTTTGACTATTCATAGTTAGACATTTATCAAATTGTTAATTTCGCATAGCCTACTGTAGGCTTGGATATTAAACTAAGCAGAAAATTATCGATGAAAACCATGGCTAGTTGTTAAGGTACCTAACTTTTTTATTTTCCAATATATTCGAATAAATAAAAAACGTTAAGAAAGCCTAAGGGTATAATTGAGTTTTAATTTCAATATTTTCAGTATGATTGGTACACCCGGTATACAATGACAACTTACTTGCCTAGCAACAATATTATTACAAGGATATTGTTAAAGAATAAGGCTATAACACACTAAGAAATGATTCAAATCGGGCAAGAGGTTTTGGAAATTCGAGACATCAAAAACGTCCCATTTTTAAGAAGGTGTGTTAATTTTGCTGTTTAGCGTAGTTGTATTGGATAGCATAAAAACGGTCTAAATGTTTTTATTACTACTGTAGTGTGTCAGAGTAGGGTCAGGTGCATATTTCCTTATTAAAAAATCCAAATTCTTTTTCACTTTATGGAATTTTACGAAGCTCTTCCGAAAACAATCAGCTATTCAGCTGCAATTATCTATATACCTTGCGATTATGTTGTCTTGTCAGAAAATAAGAAAAAGTAAACAAGTAATTGGACTCCGTAAGTCCTAGGTTTTCACCCAAAGTAATCGGGCGCGTCGAATAATATATCACTTGTACTATTAAAACAGTACTTCTGATTGCTTTTCTCAAGCGGGAAGTTCTATGTCATATTTCTCACCTTTAGTACCATCCTTGGAGTATAAGCTTTCATTTGACACCTAATTTGTCACTCTACCTGGTATAATGACCATCCATCCAATGGCACTACAGCCCAAATCGAGCCTTGGCCTTCTTCAACAAGCTTCTCCAATCATTTCGATTTACCGCTGTTCTTTTCCATAAACGCGTTCCCAGGAAGTTCCTGGCATCCTCATCGACTTCGTCTTCCAATCTCTTTTTAGGTCTTCCAACAGGTCTTTTTCCCTGCATTCTTGCATTTAGCAATTTTCTGGGGATTATATTCTCATGCATGCGGACCACGTGCCCTGCCCACCGTAATCTCTGCAGTTTAGTGTATTGTGCTAGAGTTGGTTCGCTATATT